>NC_135719.1:7158991-7490814 GCF_964656455.1 Halichoerus grypus
AAAATGGAGGCCAACCAAAGGCAGGGTTTCGACATAGCAGGGGGAGCAAGGGGAGAAAAAAAATCAAATACCTTTTTGAGTGGCTATGAGGTGCACAAGGTGAGTTCACCTCCAATCCCTCAGTGAATCTTTGTGGCCTCCCTACAAACTATTTTCCCACTTTCATGGGGGAGGAAACGGGTCCAGAGGGACCACGGAAGCCACAGAGCAAGCAGATGTCACAGTCAGGAATCAAAACCAGGTCTGTCTGCCTCCAAAGTTCATGAGGACCTTGTGGTTACAACTTTTATTTGTTTCTAGAGAAGAATTTGACATTTTTTGGGAAGAAGCCATTATAAGAAGGAAGAATTTGTCACTTTCTGTTTTCCTCTCCTCCCTCAGAAACCCATTCCCTTGGATACAAATGTCTGTCTTTCATTTCCTCCTTCTCTCCTTCTTGCCCCTTGCTTTCTCTTTTCCCTTTTATGGCTGTCTAGGGTTATCAAATATCCTGAGTTGAATATCTGAGCTGAATCCAGTGGCCCATATAGGCATTTTTCTGGGTGAAAGGCTGATGTCAGCTGTGGCATGAAGCTGAGGCTGGCTGATTGGGGTGGGCAGGATGGGGATAGGCTGGGGACATAGAAGAGGATGTGTCCCATCTGCTTCTGGCTGCAGGACTGGCATCCTGGAGAGACACAGGTGGGATATCTGTTTCTGTTTGCCTGGTTCCTCTGGCACTCCATGACCTGGAGGCTACCAGTTACATGAGGCACCAACAGGATCATTAATGGAGGGATGCCCACCTGGTAGCATGCCAGCCATCAGGAAGCGCTGTGCTGTTCTTGGGCTGAAGTTATCCTGGTTTGGGTGGTGGGCAATCAGGATGGGAAGGTCTGGCACTGATATGGCACCCTGAGATTTCACCAACAGAAAAGAGATGCTCCTCTCTAGTAGTGTAGGAGGACAGAAAAGTAAGTAGGTTATTGATTCATTTACTCAACAAGTACTTACTGAGGACATACTCCATACTAGAGTCTTTTTTACATGCTGGAGATTGAATGTACATGGCAGATAAGTCCATGATCTCAAGAAACTTCACTTCCAGTGGAAGAGAGAGACAATAAACAAGCCTCATCTTCAAGTGGGAAGGGGCTGGAGAAAAAGGGTGCCGCTGTTCAGATCTAAGACCTAAATCTCACTTCTCACCGCCTCTTTAACCTGTTTCCTACCTGAGTGTTAATTTTCACCAATTGTAGATTGCCAGAGCATCAAAGATGTGTGATGTAGATGATCAAAGATTTGGGATTTAAGCAAAACAAACAGCTCTTCTCTTGTATTTCAAAAGTTGATGGTACTGCTGTTCCCTTTGGGTTAACAACCATACAGCTCTGTGTCTTCAAGGAATATCTATAACACCATGTCCTGGGTGGATGGATGATCTGTGGACAAGTTTTAGGCGGTGACTTCTTGGTCAAGGCATTGAATGGCAGGCCTTTTTCTTCCCTTTCTCTTTTAAAATTGAGAATCATCTTCCATTCACAGGGCATCATGGTATGCATGGGACTATCCAGGGAGCACTGGGCATCATGTGGGGCCTTGGCATTCTTATTCAAAGAGTTAGTATTCTTCTAATTGAATGGGGTGGGCCCTGGTGGCAAACCTGCTGTGTTGCCTTCAGTCACCATCTGTACTGTTAAGAGCAGAGGCTTTAGGACTAGAATTTATTTTGAAGTCTAGTTCTGCCATTCCCTAGCTGTGTGCTCTTGGCTAAGGGTTGACTGTTGAGTAGAAAGAGTAGAGTCTAAAGTTTGAATCCTGGCTCTGACACTCACTTGCCATGTAACCTTATGCAAGTAGCTTATCATCGGGATTTTGGGTACTACATTTGAAAAAGTGAAGTAAATCATCCTACTTCACAGAGCTGTTTTAAAGATTAAATGGGAAGACACATTTCAAGCACAAAATCTGTACATATTGGGTGGTCAAAAATGTAATTCTCCGTATTTTCTTTTAACCTTTCCTTTTGAGTGAAATAAAACCTTCTGGGATAACTCCACCCCCCTCTCATAAATGGTACAGCCATTTACCCAAATGCTCGGGTTAAAATCCTAGGAGGCACCCTTGATTCTTTTTTTTTTTTTTTAAATAGCACTCTGCCTTTTTCTAGCACACAATTCAGTAGCAAGTTCCTTGGCTTGACTCCCAAATATCTCTTGAATGTGTCCTCTCCCACCATCTCTACTGCTATTGTATTAGTTGTAGCCACAGTCATCTCTCCCTTAGCACTTTAAAAACACAGCCTCCAAATTCTTTGACACTCCACTCATTGAGAGGTGGGGGTGATGTTCCCTCTGCTTGAACATGGATGACCTGGAACTACTTTGACCAATAGCGTATGGTGGAAGTGATGCTACATGACTTCTCAGGATAGATCGTGAGAGTCCTCCATTTGGTTCTGTTTGGGATACTCTCTTCCGATGCTCCCTCTTGACTGAGCTCCCATGCTGTGAGGAAGCCCAAGAGAGGCACATATAGGTGGCCCAGTTGACAATTTTGGCTAAGCCAGAATTTTATAGTTCCTAGCCTTTGAAATCATCCATACTCATTTGAGACTTTCCTGTGGAGGATCCAGATATCACGGAACAGAAGTAGCTATCTTTACTGTGCCCCTTCTGAATTCTTGACCCACAGAATCCATAAGCTTAGTAAAATGGTTATTGTTTTAATGCTACTAAATTTGGTTTGTTATCCAGCAATAGATAATCAGAATACTTCCCTTGACAACTGCAGTGCCCTCCCAAATTCTTTTCTTGTTACAACCAATATCAATTTCTCCACACAGCAGCCACAGGAATGTTTGGAAACATAGATAAGATACGATTTTTCTGCCATGAAAAACCTTCCAAACTTCTTTTCTTGGTCTATTAGACCCCACATGACCTGGCTTCTGCTCTTAAGTGCACACTAGACATGGGACACTGTCATCTTGCTACCCAGAAATCAGGGGCTGGCCAGAGGCATATGACACAGGACACAAAAATCACCTCTTATAGCTCAGTTCCAGCTTCCCCACTTCAAGAGCTAAGGCAGCATCTTTTGTCTTATGTGAGTGTTAGCACCTTGGTCCATGACCCCAAACTCTCTGTGGGTGATCATTACCTTTCCTGTACCTTTTTAGCTCTGACTTCTCTCTTGATTTCTGACACCATGGCATTTCTCCTTCTTTCTTTCAAGTGCAGCTCTTGAATTTTCTACATATTTGTAGTTCTGCGGGGGGGGGGGGGGGGGGGGGGCGGGGCGGGGATTGCATTAACTCAACAGACCATGTTGCAAGAAGTCTTAAAGCTCTCATTATTTGTACACAACATGATCAAATACTTAACTCAAGAAATAGACTGGAAAGTAGTTGGAAATCAGAGCATTTGGCAAGGCGGTCAGATGCAAGATCTACATACCCAATGAACTTTTTGGTAAAAATGGTGGGTTAAGCACACTCATCTAATTCATAATGTCCTGAAATTCTACTAAAACTAACAGTAAAGAGTTCCTTTTTTTGCCATAAATCCACAAGGATGGGGACAATGAGAGTGGAGACAACATCACTTTGGAAGTTAGAAAGCAGATGGACAAATGGTAGGTTATGTAACTAATATGACAAAGAAAAGTCCTAAGAACCAACCAGATTTACACTGCAGAATCCTCAAAGTCTCAGGGCTGGCACCAGAAATCTTTGAAACTGGAGCTAAAAGAGGGAATAAAGAGGGTTGGTAGAAAGCTATTTAAATAGCAGCTGGAATGGGAGATTTTGCTTCATGGGTTCAGAATTTCTGTTGCTGTGATGAAAAATTTTGGAAATAGGCAGTGGTGATGGTTGCACAACATTGTAAATGTAATTAATGCCACTGAATTGTAGGCTCAAAAATTGTTAAAATGGCAAATTATATATGTTTTACCACAATAAAAAAAGAAGCAGTCAGACCCTTAACATCCCCTCCCTCTCTTCTTGCTGCTGGTTAAGAAGCTCTCCCATCCTGGCCAAAATATAAGTGGTCTATTTTCTGGACAGGTAAAAGAGACAGTCCAGACACAGGTGAAGTCAAGGGTACATGCTGAAAATACGGGGACAAAAATGACTGAGTGCAAACCAAATGCTGAGATTCCCAGTCTTCTCCCCTACTCCTTGCCCTCCTTGAATCCCCAAACACAGGGTTTCATCTTCCTAGCAGGAGATTGAAAAACTCTTCTCTGTGAAGTTTGAGTTGCTCAAGAAGAAACTGACATTGAAGAGACTGACTTTGAGGTCCCCTAATAAATGGCTCAGCCCTATCCCTTGATAGTGTTGTTCACAACCAGCAAGTCCCACCAATGGGCTCAGAGCTTCCAATCAGTGTTTTAGGCCCCTACTCTTAAATATGACCATCAGAGATCTGAGAAAAGAGAAAAGATTCTACTGTGAAAGACTGGAACTCAAACAAGCTTATTGGAGGCAGAAAAAGGCAACAGAGAGAAAACAGAGATTTTGAAGGGAGAAGAAAATGTCAATGAAAAGGGCTATCATAAATATCCTTAGAGACATAAGAGATGACACTGCATATATGAAACAAGAACATAATGCTCTCCAAAGAAAGAATATTCAGAAAACGACGTATGCTGTTAGAAATGAAAATCGTGATAGCAGAAATGAGAAACTCAAGGGAAGGGTTAGAAGATAAAGCTGAGCAAATCTCTTAGATGGTATAACAAAAAGAAAAGTGCAAAGTAGAAGAGAAAAAATATATAAATGATAAATCAACCTAGGGTATTCAACATTTGAATGATAAGAGTCAGAAGGATGAAATAAAGAAAATGGTTGAGAGAAAATAATCCATGACATAATCCAAGAAAATTTCTCATTACTTAAGAACATGAAACAAATCGACACTAAAAGCTTTCTATCGTGAAATTTTAGAGTGCTATTGTATTAATTTTCTATTGCTCTGTAGTTAATTACCATGCACTTAAGTATCTCAAATCGACATACACTTATTTTATCACAGTCTCCAAAGGTCAGGATGTCGGTTAGATGGGTCCATTGCTCAGAGTGTTCCAAGGCTGCAGTCTATGCCACATTCCAGTCTGGAGCTTGAATCCTCTTCCAAGCTCATTTGATTGTTGATAGAAGCCAGTTCTTTGTGATTGGTCCCCACTTCCCCATTGGCTGTCAGCTAGGGGCCACCCTCAGCTCCTAGAAATCCCTCAGTTCCTTACCACACTGCCCTTTCCCAGGCCCTCTCACAAAATGGCAACTTACTTCTTCAGAGCCTACAGAAAAATCTCTTACTTCAGTCTAAGACCGAGTCCTCTATAATATAATCATATGAGTGATTATCCCATCACCTTTGTCATAGAACGTCACCTACTCAAGGGAGTGACTATTCCATAACCTATTGGCTAGAAGTAAATCACAGTTCTATTCACATTCAGATTCTATAAGAGGGTGAATCACTGGGCAGTCATCTTAGAAATCTGCCTACCACAACTGTGGACCAAAAGAAGCTCTTATATATTTACCCCCAAAAACACGAATTCAAAGGGATACATGCACCCCTATGTTTATAGAAGCATTATCTACAATAGCCAAACAATGGAAGCAACCTAAGTGTCCATTGATAGGTGAATAGATAAAGACGATGTGGTATATATACACAATGGAGTATTATTTAGCCATAAAAAAGAATGAAATCTTGCCATTTGCAATGATGTGGATGGAGCTAGAGAGTATAATGCTAAGCAAAATAAGTCAGTCAGAGAATGACAAATATCATATGATTTCACTCATGTGGAATTTAAGAAACAACACAGATGAACATAGGGGAAGGGAAGGAAAAATAAAATAAGATGAAAATAGAGAGGGAGGCAAACTATAAGAAACGCTGAACTCTAGGAAACAAACTGAGGGTGGCTGGAGGGGAGGTGGATGGGGGGATGGGGTAACTGGGTGATGGGCATTAAGGAGGGCACTTCATGTAATGAGCACTGGGTGTTATATGCAACTGATGAACCACTAAATTCTACCTCTGAAACTAATAGTACAGTATATGTTAACTACATTGAATTTAAATAAAGAATTAAAAAAAAGAAAGGATGATGCTTTCTACACAATGTTGTCTCACTGAGTTAAGTATATAGCACTTTCCTTATGGTTCTACACATACATTTGAAGGAACCATTCTTCCTTTTTTCTGCTGTCTGAGAATCCAGATATGACGGCTATAGCTGTAGCAACCATATTTGCTCATGAGGAACTGAGGCCATGTTTGCTGGATTTTAAGAGAGAAGGAGCCTGGCATTATGAGGATTTTGTGGAGCAGGACTGCCATTATCCTTGACTATTCATCTTCCAATTTTTATTTGAGAGAGAAATATAAACTTCTATCTTTTTAAACCATTGTTATTTTGAATTGTCTACTACTCATAGCCAAACCAATCTTAGTAAACAAAGCATCATAATGGATAAATGCTGAATGTAATTTTGACCTATTAAATAAAAACTGGGGGCTGTCAGGGCACCTGGGTGGCTCAGTCACTTAGGCATTCGACTCTTGGTTTCTGCTCAGGTCATGATCTCGGGGATGTGAGCTTGAGCCCCATGTCAGGCTCCATGCTCAGCATGGAATCTGCTTGAGATTCTCTCTCTCTCCCTCTGTCCCTCACCCCATGCGAGTGCTCCCTCTCTCTCTGAAATAAGTAAATAAATCTTTAAAAAATTAAAAAATAAATAAAAACTGGGGCTATCTGCAAATAGAAGGCTGTGACACAGGAAGTACAAACCAGTGTGGGTCAAGATCAGTTTAGGGAGAAGAGAAGAGGCTCAGCAGACTCCTTGGTGCACAAGATAAGAAAAAGTCCAGATCAGGTTAACAGACGGTTCTCTTAGCTAAATCCAGTGCAACATGTCCTCAGTTTTTTAGTGATAAGAAGTCAAAAATTAAGACCACAGCCTTGCTAGGTAGCACAGAATTTCCTCTACTTAAAAACAGGTTATGTTCTTTGTAGGTCTGTTTGTTTGAATCCAGGGGGGACCAAGGCCCTGGGAGCATTTCCACTTAATCAGAGTATGAGTCTTTTGAAACTTGAAAACCAACAGATGCTTCTTCTTCCTGCTGATACGTATTTCATGGGCCATGTTTTTCCCAAAGTAGACCAGTGCAGTGTACTAGGAAGTCTGCGGAGCTGGGTGACTCTCTTTCCTCCACCTGCATCCTGTGGAGCATTTCAGCCCCAGAGTAGCTGTACTTCCCACCTCCCTGAACTGTGATCTTGTGCACATTTGGAGGTTCTGACACTTAGGATCCTCCTCCAGTTATCCACCAAAGACCACGGCTACACCACCACCCACCCCACCTTCACCACCCTTGCCTTCTACCACCACTCTCTATTTTGCTTCTTTTATAGTACTTATCAACATTTACACTTTCATGATTTTGTTTGTTTGTTGCCCATTCCTCCCCACCCCCAATCTTCCCACAGTCTGTAAAATTCTCAAGGATAAGAACATGTCTGTTTTAGTCATTAACATGTTCCCAGTAGCCAGCATGTATGTTTGGCTCATATTAGGCACTGGATAAAATAAGTGCTGAATAAATGAACACACACTTCAACAGCAGCACATTCACAGTGCTCTGCCATTAGGTTCTTGAGCCAAGTCCCAGCTTTCTTCTGAATCAATATCTGGCTTATGGGAAGCCCATGTGGGTGCTCATCTTGTAGTCCCTTGCTCTCAAGCTCCCTTGCATTTGTCCTCTCCCCTCCTCTCTTGCTGATTGTCATAGAGGGCATATGTGTAGTGGGATGCATGCTTCTTTCAGTTCCAGCACAATTGCACACCCTTTATTTTGGGCACTTTAAAACATTTGCTGCTTTTGTACTCCTTGAACACAATGGGATTAATCATGTTTGCAAAATACCTCCAACTAAGGAGAACCCCAGAAAGATTGCCGCTTGCTAACAAAAGACTCTATGGTCCAGACTGGAAGGGCCTTGCACTACAACTACTGCCGTCTGCTGGTGGGAGGCCAAGCTGATGCGATCTTGTGTTGCAGCTTTGTCTCCATGAAAGTTTGTAACTTGGGAATTCCTAAGTAGAGAAGTTTTTAAAATGTTTAATCTGTAATTTGTTGGATTTAATTATATTTAAATTAAAACCAGAGTATAATCTCTTTTAATCTCCTTCTGTAGTGTGTAAATTCAAACATTCTCATTTATTCCTTTGTGTTGAATCCTCACCATCTGGGGATAAAGAATTCTACTGAACATTGTCACAGTTCAGTTTGTCCCAAATTGTGCTCTGTGGGGGTGTTAATAGGTGCTCCTACCTAAAAAATATCTGTGATGAAAAATTGGAAGCCCTGGCAAACCCCATTCTGGGATAGTCACAATGTGTATTATCATTTAAAAGGCTCCTGGTAACCAGTGTGTATTACCACTTCAGAAGTCTTAAAACAAAAAAACAAAAAAACAAAAAAACCTAGTGTTTTTCAAACTTGCTTGACCATAGCGCTTTCCTCATGTAACAGCCTGTGTTCCAACATTTTTAGGGACATTTTGAGATATATATTTATCTGGTAGATCACAAACATTTGTTGGAGTCAAGATTCTGATATAAAAAGGAGCCAAAACCAGAGTCACAGCACTGCTGACAGAATACCGCCTTTGCAAGGCTCATTTCAGTCCTGGTGTGCAGCCCTTGAAACCAGCCCAGTTACCGAACATAGTACCTGCTTGACATTCTGGAAAGGGTCCTCATGCTGCCTAGTTCAGTGGTCCTGAGCCCCTTTCCCCAGCAGGTAATGTGGTAGCTCAGCAATTGTTGCAATATGTGGAAGAGAAACCGGAGGAAAGTCCAGCAGCTACAAGAGGGCTTGAAGCACTTGCTTTGTGTTTTTGAGTAGGCTCATCTTGGCTTGCACAAGTCTTAATCTGCGTAAAGCAAATTATTATTCACAGTGTGGGTGTGGCAGCCCAGGAGGACAATGATAGAAGTTCCAGTTTCACATTTTTTCTTTATTTGGTCATACATCCTCTGCATCAAAATGACATAGGATGCTCCAATGTCCTTCTGAGAGTTCAAGCTAAGAAACCCTATGTTTAGGGCTTCCCTTAAATACTGATCATCCCACCAGAATTCCAGAGATTGTGTGTGTATGTGTCCATGTGTGTGAGGGGGTGTGGGGTGAGTAGTAAAGCATTAAAAAACTTCCTGGGTGTTAGGAATTTAAAATTGAAGGAGCCAGAGTCAGAAACCTTTTGTGGGAATGATGATATTATTGCGTGTTTGCATTCTTGCCCTTAATGACTGGGAGTGTGAGGTCAGAATTTGCAACTCTCAGCCTCTAACTACTCCCTGAGAACTACGGGAAGTCACCTCACCAAGGTTACTGACTGTGGGTGCTCTTTAACTGAATTATTCCTAATGCTCTTAGAGTCTCCCTTAAATCCATGTCAGTGGTAGGTGTGAGTCCTGGCAATATTTTGATAGCCAACTGGCCATAGATTGACAAATCTAATAGTTTGTTTGACTCAATGATCAACATCTTCAGTTTCCTAAACTTATTTTTTAAATTGCAGTATAGTTGACCTACACACATTTTTAAAGTTTAAATTTCTGACTTTTAGGTAAACTGAGACAGTGGGTGAATCCAGGGCAATTGACCCTCGTATGTGTTTAATTCCATAGACAATACTTTTGGAAATCTACTGATAACTCCCTGTCCTTGGGTTGTTCCGTTGGCATAAATATCTTAGACACAAATTCCCAAGGGTGTGATCCAGTTCCTTCTCAAGAGGCTTTTGTGTTGCTATTATAATAATCATCAGCAACATCATTACCCATCCTTACATTTGTAAAGCTGTATTCATGAGGACACTTGGTAGCAACTAATGGCTACCCAGTTCAAGCTGGCTTAGCACAAGGAGGCTTATTTGGCTCATGGAGCGTGAAAGTCCATAGGTAGAGCTGGATTCAGTCACTCTGTCTAAACAACATCACCCCTTCAGTGTTCATCCACTTACCCTGCTTTAATTTTTCTTCATAACTTATCATTACTTGGCATTAGATTATGTATCTACTCAGTATTTGTTTATTGTCTGGGGTTCCCACTGGCATGCAAGCTCCAGGAGGGTAGGGTCTTTCTTTTGTTCTCCACCAAATGCCAAGCATCCAGAAATGGAATATAGAAGGAACATAATAACTAGCTGTTGAATGAAAGAAGGCATGAATTCATGCAGGTGCTCAAGTGACGTCATAGGAAGTTTGTCTTTAAACATCTTTTGTTCTGCTTCTCTCTGTGTTGCTTAAATTCTTTAGAATGCCTCTTCCCTTGGGGGGACAAGATGGCTCCCAGCAGGGAGGACTGTTCTGCAGTAGAACCAGCAAATGGCCCACTGGCCAGCTTAGGTCATATGACCATCCCTCTTGCAGTGAGCATGGCTGGGGGATGCTGTTGGCCCCAGTGAGGCACAGAGTCTGAGGGTGGGAGGATGTAGGCTGGGCAGACCCAACAAGAAACCTGGCTTTCAGTTGCAATTTATCAACTGATCCTCACAAAACCTTGTGAGGAAAGTAGAACAGATATTATCATCCCCATTTTACAGATGAGGAAGCTGAGGCTCAGGGAGGGTATGCTTCTTCAAGCAATTAGGAAGTGGTGGAGTTCTGTCTTGACCTCAAGTCTTTTGGGGCTTCAGCCAGCATTCTTTCAACTATATATCACATCACCCATCAGGACAGCTTCTTAGTGTGGAGGAAAATGGCACGTGGCTTGTCTCTGTGAAGGAGCTGAAGAAGTGGGAAAGCGAAGAGATTTGACCAAGTCCTTGAAGGGTTTTTACTTTTCTGGCCAGGTGACTATTTCTCTTGGTGATGTCTCAGGGGAGCCAGCTGGTTGGAAATGACTGGCAATAGCCTCAAGGTTTTCCCCAATACACGGGAAGCGAGGACTCGAGATGGCGTTAAGGAGGGAGTGGAAGTAACAGCAAATTCTCTGAGCCTGATGACCTGAATCTGGGAGAAATAAATGGTGTCATATTTAGGCAATTCACAATCCCCTCTGAGCCATGTGGAAGCAGAGTTTTATCTTCCTGCCAGCTTCATACACATGTGCGGAATACCAATTGTAAGGGATGAGAGGAATCGCAGGCAGCATCTAGACTTATCATTCTCAGTCACTATTTTACGGCCTGGTGAGCCAGAGTTTTAGCACCTCATGCTTCACCCTCTCCCCCTCCCCAAGTGCACCCTTATTTCTCAGTCACAGTGGCCGATTCTCTTTCGTTCTCTCATTCTGGGGTCAGCGATAGGACATTCATAGGGTGGGCTGGTTCACATTATAATTTTGAGTGGAAAGCATTGATCTGGTGGATTCACAGTTGAAGAACTGGGCTGGAAAAAGTAAAGTAACTTGTCCAAGTGGTGACAAGCCTAGGAACTGAGCCCTAAACCCAGGATTTTTTTTTTTTTTTTAACTTCAAACTGTTTTCATTGCTTCCTGCGCTTCTCAACTCTGGCTGGGTCTCACTCCAGGCCTTCTGATCTAACAGGTCTGAGGTGTGGCTGAGGTATCTGGACTTTAAAAAATCTCCCTGAGGGATTCTAGTGTGCAGCCAGGGTTGAGAACCCGAGCAGGACCCCACGCCGCTCCGTGGAGTGAAAGGCAAGGCTGTTGCTTGCTCCAGGAGAGAGTAGAGGAACTCAGGGTAGAAACAAATTGGAAAGCATTTGAGGAGATGATAGGAGAAAGTAAGAAATCTAATATCTTTATAGAAGCCTGATGGAGGAAATCAGTATTGACTTCCGGATGCAGACAGTATTGGGGATACGGCTACTGTGAGCCCACAGTGTTTTTATGCAAATTAGAAAAACATCCCCTCTAGGGAGACTCAGCCCTGCAGGTGCCATGATTGGCAAGAGGATAGTTGCCTTCTGAATTTCATTTTTTTAAATTTTTAAGTTTTAAATTTTAATTTTTTCACAAAAGAGGAAACTTTGATGGTCAGCAAACAAATGAAAAGGTGCCCAATGCCCATATTGATTATGGAAATGTTAATTCAAATAAAAACTTAACTTTATTGAGACCCTACTATGAGCCAGGCAACATTCTAAAATGCTTTATGTAAGATACCATTTCACACCCATCAAATTGGCAGAACTTTTAAAAGCACAACAAATAAGTTTGACAAGGATGTGAAGCAATGGAAACTTTTAGGCAATGCTGGCGAGATTCAAGTATTACTTCTCGACAGACACTGAGAGAAACCTGTACTTATACCCAAGAATTTTTTTAACAACATTTATTTATTTATTATTATTTTCAATTTATCAGGAGTTACACCTGGATTCTTATTTTATTCAATGGCTTATAATCTGTTGCTACCATTATATATTTTTTAAAGATTTTACTTATTTATTAGGGAGAGAGAGAGAGAGCACACGAGCAAGGGGAAGGGCAGAGGGACAAGCAGACGCCCTGCTGAGCAGGGAGCCCAGTGCGGGACTCGATCCCAGGACCCTGGGATCATGACCTGAGCTTAAGGCAGATGCTTAATGGACTGAGCCACCAGGCGCCCCTGTGTTGCTACCATTATTTATTTGTTGCTTACATTGTGCCAGATCTAGCCAGTAGGACTGTCTTTTTGACATGTCCTCCTCATATTTTGAGCCCTTGCTTTCTTTTAAAAAATTTTTATTATTATTTTTATTTTTACTTTTTTCCCTCATGATACATGCACTCCTTAATCCCTATCACCTATTTGACCCATCACTCCACCCATCTCCCCTCTGGTGACCGTCAGTTTGTTTTCTACAGTTAAGTGTCTGTTTATTGGTTTGTCTCTCTCTCTCTCTCTCTTTTTTCCCCCTTTGTTTGTTTTGTTTCTTAAATTCCACATATGAGTGAGATCATATGGCATTTGCCTTCTGTATTTTAAAAAAGGACTCCCTTGTCCTTAAGGATAGAGCCTTGCACCCAGTGAGCGTGGTGAACGTGTGGCTCGGTGAGCTGAGCAAGGATTGGGTTTCAACCTCCACTTGCCCCCTTGGGTGGGTGCCTCGTGCAGTGGACAGCCTGTCTGACAATGGGGCAGCTCAGGATGGGGAAATCCATCCAACTTGAAATTCCATTCAACTACAGGCTGAGTCTCAGACACTTTCTTGACTTCCCTTGCTATTAAATTCATCTATTGGTGGACAGGGAGAAACACATGGGGTCCTACTACTCTAGCTTTTGAACTGATCAGCAGAAATTGGTTGATAAAGAAGAAAGGACCAGAGTCTTTGGGAAGCTCCCAATCTATCTCCTAGTGGATGAAGCTGGGCATAATCAGAGACCTTAAGAAGGTGGAAGTGAATAGAACTAAAGAAAGATGACCAAATCCATAGCACAAGACTTAGAAAATAAGATGGCTCAAGAGAATTGGAAGATTGTTAAAAATAGAACTCCTCTAAAATATTTTTCCATGTTACAAAAGCAATCCAAACTAATTGCAGAAAATGTAGAAAATAGAAATGAGCCAAAAGAAGAAAAGCCATTTGAAGTTTTACTACTCAGAAATAACCACTAACAGTTTCTTGTTTATCCTATCAGTCTCTTCTCTATGCTTATAGATATATTTAGGATACATTTATACATATCGCAAAATGGGATTATATGTATAGACTGTTTTATAATCTGCTTCTTAACAGTATTCCACAAACACTTCCCATGTAATTAGTGATTTCCCTTACCCTGTTATATTAATATGGTTGCATGGTAACCCATTTAATGATTGTGTCATAATTTATTTAATCAATCCCTATTTTGGAATTTATATTGTTTCCAGTGTTTTCATATTATAAATAGTGTTTGATGAACATCTTTGAATTTTATCTCTTGCTTCATTCCTGAATGAATGCTTAGAAGTGGAAATCAGGGTCAAATACATCTTGCCAAATGACTCAACAGGAAGATTGTGCCATTTTTGGCTTCCACCAGCAGTAGATGAGAACGCGGGTTTCCTAGAAGCCTCTCCAATGTGGGTTAGAACAATATCTCTGACTTGGCAGTTCCATGGCTCTAAATAAGATGAAATAGGCTGCCGTTCCTGGGATGGGAAGGGCACAGGTTGAGACCTTGAAAATGGGCAGTCCCAAAGAGCTGGTTCCAGGAGTATGTTCTCACACAGTGAGGCTCAGAAATATGTTCATCCCTCCTGTGCTGAATTTATAGGTCAGAGGAAGTAACTGAGACTGCTTTACATTTCCTCCCATCATCACAAGACCAGGGACAGAGTTCATTCTAGGCATGGTGTTGCTAGGTGTCCTCGTGCATGTGTCTGGGTGCCCAGCACTGCCTGTGAATTCAGTGGGAGGGATGGAGTAGCGGGGACATGCTTCTGCACAGGAGTAAGAAGACCTGGGAGGGACATGGTAAGTTTCGTCCCTGAGCGTGCGGGAGGCATTCAACACACTGCCAAGTGAGGAGGATGCAGAGTTCTTTTCTTAGAAACCTCTTCTCTTTTTTCTTTTTGTAATAAAGTTTAATTTTCATCATGAAATAATGGACATTCTCTAAAGAAAATGTGGGAAACAGGGATATGAAGTGAAGGAGAAATCACTCATAGGCACACTACCCAAGGACAAATGTTGGTACATGTCTTTTCAATCTTGTGTGTGTGCCAATGTGTTCGTGTGCACAGTTGGTCTTTTGATATAGTTGCAATCACACTAGTTATTTTTCTATCCTGCTTCTTTTGCTTTAACACCATATGCATTTCCCTGTCATTACACAGTCTTGATAAACATTTTTTGATTATGTAATTTTCAGTTGTTTGAATGGGCTGCCATTCTTTGCCATCCACTAATATTTAGACTACTATTTCCGTTTTGCAGATGAGGAAACTAAGACCTATAGGAGATCCGAGATTTACCCAATATCACAGGACAGGTAAGAGGCACCGTCAGCATTTTCTCCATTCATCTATTATTTAGTTATTCATTCATTCAACAAACGTTTATAGAGCACCTGCTATTACAGCACACGCTATAAGGCCTTAGGGAGGCAAGCACAATATCCCTGATCATGTGATATTTATAAATCAGTAGACAGCACAGTCTCATTGGAACTATGACAGAAGAGCTCCTTGGTCCTATGCGAGCTCAAAGAAGGAGCACTTACCCAGTGTGGGGTCTGGGAATGCTTCCTGGAGGAGGGAATGTCAAAGCTCAATCTTACAGGAAGAAAGAAAGTTGTGGGGGAGAGTAAAGGGAGCAGCCCATATCAAAGTCTAGAGGTGAGAAAGTGTATGATATTCTCTCAGAGCTGCAGATAATCGGCCATGGTGCTTTTGGGAGAGATGGGGCTGGATTTGCGGGTGTGAACCAACTCACAATGTGCTTCTAAGGCTGGCCAAGGACTTTGGTCTGTATCCTGAAAGCAGTGAGGAGCCTTTGGGGCATTTTAAGGGGGAGGTGATGGGGCCCACGCTGAGGAAGATAGTTGGGATGGAGGGGAAGGTATGGATTTAAGAAATAATTGGAAAGCAAGACTAAAGGCAGACACAGCTCTGTGAAGTCTTTGTAAAAGATAGGGCAATATGATGATGATGTCATTGAGTTTGGGAATCTGCGAGGAGAGAAGACAATACGCTCTGTCTTGGAGCTCTGCATTGGTATGTTTTGAGGTACCTGTGGGACTAAGTAGGCAGTTGTGTGGAGAGAGATGAGAGGTTTGGGTGGAATCAAGACTGGGAGACATTAGGGTAGGGGTGATGTCCAAAGCCAAAGGAAGATGAGGATCAGAGTACAGGGCAGCGGTTGGTAACCTACTGGCAGTTATGAACCCCTTCATGGGTCTTATGAGACCCATGAACCCCCAATTCAGAAATCTACAAACAGAAAGAAGTTTAAAGAATTTAAATAATTCTCTTGGAGTTTATAGGTGCTCTGAAGCTCATCCAAGGTGTAGAGAGAGAAATGAAGTCTAAGACAGCATTCTGGAGGACACCAGTATTTTCCGGGGCAGGTGGTAGAAGGAAAACCTTCAAAGGAAACTGAGAAGGAACTGCTTGTGTTGGGGTGGGGGCAGGATGAAAACGGTGAGAGAATGATATTCTGGAAGGAGGGAAAGCAGTTTCATGAAGAACGAGGTGATCAATAGGGTCCAAGTGTTAAGGTTAAGGTTAAGGTTAAGGTTAGGTCAGTGTCAAATGAAGCGAAAGTTCAATAGGGTTGAACACCAAGCACAACGAAAAGACACAAGGCTTCCAGCTCATAGCCCAGTGTTCTCCCTGTGCCTTCCTTCTCTTCTGGGACTCCCATTCAGATAGGGCAGAGACCATTCATCCATCACCAAGAGCCCCTCTTTGTTCACAACAGGGCCCACTTTGAGCAAATATGCTATATGAGAGTGGGACATTGCAAATGGGTTCTGGGCCAAGGTTCTCGGTTGATTGTTGCCTTTAATTCTCTATCACTGAGTATATATCCTTTGCTGTGAGGCCTTGTAATTCCTTCCACAAAAGGGCAAGTATATTTCCCTGCTCCTGGACTTGGGCCCAACCACATGGCTTGCCTTGACTGGTTGGATACTAGCGGACTAGAGGTGAGAAGGAGCTTAGAATGCCTTGTGCTGTTGGCCTGGCCCTCTTGAACTTCTGGCTTTGCCCTGAGAAAAGCCTGGCTGGCTGGCTCTCTGCTCCCTGGAGGCAGAGGAGAGACATGAGGAGCAGACCACCCCTAAGCTGACCCGCTGACTCACAAGTGACAGAGTCACACTAGTTACCATACCACCAAGACTTAGAGGTCCCTTGTTTCATGGCAGTTGCGGAGTTCCACATTGTCCCTTCAATAAGGCTCTCCTGGCTTCACAAAAGCTTTCACCTGTCCTGTCTTTCCTGGGACTCCTCCTCAGGGCCCTCCTTCCTGACTCCCTGGGGCATTGCTCGCCTGTTCTAGACTCAGCCCCCAGCTCCAGGACTGGCTCTGCGGATTGAGGATTGAGGGATTGAAGCAGCTCTCCCCCCACTTCCCATTACTCAGGCTTCCTCACTTTGGAGGCAAGCCCAGCATGATGGGCTTGGGTTTATTATATCTGCTGTCTCTGGCTTATTCCTGAGGCCCAGTCCTCGTCAGGTGCCCTTCTTTTCTAACTGGGGTGATTGAAATAATTAACTCAACACATTTTATTGAACTGCTACTGTATGCTAGTCCATTAAAAGCCCAACTCGCCTTTATTTGTTTTTTTTTCAAGAAAATAGTTGTTTGTTTTCCTGTAGAACACCCAGTGCAATGCCTGACATGTTGTTGGTGAATCACTGATGGCAAACACACTGCCATTCTAGAAAGTACTGTAACGACTATATTTGTCCATAAATCTTGGTTTCCATTTAAAAAAAATCTGTATATTTTTAATTACAAAAGTAAAGCAGACTTGTTTTAACAAATTAAAATATCAAATTACATTTAAATTTTAAATTAATTAATAGGAGCTTGGTTTTTGTATCTCCCAGGGACCTGCATGGTGGGTCACATGGGGCTGGGCTACGTCTCAGTCTTGAGTTTTGTGTTTAGCGCTGGGCCTGGCCTAGGGTCAACTCCTGATAAATGCTCACTATTACTGTTCCTACTTTCCCTGTCAACATCATCCACAAGGAGACCTGGATACTCAGTCTTGGCTTTCCTCTGCCAAGGTGACACTGTTCAGGCAGGTCTTCCTGCTGCATCCTCCTGGGTCCACCCTTTGTACCACCATTGTGACTGCAGATGAACAAGGTGCCTGGGGTTGCCCACTTGCCAGCTTTCTCCCAGAGGCAGTGGTGATGGTCAGGGGGAAGCATTCCTCCAAGCTCCCTCAGCACCTGCCAGTTTGTGGCCTGCATGACTCACTGCTCCCCAGAGGTGGAGATGCCTCCCTAAACCCTCCTGTCCTCTCGAGCGGTCAGTCAGTCTCTGGGTCCTTGCAAGGCCCAGTCCTCTCCTCCTTTGCAGTGTCTCATGGGACTGTCCTTTCCTCTCACTGTGGCTACCACCCTCCAAGGTCAGGTTGGCAGAACTCCTGCCAGGAATATGGAAACGGCTCCCAACTGGTCTCCCATCCTCCAGCCTCTACCTGCATTGCCTGATCAATTAATCAGAGCCTGATGAATTAAAGTGTATTTCCAATCCTATCTCCTGATGCTCAAAGCCCTTCCATGGCTCCCCATGGCCTTGCTGACTCATTTGCAATTGCTTTAAGGCTCAGGAGGATCTAACCCTCGGCTGGTTTTCAGCCCTCCTCTCTGGCCTGCTCCTCATGAACCCCTGGGGGTGGGGACCAACCATGCTGGCCAGCTACTTGAACGTGTCCCTCCCTCTCCCCCTTCTGGGTCCTGCTCCTGTGCTCCCCTATCCCCATCCCCACATGGCCATCCTGCCATTTTTAAGAATGCCTGGTCTCCACAAACCCTCTTTTAACCTCTTTGACTAGAATTGACTTCCCTTTGTTCTGAGTGCCATAGCACCCTCACCCCTCTGGACAGATTTCTTGGCCTCAGCTCTGTTCCGCACACTGTAGAAAATTGAGCAGCATCCCTGGCTCTTACGCACTGGATGGCCAGTAGCGCCTCCCCACCTGGCTGCAACAACCCAAAATATCTCCAGTCATTGCCCACAGGCCACTGGAGAGGGAGGGCAGGGTGAATCACCTGCCGGTGAGAACCACTGCTCCAGAGTAACATTTATGCAACAAAGCCCCAGCCACGCGCAGCTCGTGGCTTGCCATGGACGAGGCTACCGAATCACTCCAGGCCCTCCCAAGCCTCGAACATTGGTGCACACTGTTTCCTCTCTAGGAATGCTTTTCCCCTCTCTCCCTCCTCTGCCGATTTCCTCCTCAGCCTTCAAAGGCTGCATGACAGTCACCCTTCCAGCCTGCTCCCCCCCGCCCCCCGCAGGCAGAATGGATGGCTCTGTTCCTGAGCTTCCGTGGCACTTTGCACAGACCTTCATCATAGCCCTCAGCAGACCATGCCCTGGGCTATAGAAAAGTAGTTTATTTATCTCTCCAAGTGGCAAGTGAGTTGTGATGGGGCAGGGAGCTCAGCCTGCGGGAGGTGGGGGGGTGGGGGGGCGCTCCCCAGGTATGCTTGCTTCTCGCACAGGTAGGTCACTCAAGCACAGCCGTGCCTGGCTAGGAACCACAGTGCCTGGTTCAAGTCCTCCCTTTGGCATCTGCTAGCTGTGTGATTTCAGGTGATTTATTCAGCTTCTCTGCAGCCTTAATTTCCCTCTCTGTAATACTGCCTTAATAAGAGCATCTATCTTACGGGGCTGTTTCAACAATTTAGCAAATTAACATACGTAAAATGCTCTCCTGGTACCTGGCATATAGTAAGTGCTCAGTAAGTATTAGTAATTGATGCAGAACGAATGAATGATGATTGAATGCGTGATGAACCTAGTTGCATGGGGATGTGGATCCCACAGGCTGGAACACCATCAGCAGCATGGGTGTTGCCTCCCAGAGGTGGAGCCTCTGTGACCCTCCCCCCTCCCCCCATCCCACCCCTTCAAGCCACCCTCACCCCATCCTCCACAGGCTGGGCAGCTTGGGCAGTGAGCACAGTCTGGTCAGGGAGAGAGGGCTGTGGGCTCGCTTCACTGTGAGGTAGCCAGGCTGGGCGGAACCAGGACAGACATTAAAAACCTATTTTCTCACTGGGCATAAGTAATTGGCAAAAAAGCTCTAAATCCATAGCTGTCAGGTGAAGTCATTTCCGAGAGAAAGGGATGGAGGGAGAGAGCTGGAGGGGAAGCTGGGGTGGGAGCCAGAGGGAGGGAGCGAAATGCAAAACAAGGCGCTGGAGAGGCCAGAAAACAGAAAACCTCCTTCCTTCTCCCAGACCAGACCGTTCTCTGTCTTTATCAACCCTCCCTCATTTATTTTTCTTCTCTGGAAAAAGAGATTTCTAAGGTGGTAAGAGAACGAAAGTCAGCCCTGGAATTATTTAATGAGCCAGAATGAATTGCATTTGAAATCATTTAAATGGGATCTGGGAGCATTTAACTGCAGCTTGGGATCTTAACTAGAGTGAGAAAGGATCTTTGCGCTAATTGCTGGCAATGATATTCCTACAGAGAGGGAGAGATAGCAGCAAGCAATTAGCAGACAAGGGATAATTTCAGTCTGGGCTGCTCGGTGGGAGTGAGCACCTTGACGTTGTTGCCTGGAGAGCCCAGTTCCCCAGCAGGGGGCAGGAGAGGCCTGAGACCCTGGGTGGGGAGTGGAAGGGAAGGGCTCTGTGCAGAGAGAGCTAGGGGACCAGGATGTGGCTTCAGTGGAGAGGAGGTCCAGTATCTTTCCGAGGGACGGGCGAGGAGACAGGGATCTCCGGAAGGGAGATGAATGAAGCATCTAGCCTTCCAGTGGTTCCCTGCCCCACCTTCCAGAACACCAGCTTTGGGAAGGCCGTGAACTTTGCTCGGATTCCAGGCAAAGGAACAGAGACAACCCCATTTCAGTTCTTCCTCTTCCATTCCACACACCTGACTTAAAGGTCGCTCTGTTGGTTGCACCTTTAATCACCAGTTTTGTCATGGGTCATGGAGAGTAGGATCCTATTAGCTTTGTGATGGATAAGTCACCCTGGGAAGGTATTATGAACCCTATTCTACAGAAGAGGAAACTGAGGCATTGATTGTGACTTGCTGAGGACACAGAGTTGATGAGTCAAGGGGTTCCTAAGACCCAGGGGTGTGCCCTGAACATCCAGCTAGTCGTCCTTACAGTATTCAGACAAATGTGAATGCCATTGTCCCTGTCCTCCAGGAGGAGTCTACGAAGTCCATACTCTAGAGTCATTAATAATTATGGAAGCTTTAAAATGCTAACTTCCACATAAAAGATACAAACAAAAGCCAGAAGAGAGAAGCATCACTTCTGAATGGCTGACCAGCAAAGGCATCACCTTGGATTATTGGGACACGTAGAAGTCTGGAGAGAGAGACTGCCAAGAGAGGGTATTACGACGTGAGCAAAGACAGGAAGGTGGGAAACCATGGACATGGATGGGAGACCTGAGGCCTTTCTGTATGTCTGGAGAGGAGGTTGAGCTGGGGGAAGAGTTGGGGTCAGATGATGGAGAGTTTTGCCTGCTGGGTCGATGAGTGTGAACCTCATTGTGCAGGCAGTGGGGAGCCATGGATGGTTTCTGAGCTGGGAACAGCTGCGATAGAATAATCTGGCAGTAGTGTGGGGAAAGATTTGAAGTGCAAAGACAAAGACTGTTGGAGCCAGTCAGAGATTGTGATAGTAGCCTTTTGAAGAGGCAGTAGGAGTCTGAAATGGGGTAGTGGTGTGGGATAGAGAGGGCACCCGCACCCCACCCATTCTCTGTCCTCACCACCGCCACACTGGCTGTCCAGGTGTGCTCTGAGGTCTCCAGCCTGGATCGGAAACACAGATGGTGGGCAACATGTGCATAAAATGTGGAGCACAAGGCTGGTGTAGCCAGGAGGTCATCTGGTCATCTGGTCACCATCAACAGGTCCTTGCTCTTGGCAGATGACAACCAAAGCCACCCAAGACCATGGTCGCTTAGTGTGTTTATAACTCCACAATCTCTCTTCCCCCCAGAGGTCTGCATTTAGTCATCCTGACAGTTGAGAAAGCCTGTGCTAGAGCTACCTCAACTTTGAGCATGAGCTCTTTCCAATGCTGAGCTGTTGGCAGAGGGAAAGTGCTGATTCCCAGGTGTGGTTGTAGTTCATCTCTGCAGTTGGGCAAACAGAGAGGTCCTGATTGAAATGTGGGAACGGGGGCTGGACCTCATGACCTTTAGGTTCCTTCCCTGATTCCTACATTTCCCTCCTTGCGCTGTGCCGCACATTCCTTTCATTCTGTTCTCTGTGCTGCCTCCTCCAAGAAGACTTCCCTCATTCTCCACAGCCATCTTATGCCTCTCTAATGACCTGCTTGCTGGGAGAGTTTCCTGCAGATAGATTTGTGTCTGCTTTGAGGGCAGAGCCCATGTCTTGTACATATTCCCTGTAAGACCAGCAGAAGGCACGATAGAGAGAAAATTTTTTATTAACACTTTGTTGTTCTGCTATTAAACTAATGCTAATAATAATAGTAATTAAAACTACCATTGCACTGATCATGTGGTGAGCATCTCAACACATTACTTCTAACTCTGAAACAAACCTGCAAGGTTGGGATCATTACTACCATTTTGAAATGAAGGAAATGACGCTCAGGCCAAGTCAGTTGACCTCTCTCCTGCAGTTAGAATGGGGATTTGTTCCTGGGCTGGCCAGCTCTGAAGCACCTCCCCCTTGGTAAAATTGGATTATCATGATCATGCTTCCAGTTATTATCTCATGGTTGGATAGAATAATCATAGCCAACCACATTGAATGTGCTGAGCTTGGGCTATTACCCATCTGAAGGTCCATCTAAGGGTTTAACCCACGAGAGGAGGGTGGCTTGTTGTTCTAAATCCTCTAATCATGCAACTTTCTACAGCTCTGAGCCACTAGGCAGAATGTTAGGGGCTGGAGGTCCTGCCCTTATAGTCTCCAACTCTGAACAGAGGTGGCTGAGAAAATGCTATCGCTCTGGGGTCTTCCAGCCCATAGGTGGAGCTCTTGGACCCTGGGACGTCCCGTGTTGTGGACGGAAGGAGGGAGCTTGGTAGCCCAGTCCCAGCTCAGCTCTATAAAAGGGGAGGCTTATTTATAACTGGAAATTGGTCCCTCCTGACTCCCTTCACCCATTTCGGTTCCCTCTCTCCCCCCTCACCCCCCCAGCAACCACCATTCTGTTCTCTGTATCTGTGACTTTTGTTTCTTTGTTTTGTTTTTAAGATACCAGCTGTAAGTGAAATCATAGGGTATTTATCTTTCCGTGATTCACTTATTTCACTTACCATAATACCATCTAGGTCCATTGTTGTCACAAATAACAAGATTCCAAGTCATGGGGATGTAATGTACAGCATGTGACTATAGTCAATAATATTGTAGTGCATATTTTTTTTTTTTTTAAGATTTTATTTATTTATTTGAGATAGAGTGAGAGAGAGAGCACAAGCAGGGTGCCGGGGCAGAGGGAGAGGGAGAAGCAGACTCCCGCCGAGCAGGGAGCCCGGTGCAGGACTAGATCCCAGGACTTGGAGATCATGACCTGAGCTGAAGGCAGATGCCTAACCAACTGAGCCACCCAGGCGCCCCTGTACTGCATAGTGTGAAAGTTGCCAAGAGAGTAAATCTTAGAAGTTCTTATCACAAGACAAAAAAAATTTGTAACTTTGTATGATGACAGATAGTGACTGGACTTACTTTGGTGATCATTTTGCAGTGTGTACAAATACCAAATCATTATGTTGTACCCCTGAAACTAATGTTATATGTCGATTATACCTCAATAAAAAACATGTTTATGAAAATGGTGTATAAAAGGGGGTCGGTAGGCACAGTGCTGTTTGTAAGAATGGGCTCTAGAAACAACCCAAATGGCCACCAAGACAGGCCTGGTTAAATAAATTATGGTACACCCACATAATGGAATGCCATGTAGCCATTAAAAATTATGACATAGATTTATGTTGATTGATATAGAAAGACATCTCACAATATATTTTGTGGAGGGAAAACCTTGCCTCAGGACATTTGGTATATATAGCATTCTCCCCAAGATACAAAATTATGAAAGAGAGACAGAGACGGATAGTAGGCAGGATGGTCACCAAAACTATTAACAGTGTAGATCTTTCTAGGTGGCGAGATTTCAAATAATTCTTGTTTTATTTTTTTTCCCACTTTAACCTTATCTGTAGTATGGGAATTTTTTTTTTTTTTTAAGATTTTATTTGTTTGACAGAGAGAGACACAGCGAGAGAGGGAACACAAGCAGGGGGAGTGGGAGAGGGAGAAGCAGGCTCCCCGCGGAGCAGGGAGCCCGATGCGGGGCTCGATCCCAGGACCCTGGGATCATGACCTGAGCCGAAGGCAGACGCTTAATGACTGAGCCACCCAGGTGCCCCTGTAGTATGGGAATTTTAAAAGGAACAATCCTGCACTATCTTTGGAGTTGGAAAAATAAAGTCATTTTCTATTTGAAAGTTTTGGAAAATGTATAAACCAGCCCAAATTGAAGGTGTCACCGACTGTTGCTGAACACAGCCCTCTTCAGAGTGAAGCCACCTCTGATGTCTCATCCGTGTGTTGGTGACTCGTTACTCCCTCGCCAAGGAGTGGAGGAGATATTTGTCAGCAGTGTTAGGGACAGAAAAAGCTGAGGAGGCCTTTTCTGGGGCCGTTTCAGGATCTACTGTGGAGCCTGGGAAGAGCATGTGGTCCCAGGACTCCAGGGCCCTGCCCTGTCTCAGCGCACCTCCCTCCCCCTCTGGTTCCCACCCCCGTGCTGCCCCCGCCCACCCCCACCACTCCATCTTGTCTCAGCTAACTCCCTTCCCCTCCAATTCCCACCTCCATGCTCCCCTCTGCCACCCCCACTCCCCGTCTCAGTTAACCCCCTTCCCACTCCGGTTCCTACCCCCATGCTCTGGCTCCCACGCCTTCCCCTCCCCCTGGTGTCTCCAGCAGCTTTCATCTCCACAAATTCTGTTCGGCAGTGAGTCCCTGAACTTTCTAATTGAGATCAGAGATAAATATAGTGAGGAAGGAAGGAGGGAGAGGGAGGAGGCCTAGTTTTAATTTGCAGCATTTTCCATTAATAACAACTTCTAATTAAAAAGTCTCCATCTCCCAGCCTAAGTCCAAGAGAAAAGCCTCCTCAGGTCTGTCTGGCTGGAACCTTTGTGCCGGCGAGTTTGGAGTACGGATTTCTGCACCAGCTGAGCCCTCTCTGCCAGAAGCCATAATTAAGCTGGGTAAAGGGGAAAAAAAAAGAAAGAAAGAGAGATGTCATCTGAGACCATCGGGATCTTCCCTGACTGCAGTGTTAGAAGGTGGCCACCTTCCTTGGACGGCAGTGCTAGCTGGGCCATTCCTTAGAGGAGGTGGGCAGGCCAGATGAGCGCGGAGGCAGGCCTTGAGGTGGGTGGGGAGATTTCCAAGTTGCAGGAGCTAAGTGTCCGGCAGAGGAGGGCAGAAGCACTGAGCTCTAAGGAAGAGCTCTCTCTGCCTCCATCCAGGATGTGTCTACCTCTTTTTTCCCCCCTCTCTACACCCCAAATTTCCTCTGCGAAAGCCCCACCCTTTTGTGGTTTGTGCGCCTGTGTGTTGTGCACGTGTGTGTGTTTGTGTGTGTGCGTGCATGTGTGTGTAGAGGGCGTGCTGGTGTTGGCTGATGGAAGAACAATAGCTGTTAATAGTCTAAGATAGTAGGATGTGCCATTTAGTATTGATCTAAATACTAGTACAAGTGTATTTTTTTCTCCAGAAACATTTTGATGCCTTTGCAACTAGCTGAACTGAAGTAGACACTCAATGAACAGCTGTGAACAAATGCAGGGCTGAATGACCCAGAAGAGCCTCCCCGAACTTCAGTCTCAGAGCGGGCTGGTTCCTCAGCGCCCCCACTTGGATGTGTAATGGGCATCCCACACTGAGTGTGTCCAAACTTGATTCCCGATCGCCCCCTCCAGAAGTGCCCCCACACAGCCTTCTCCCATCTCGGGTCAAGGCAACTCCTTCCTTCCCGTTGCTCAGGCCGGGAATCTTGGCGGCGTCCTTGAGTCCCCTCTTCCTCTCACGTTGCCCCATCCCCTATCCATGAGGAATTCCTCTTGGTGCTGCCTGTCCCCACATCTACGGAGATGACCCCAGTCCCCCAGTCCACGCCACCACCACCTGCTTTCTGGAGTGTTTCAGTAGGTTCCTGACGGCTCTGTCTGCTTCCACTCTGGTCCCCGAAGTCTGTTGGAAACCAGCAGCTGGAGGGAGCCATTTAAAGCATAAGCCAGATGATGTCCCGCCTCTGCTCAGATCCCTTCAGCGGCTTATCTTCTCACCTTTCAAAGTGCAGCCCAGAAGCCTGACTGAAGCCTCAAGCCCCACAGGCTCTGGCCCCTTCTTACCTCTTTCACTGTCTCAGTGCGTTCACGCTGTGAGAACAAAATAGCCTAGACTACGTGGCTGATAAACAACAAAAACTGATTTCTCACAGTTCTGGAGGCTGGGAAGCCCAAGATCAAGGTGCTGGCAGTTTCGGGGTCTGGAGAGGACCCATTTCTTGGTTCATAGATGGCCGTTTTTCCATGTGCTCATGGAAAGGGTGGTGGAAAGAGTGAAGGACCTCTCCAGGGTCTCTTTTATAAGGACACTAATCCCATTCATGAGGGTCCCCCTCATAACCTAATCACCTTCTGAAGGCAAATACCATCACACTGGGTATTAGGATTTAATACATGCATTTGGGCGGGGGGGAGAGGAGAGATAAACATTGAGTCTGTTGTACTTTTCCTACTACTATCCCCTTGGTCCTGGTCCTGCCACTTGGTCTCTTTGCCACTTCTTGACTGTGCTAGCCACATTCCTGCCTCAGGGCCTTTGCAACTGCTCTTCCTGTGCTTGGAAGGCTCTTCCTCCAGGTGCCCACACAGCTCAACCCTTCACCACCTATAGGTTCCCTTCACACCAAGGCTGTTCTGACCACCCTGCTTAGAATTGTAACCCTGCTTCACTCCAGCAAGCTAGTCCTTCCTTGCTTTTTTTTTTTTATAGCACTTGCCACCTTCTGATATATGTTTTTATTATTTATCTTATTTATGTCTCTCCCCCTCTCCCCCACCCCACTGGAAGGTGAGCTCCACGAGGGCAGTGAATTTTGTTTATTTTGTTCACTGCCATTACCTCAGCACCTAGAACAAGCCTGGCATATGTAGTTGCTCAGTGGGCCATTTCTTGAATAAATAAATGATTGAGTGCAAGAATGAATGCAAGTGAGCTAAATGGTCAAGTTAAAGTCAAGGTTTACTTTTCTGGGCACCACAGCCAAATGCCACCCAACAAAGTCCCAGCCACTGGGGAGGGGAAAGCCATTCTTATAAGAGGAGCTTGGGAGTCAGTGGAACCTGAATTTGAAGTCTAGCTTTGTCATTTGAGAATGTGTGACCTTGGGTATTTACTTAACTTTTCTGAGCCCCCAATTTCTTCATTTATAAAATGGGGATAATGATAGGGTCTCCCTTGTAAGGTAGTTGGATGGAAACAATCAAAGCAATGATATAAAATAAATACTTATCAGTGGCCCGGTTTATAGCAAGTGCTCAGTACATGTTAGCTAGTAATGGTGGTGCGATTTTGTTGTCAACAGGGGACACCTCGTAAAGCAGCAGTGACTGTTGACTGTGAGGAAGCAAATGCAATCTTCCAGAAAGAAGGGCTTACTATTAAGAAAAAGCAAGGGTAACCAGCCTTGGTCAGCCCCTACAGGAGCAGCTCTGGGATTGCTCTTTTAAAAAATGAACAAAAATTAATGGAAGCTGTTAAGAAGAAAATGATCAGGAGGGTAAAAGTGAAAAGGCTCACAACCTTGCCTAGGATGATCACTGGCAAGAGCTGGTTTGTTCAGTACCGTGCTAAAGAAGTTATAGTCTACAACAGTGGTTGGCAAATATTTCTATAAAGTGACACATAGTAAATATTTTAGGTTTTGCATGTCATCTACTCTGGGTCACAGCTACTCAGTTCTGCTGTTGAAGTGTGAAAGCATCTGTAGACAATGCATAATTGAATGGGTGCAGTTATGTTTCAATAAATCTTTATTTATAAAAACAGGTGGAGGGCCAGATTTGGCCCCTGAGCTTATGGATTGCTGATCCCTAGTCTCTAGGATCCCATCATAAGATCGCTGAAGGGATGTCTGAGAGAGGACTGGATTATTCTGAGGGTCCTCAAAGGGGAGAAGTGGGGCTGAAGGATAGAAAGTGTAGGTCTATAGATTTTGTTCCTTTCAAGGAAGATGTTTAACCAGCCCGTTTCTGGCTGAGCCCAGTCCAAATGGGCTGCACTGGGCAGAAGGCTGTGACTCCTTCCTTATCTGTGAATTTATTCAGACAGAAGCTAGGGCAACTTGGCAGAAATGTTGGAAAGTATATTCAAACATTGGGTAAGTGCCTGATTTAATCCTTTGGGACTTTCAAAATCCCTGATTATTGGGATATTCTAAGGTATATGCATATTGACATTCAGGGAAACAAAGTCACAGATTTGGTGCCTCTCCAATGAGTGGGTCATTGAAAGGTACAGTCTGAAGACAGTTTTATTTTCTAATTATATCACCAAACAGATTCTGTATACATGCTCATGGGTGAAAATCAATGAGAATGCATTGTCAACTTCATTTAGGACATAATCAATCTCACTACTGGTTTGGGTCTCTTATGAAGACCCAAACACTGACCATAAACTGTAGTCACTCCTGCTAATAAAATAGCATGAAGAATGTATTAAAATGGCAAACATTTAGCACAGGGGCCTCTATTCCTCCCACCTTTATGCATGTAAAATCTTGCTAACTGATCTTGATTCTCCCTGAAACTTGGCCTCAAATATTTAAGGTTCTAGAATTTTTATAATAGCAGAGACTTAGGGCCAGCTGTCTAGTTGAAATAGAGGTGAGTTGTGGGATCAAAGCTGAATTATGTTGAAGAGTGGAGGAAGAAATGACTGAGAACTCCAAATACCCCCTCCCAAAGGACCCACCTTGGTCCCCCACTGCCCTAGAATCCTTCCCAACACATTGCTCCAAGCAGCTACCATCAATTTATTAAAGGTGGCTCTTGTCATCTTTGGTTTAGAAAGTTTAAGGGCAACAGTTGATCTTTTCTATAACTTTCTAGAAGCTGGTCAGTGGACAGTGAGTTGGTAACCTGGGATTCTCTTTTGAGCATCCTGTACGGAAAAAATCAGGAGGATGGGATCTCTCAGACTCTTTGACATCATGACATTTTAATGAGATAGCTATTGGAGGCAACTCAAAATTTTGGGGTGTGGGCATATCTTTGGGTCAATACTATATGTCAGGTGCTGACAGATTTGGGGTGATGAGTTGGTGATACCTATTCACCTGACCTATTTCTAGGTGCTAAGATCACCTGTGTTCATGCCCAAGCAAGTTGTAGGGCTGAAGACAAGATCTTTGGGAGGATGGGATTGTGATGACCGATATGGGAGTGGTGCTCTTAGCCATGTGTCCCCACTTTATGCTGAATATGGGGTGGAGGAAGGAGAGCAAGGGTGGGAGCGGAGGTAGTGCATGTTTAGGGAAATGGGAAATGTTCCTGAGTGGGAACACCTTTCAGGAGGGTAGCCCCAATATTAGAGTTTGGGGGGTTGAAGTGGAAATAGCCAGGGTCTTGTCATCGAAGATGGTAACCAATATCAAATCCCAAAGGTCAAGATAACAATGTAAATGGTGGAATAGGCAGCAAGACTAGCCATTGGAAGGGTTGGTTGCATGTTGGAAGTAGGTATGGAATTGGATGGTTGGATGGATGGATGGATGGATGGATGGATGGATGGATGGAGAAGGCAGAAATGCTAAAGGTGCTTGTGTTTATATCTCACGCAGAATAAAATATGAAGACATCTTCATAGTCCGTCGTTTCTCAATCTTGGCATCATTGACACGTTGGACCAGATAATTCTTTGTTGTAGGGTACTGTGCACTGTAGGACCCACCCACTAGATGCTGGTGGTACTTCCCCCTTCCCACCCTCCTGGTTGTGACACTACACATGCCTCCAGACATTGCTGAATGTCCCTTGAGGGCAAATTGCCCCCAGTTGAGAAGCACTGCATAGCCTGCCAGGCTGAGGTTCATAGTGCATATTATGGGGTGTAGAGGAGACCTGCTAGTCCAGACTGGATTGGGGCATCTGGAAGAAATGGAAGAGCCTTATGGACCTGGAAATTTGCTGATTTAAAAGCTCAAGACAGGTTCCCTCAGATCAATTGCCACCTTTCTGGTTTCCATCTTCCTGTCTTAGAGGTTCCATATTCTGTGCTCCCATCGTATATCACACATACTCCCAATAAAACTACTACTTTCTTATATTGCCAATATTTGCACGCCTTTACCCCACAGGACTTTAAATCCCTCTAGGGCAAGACTACGTTCTTTTATCTTTGTGTTTCCAGAACCTAGCCCAGTACTTGACATATAGAAATTGCTCACTGAAGGTTTTCCAAGCACATGAATGAAAGAATGAAGTAGTGATCTGGGGCTTGCTCCCTGGACCTCCAGCACCACAAATGTACCAGAGGTAGGGATCCTGAATCATCAACAGAGCAGATATCAGAAATGGAAAATGATGAGTCCTCTTCTGGAAAAGCATAAGTCAGCCTGGGAGTGAGGTTCCTGAGTCACTGAGGCGAAATGAACTCTGGGTGGGGGCCAATGGGGCTGAGCTTGGGTTTGGTACCAGGCCAGGGAGGCAAAGTGGGCAGGCAGGTCTTACCCGGCATCCCAGCCCCGCTGCGTGGCCCACAGCAGCTGCACTGATGCTGATGCTGACCAGCTGCCGGTGCAGCAACCCCGCCCCCCCACCATGTTATTGCTGCCCCCCTAGCCCAGCAGCTCGGAGCACATCCACCAGTTAATGGACCTCTTGAAGAGGGGCTGAGCCAGGAGCCATCAGCACAGCTCCCTACCCAGTGGTCCTACTGAACCAGTGATTTCAATTAAAGGACCATTATCATGAAACCCTATCCAGCCCCAGCTCCCATCGGCCAGTGGGAGGCCTTCCTGCTCCCTGTCCCAGGCCCTGCTGTGTGGTTACTAAGCAGCCCTCTCACTGGGGCCTGCTGCCTTTGCTAAAACACAGCAGCTGCTGCTAATAAACAAACATATTGATCATACAGATATGGGATGTCAGGGACTTAATTCATGAATGAAGTGAGCTTTAAGAGTGCCCAGTGGGAGCCGGCTCCATTTAAAGGGCCGGCAGCTGCCTGAGTTCTTCGGAGGTGGGCTCCAAGACAGGCCAGGGAAGGAGCCTCTCTGTGACCTGGGCCCTGTGGTGCCCTGTGGGCATGAAATGGAATCTTCTACCCCATGGCTACCATCTGACCTGGTCCCCCGCCTTTCTTCTCCGGGACCTTCTTTGTTACTTGGGGCTAGTCAGACGAGGCTGGAAGGCTCTGTTTTCTGACAGAGCAAGGGCTGGGGCCAGTGTGGTGGAGGAGAAGGAGAGGAGGACTTGCCCAGGCCCCCCTGGCTCGGGCTCTTGGGCTCCCTACCCCGATGATGCTGACAATGGCGTTAGTCCTGGCCACTGGTCTTCACCAGGACCTGCCATCTCACTGGAGCAGATGGAGACGAGCCCTGGACCCCTGATGAAGGGTCTACATTGGGTGCCAGAGGTCCTGGATATTCCTTAATGCAATCATTCCCAAGCCAGACCGACTACCCCCTCATCAATCTTAGGATATAGCCGGTAGCAAAGGCTCTGGAGCCAGACTTCTGGGCTGTGAACCCCAGCTCTGCCACTCACAAGCTGTGTGACCTTGAGCAAGTTTCTTTTTTTTTTTATATTTTACTACAATTTTTTTTATTAACATATAATGTATTATTTGTTTCAGGGGTACAGCTCTGTGATTGAGAAGTCTTAACACAATTCACAGCGCTCCCCATAGCACATACCCTCCCCAATGTCCACCCCCCAGCCACCCCATCCCTCCCACCCCCCACCAAAATCCAGCAACCCTCAGTTTGTTTCCTGAGATTAAGAGTCTCTTATGGTTTGTCTCCCTCTCTGGTTTCGTCTTGTTTCATTTTTCCCTCCCTTCCCCTACGGTCCTCTGTCTTGTTTCTCAAATTCCACATATCTGTGAGATCATATGATACATGTCTTTCTCTGACTGACTTATTTCGCTCAGCATAATACCCTCTAGTTCTATCCACGTCATTGCAAATGGCAAGATTTCATTTTTTTGACGGCTGCATAATATTCCATTGTATATATATATATATATACCACATCTTCTTTATCCATTCATCTGTCGATGGACATCTAGGCTCTTTCCATAGTTTGGCTATTGTGGGCATTGCTGCTATAAACATTGGGGGTTCAGGTGCCCCTTCGGATCCCTACATTTGTATCTTTGGGGTAAATACCCAGTAGTGCAATTGCTGGGTCGTAGGGTAGCTCTATTTTCAACTTTTTGAGGAAACTCCATACTGTTTTCCAGAGTGTTGAGCAAGTTTCTTAACCTCTCCGTGCCTTATCTGTATAAAGGGTAATGTGTTGCCATGGAGATTAGAATGAACCAATGTGTGCTGTTCCTGCAGGAGTGCCTGGCCCAGAGTTCAGTGTTTAGTACCAGTCTTGCCCCTGGCCTTGGCCCGCCGTGATGGCCAGTGACCTCCCCTGCATTCCTCACCCTTCCTCCAGGTACCACGCAAAGGAAGTTATTTTAGGGAGCTGCAGCAGGCTGTAAAGCACATTTCTTCTCTTCCCAGTGCCCAAGTGGGCAGTTGCAGCCCCCGCTGTGTCCCAGCTGCCAGCCGGAAGCTCAGGGTGGCTCCTGCATCTGGGCTGAACTCCAGCTGACCTGAGCCTTCCCAGGGCTGAGCTTCTGACCTGGACTACGTTGGGGAAGGGCTGGCCCTCTAGCCCCTTTCTGCCCTCAGCTTTGTCTAGAGCTACAATGACCCGATATGGCATCTTCCACTAGCTAGCCACATGTGACTACTTACCTTTAAATGAATTAAAATTAAATAAAAAATTTTAAAAGCCAGGTCCTCAGTCACGCTAGCTCTATGTGGCCATTGTATCGAGCAGTGCAGATCATAGAACATTTCCATCCCTGCAGAAAGTTCTGTCAGTGTTGTTCTGGAGGCCATATGACAGGAAGGGAGTTGCCTCCCCTCAGTTCTTTAAGCCTGAGCTGCCCAAAGTGAGGTCCATGGATCCCAGCATCAGCTCACCTGTAAACTTATTAGAAACTCAGCCTCTCAGGCCGAAGCCCAGACTGACTGAGCCAGAGTTTGCATTTTAACAAGATTCCCGGGTGGTTTGTGTACATTATTGCAGTTTAAGAACTACTGCTGTAAGACTGAGTTTCCTGTCATGGAAAATGGGAATAATACCTTGTGGGATTAAGTGAAGTGCACCATATAATGTTCTTGCCAAATGGAAAATGCCCAATAGAGGCTAGACCCCTCAACCAATGGCATCTGCCCCAATGGAAGGGCCAGCGAATCTGCCTGTCATTGAGCCCTAGGACCAGGGGTTTTGTGGAGACTGGAGGGGACCACCTGTTGTCCTTCACTGCTGAAGAGACAGTGCCTGAGGTTAGGAAGGGACCCTGCATCTGCTCCCCACACTGCGCATGTTTGCTTCCCAGAGCCCCAGTTGGAACACCCTTAAGGCCAATGGCTCAAGAGATGCTGATCAGATGCGATCAAATTTGGCACTGAGCGAGAGGCTGGGGACCCAGGTTAAAGAGAATGTTGTCTTTGGCTCACAGTAAAGTGATGGATAAATGAGCAAACATTATTTTAATGCAGCGTGATAAGGCACAGGGGAGAGTGATGTCCAGGTGGCCGCGTGAGCCCAGTGGCGCTTTGCCAGGGCTCAGGGAGAGCTCCAGGGAAGACTTCCTGAAGCCACTGGCGCTTTGTCCAGATGACATGGTTGCAGAGCAGGGTTGGCAGGGGAGACATGGTGGGCACAGCGGGCAGAGAGAGCCTGCAGAGCACAGGGACGAAGTTCTACAGCAAGCTGGGCGCACGGGGAAGCACACAGTGCAGTTCTGCCGGAGGATGAAGGGTAAGGGCAAATGGAGTGGATGGGGAGCCTGGTGGAGGCTGGAGATGGGCAGGAGTTCACACAAGCGGTCACATCTGCCATGCCAAAAACTATCCCGTAGTGAGAAAGTTACCGAAGGATTTTAGGCAGAGGAACAAGGAGGCTGCATTTGAGAATTGGAAAGGTCACAGAAGCTGTGCTGTGGACAAGGAGCTGGAGGTAGGGAGGTCATTAGGGGCTAGTGTACAAGTTCAAGGAGGGAAGATGCAGGCCTGGATTCTCATGGCGGGGCTGGGGTCAGCGGGGAGAGGAAGAAGAACTTTGAGGACAGGCAGTCAGGCATTAACCTATTAGCCATGCATCTCATTAATTTTGAATTCGTGATTGCTTTTTTGAAGGCCTGAGCTGAGGTTTACTTGTGTTTAGACATTTTTTATTTTTTTACAAAGGGTATAAGCCCCCCAATCTAACAAACACGGTGAAAGCTGTTTTCAGAGGGAAATTTATAGCTGTAAATGCCTTCATTAGTAATGAAGTAAGACCCCTGGCCCCGCTCTCCCAACAAAGGGGTGGTGTTCGGTAATCATTGTGAGAAATCAGAGGAGGAACATTGAATAAACTAAAAAAAAAAAAAAAAGGGAAAATGATTTTAATAAAGATAAAAGCAGAAATTAATGACACAAAAATGAAAGTATATTAGAAAGAATAAATAAAACCAAAGCTTGTTCCTTGAAAAGACTGGTACAACGGATGAACCTTGTTTGAGAGCCTGATTAGGGGAGGGAGAGAGATTAATGGGAGAGAAAACAGAGGTGGTATAAATTAACTGCCACAGCAGGATGGTCGGGAGGAAATTGGAAATGCAGTGCCTGAGATTCAGAAGCCTCCCAAACTCTTCCCACACCAAGAGTGGTGACAGCATCCCCAATCCTCACTCAGCCCTTCATTCCCAAGAGCCTGTGGATACAGCAATATTTGGTGAATATCATTCTCCTTACCAACATAAAAAATAACAGTGACTCACATTTATCTAGCTGCTTTCTATATGCCAGACAGACACTGTGCTGCTTACTTTGCCTGGGTTTTATTTTAATCCTGCCAGCATTTGAACCAGATGGATCCTGGACTCACACCACACCCATTTTACAGATGAGAACATCAAATTTAGCAGGATCCAGTCACTGGCCCCAAGGTCCTCCGTCTCTCCAGAGGCATTCTGGCTCTGGGTGCCCCCACACTTCACCCTTGCATGATGCCGGCTTCTGGGTGAGCATGTTTGAAGATATTGGGCGCTTTGGTGCCCAGCAAGGGATGTTCTGGGCCTCGGGTTCCAGTCATGGTGTTGCCACTTAGACACTCAATTTTGAAGAGCTGCTGAGTCTTTGTGGAAGTTTCCTTCCTTCCTTCCTTCCTTCCTTCCTTCCTTCCTTCCTTCCTTCCGTAGACTCTACACCCAGCATGGAACCCAGTGCGGGGCTCAAACTCACAACTCTGAGATCAAGACCTGAGCCGAAATCCAGAGTCGGACGTTCAACCCACTGAGCCACCCAGGTGCCCCAGTTTACTCTTCTTTAAAATAAGGGAGCTGGACTGAGCCCCTGTGATTTTAACATTCTTTTGTCTTTCTTTAAAAGTGCTCTTAGGGGCACCTGGGTGGCTTAGTCGGTTAAGCGTCTGACTCTTGATTTTGGCTCAGGTCATGATCTCAGGGTTGTGGGATTGAGCCCGGCATCAACTCCATGCTCAGCACGGAGTCTTCTTGTCCCTCTCCCTCCACCACCTCCCCCCTCACCTTGCATAGGTGCACACTCTTTCAACTAACTAACTAGATAACTAAATATTCAAAAAATAAAAATGCTCTGTATTCAGACTTCATCGCTCATTCATTCAAGGGCTCGGCATTCACTACCAATTAGCAAGATATGTATGTTCCAGTGCTGTGCATCTTACCTTCCATATTGGATGCCCTGGCAGCCCTCTAAATAAGTAGCCCAGAACACCAACTGACACGGTAGGGAGTGCATAGGGTGGCAAATGGCAGGACTGCCCTTAGATCTGGCAGCCAAGGCTCCTGTCCCAACACCTACCCCCTTTGGTCCTCTTCTGGCTGTGCCCCTCCCCAGGGTGCTAAGGGGAACCCATACTCTCTTCTTGACCTCACTGCCTCGATGCTCTGAGCCTCCTTCGAGGGTCTGTGCAGGCCTCAGCTCCTGGGCCACTTCCCCAGGATGGATTCCTTGGTGTGAGCACCTCCAACCCCAGGGGGTGTCCCGGGGAGGGGGCAGGTGATGGGGCTGTGGATAGAGCCTGGCTTGGCAGGACTTGGATTCCCAGGCAGGAGGGCCCCAGGCCCTGTGTGGTGTGAGAATGAATGGGTGTGGGGAGAGAAGGGGGAGCTGGGGCAGGGACTCCCATATGAAATCTTACCCCGTTACATGGCATCCCAGAACATGTTAATAAAGGGAAATGTAGTTGTGTGGGAAAAGTTAAGCCCCTACAAAAGACACAGATACATGAGAATGATAGGCAAAAAATGAGAGGTCCCAGGATGCGGCAAGCTTCATACTTAGGTAAATTAACACACTTACAAAGAGAATTGCTCAGGAGACGATTGGACTGCCTAAAAGAGGGAAAACAGGAGTTTAGGAGACAAAGGTTAGGAAACCAAACCTACAGAAGTCTATCCTGCTTTCTGATCTCACAACCAGCTTGCTCCCCTTGGCCCTGACTTGAAGCCCACCAGAGCAGTTCTCCGATGAGGATTTGGCCCTCCAAAGAGACCTTCCAGGATTCATTCCCTCCCCCATACATTCATCAGCAGATATTTATGGAGCCCCTCCCATGTGTGAAGCAGTGCCCGGAACAGTGGTGGGCAGGACCAGACCCAGCCTCGTGATGGAGGCAAGCACTGATGGAAGAACCTAGCACATAAATGTCGATCCTGCAGCTGCTTGTGAAGACACCCCCCCCTCCCCCCCCGCCCCGCCAAGGAGAGACAGGGCCCCGGAGCCATGGGATGGTGCACCCAGCACAGGACCTGGCTTGGCCCGGGAGTCTTGGGGCTTTTCCCAAGGAGGTGGCATTTGCTGCAGGGGCAGTGTGTGCAGTGGCTGGGGCCGACAGAGGGCAGTCTGGCTAGAGGTGAGGTATGAAGGGGAGGGAAGAAGCTGGAAGGTGAGCAGGGGCCACAGAAGAGGAAGAGCCCCCAAGGGAGCCTTCCAGATTCCAGCTCACTTCTCCAGCTGTAGGTGGGGCCATTTCTTAAGTGAGAAGGACACTGGCAAGGATGAAATTCAGGGGTGGGGGTTTGGGAGAGATCACGAGCTTGGTTTTATACCTGTGGATTCTGAAGTACTTAAAAAATTTCTTTTGAAATGATATCAAATTTGAAGTGTTGTAAGAACAGGACAAAGAACTCCTGTGCCCCCTTCTCCCAAGGCTAACTACTGGGGAGTTAGCCTTGACCACATTTGTTCCATAGTCCTGAAATCCACCCCCCACAGGGACACTCTTCACTCCCTCCACCAGGAAATAACCCAAAAGCCTCATTCACATCACACCAGGTCTCTCATCCAGGTCTTTCCCCTATCTGGCCCAAGATCCCATCCACAACATACATTGCCTTTGGGCACCACACTGTTTCATTCTCCTCCAGTCTGGAATATTCTCTCAGGATTTCCCTGACATTCAGGTGCAGTTTGGAGATTACAGGCCTATCCTTCAGTAGGATGAGCCTCAGCCTGCATTATTAGCCTGAGGCTTCCTCATGACAAAATTCAGGGTTGTTTTTTTTTTTAATCAGGTTAATGGAGGCTTAATTTACATACAGTAACAGTCAGCCTTTTAAGTGCATGGTTGTGTGAGTTTCGACAAATGCATAGCACTGTGTAGCCAACATAATAGATAAGTAGAACATTTCCATCCAGGGCTGGCTTCATTGGCATGTGACCTGGGTAGTGGCCTAAGGCCCTGGGTTTGGAAGGCCCTGTGCTTGGTTTAATGCTTTCCTCTCACCATCTTGAATTTCTTTTTTTTTTTTAAGATTTTATTTTATTTATTTGAGAGAGAGAGTGAGAGAGCACAAGAGGGGGTAGGGTTAGAGGGAGAAGCAGACTCCCCGCCAAGCAGGGAGCCTAACACGGGGCTTGATCCCAGGACCCCCGAGATTATGACCTGAGCCGAAGGCAGTTGCCCAACCAACTGAGCCACTCAGACGCCCCATCACCATCTTGAATTTCTTAGTCATTTTGGAACAAGGGCCCTGCATTTTCATTTTGCACTGGGCCCTGCAAATTATGTAGTTAATCCTGTTTCCCATCATTCCAAAAAGTTTCCCCCTGCCCCTTACCCCTTGGCAATAACACTGATCTGTTTTCTGTTCCCATAGCTTGCCTTTTCCAGATGTCATTTAAATGGAATCCTGCAGTATGTAGCCTTTTGAGTCTGGCTTCTTTCACTTAGCATGATGCATTTGAAATGCATCCCTGTTGTTCCACACAGCAATTGTGTGCTTCTTTTCATAGCTCAGTATTATTCTGTGATATGAATGTCTCACAGTTTGCTTATGTCATTCAGTTGAAGGACATTTGAGTCGTTTCCCATATTTGGCAATTATGATAAAAGTCCCAATAAGTGTTCACGTACGGGTTTCTGTGTAAACATACGTTTTTATTTCTCTTGAATAGAGTGATAATAAAGAGAGGGGGACTGCCGGGTCGAAGGGTAAGTATATGTTTAACTTTATAAGAAACTGCAAAACTGTTTTCCAAAGTGGCTGTGCCCTTTTGCATTCCCACTAGCAATTTACGAGAGCCCGGGCCGCTCTGCATGGTTGCCAGCACTGGGTGTTGGCAATCTGTTTTTATTTTAGCCATTTCAGTAGGTATGTAGTGATTTAATGTTGCATTTCCCTAATGACTAATGATGTTGAGCATCTTTTCATGTTCTTATTCACCACCTGTATATCTTCTTTGATTTGTATTTATTTAATTTTAGAGAGAGAGAAAGAGCGTATGTGGGGGGGTGAGGGGGAGGAGCAGAGGGAGAGGGAGAGAGAGAATCTCAAGCAGACTCTGTGTTGAGCATATCTAACCACCCTGGGATCATGCATTACCTGAGCGGAAATCAAGAGTTAGACACTTAACCGACTGAGCCACCCAGGCTCCCCACTACCTATATATCTTCTTAAAGTGTCTGTCCATATCTTTGGCCCATTAAAAAAAATTTGTTTTAAGTAAGCTCTATGCCCAACATGGGGCTCGAACTCACGACCCCGAGATCAAGAGTTGCGTGCTCTACCGACTGAGCCAGCCAGGCTCCCTGGGTTTGTTTTTCTACTATAAACTTTTGAGAGTTCTAAAATATACATTCTGGATACAAGTCCTTTATCAGATATGTGTTCCATAAATATTTTGACCTGAAGCACTTTTGAGACCCTAAAGTGAGGAAAGTCCTAGGCTGGTCATGTAAGATGTGGCTTCATTGTTGTGTAAATTGAAATAAAAAACACGGGCATGGGTACAGCTGCCCAGGGAGAAAGAAGAGCATTGAAAGAGGACAGAGCTGAAGGTGGAGACTTTAGGATTTACCAAATGTAATAGCCAGGAGGGATGGGATGATCTAGAACAGGAGCTTGAGAAAGAGCTGCCAAAACTATAAGAGAAACCCAGGAAAGCATGAAATGAGGGAAGACAAGAGAAAGGAGTGTTTCTAGAAGAAGGGCATGGTCAAGAGTGTCAGACACAGTTGGGAGATCAAGTAAGGTGAGGACCGATTGAGCAACATAGAAGTCATTGGTGACCTTAACAGAAGCTATTGGTGTGGAATGACAGAGTGGAGTTGGTATTCACACCTTACCTAATAATATAGTCACACTGGTTTTTAGAATATTGAAATACGTATGTATTGATTGGTAAATAGTTACCACCTAAGCCCGTTAAATGATCCTCCACCACCCCAGCCCACTGGCCCTTTCCCTGGCCCCCTCCACATAGCCCAGTAACAAAGTCACCCTGCCAGCCAGTGGGGCATCTCAAGGACCCTGCCAGAATCATAGGGTTAGTTGGTAGGTTTCCAGGCTGTATTGGTAATTAAGTATCTTGAATGTCACTGCTGTGGATTGAGAAGTGAGTGGGAAGTGGAAAATCTACAATAGTAACAATGCACAATTCTTTATAGAACTTTATTTCTGAAGAGGAGGAGAGAGACAGCAGAAACTGGTGAAGATGTGAGGCCCAGAACGTGTGTGTGTGGGGGGGGTTAGATGATTTCTGTTGTTCTTTTTCAGATGAGAGAGACTTGAGCATATTTCATGTCGAAGGGAAGGACCTTAGCCAGGAGCGATCACCCTAGTCAGCCAGATTCAGACGCTCTGTAGTCTGCATGACCATTACGTTGACATGTTTTTCAATGTTAATTAATAAATTAGAGTCCAGTTTGCGTATCCATTTGAAGAACTCAGCTGATGTCAGTTGTTGCCAAATGACAGATGGATTCTTAGTGTGTTAACACATCGAGTTTCTGAGCTTTGGTGAATTCGCTGGTGCAGAAGTTACCTTGGGAGATCCATTGGCTTCCAGTTAAGCCTTCCTGGCATCATCCCAACCTCCCTGCTAGAGATCTGTTGGATCTTCTTAACTGTCCCCCCCCACCCCCGCCTCCCCCAACAAATCTAGACCAAGCAGGACCATGGCCCAATTTCTAGAGCAAGCTCCAGATGTTCTCTGCTGACCCGGGAGACGATGTGTGTGTAGGTCCCTGAGTATTGATAAGATATGAACTCTGCCCCCAAGGAGCCCACCTTGTAGAGGGAGAGACAAGACTGCTAAACCAGCTTGAGCTAATACAAGGAAGACAGTAATGTGTGCCATCAGAAGTACCAACAGTATGCTGGGAGCCCAGCAGGGGTAGACAGGCTCTGCTAGGGGGCATAAGTACTGCCTGCAACATGATTGGGTGTCCTCCTCCCCAGCCTCATCTCCGGGTCCTCCATGTACCCTTGTTCACCTGTATTCTAGGCCCGAGCAAGTTGTATCCTGGGATGGCATCTCTGGACATGTCCTTCCGTTTGCACAACTGTGCTGGGTCAGGATTGGGTCAGACAGACACGTGCCCCATCCCCCCCTTGCCCTGGGACCAGGAACTAATCCATTCCCTTCCCTTAGACTCTTTTCAGACCCTCTAAACACAAAAGTCCCTCTTCCCACCTGCTTACAGGTGATTTCTCTCTGCTACACCCGTGTTAGTGACTGAAGGGTTAGTGGATCTTCCAAGGTTGAATTTCCATGTCTTCCCAGGGAGACTTGCTACCACCTTATTCACTAGAAAGAAAGAAAAACATAAGGTTCATTCTCTTAGTGAAGATGTTTCAATACAGAAAATATTTGCTTCATCCCAGGGAGGAGGCTAAATTTCCTTTTGGGACCAAATGTTCTGTAGATGTCCATGTAGCTCTCTGCTCACACTGACTTCCACGTCTCTGAGGTTTCCTTCCCTCTCTGGTTGGAACGACCCTCCCTTCTCCCCTTCCCCCAGCCAGCAAAGGAAGGAGTTGTACTAGACAGTGCAGAAGGCCTCTTCCAGCCCTGCTGACTTACCAGCCTTTGTCCTTTGTGGTTCATATGCACTCTGAGCCAAGGTCACCCCGGCACCACCATGCCCAGTGCCCACCTGAAACAGCCTCCCACACAGACACCATCAAGGGAGGCCACCCCGGTCTTGCGGCATTTCAGTTGCAAGGTTACAAAGTAAGGTTAATGGGAAATAATGCCTCCTCATCATTTTTAACCTTTCTGAATAATGCCTTTGTGCATAAGCCAGAGGTTTTAATTCTAAAATCAATTGTGCTTATTGTGCTTTTTGGAAAAATAAATGAGAAGCCGGGAGGAAAGAAGTGGGATCTAGGGTTTACTAACACAGAGCGGGGTGTGGGGACTAGACTGCTGTTGTCCTGCAGAATGGGGTTAGCAGCCAAAACCTCGGGTGGTTGCTATGGAAGAAGAGAGCTCCTCACGCTACAAAAATGTACCAGACAGATGTGGGCAACGCAGCTGTCTCCTATTACCCTGAGGCGCCCTAGAGCCTCCATCCCCATCCCAGGGAAACTGGGGCCCTCATCCCATGGAAGGGTTTCTAAGTCACAAAGATCAAATGTCAAATCCAGGTTTAGCCACTTATTAGCTGTGTGGCCTTGGGAGGGTCACGCGATGTCTTCTCTGTAGGACAGAGGGAGCGACACCCACTGCATGAAGTTCACAGGGTCACGGGAACCACAGAAACACTGAGCTAGGGTAGCTGATGGCTAGTGTCGGGGCCCATGGCTGTGAAAACCCCAGGTAGGCTCACTCCTAGGGTAGCAGGTGGAAATGTGGATCGCCAATGCGGAGCGCTGGTAATCTAAGAGCGAGGCCAAACTCGGGGGATGCAGGAGGGCCTATAATATCAGCTCAGACCCCAGTTGGCTGGGCAGCCGCTTTGGGCAACTGTAGCACTTCGGTGACAACACTTGGACACCCCGTCATGCATGGCTCCAAGGCGTCCATGCCGGGTTCTCCGGTGAGCCACACAACAGACGCCCAAGCCCGCATGTATGCGTGCACGCCTACCATGCCGTCTGCACACGACCCCATTGCAACGCTCAGAACCTCACTGCTCCCCCAAACCCACTTCCACTTCTTAAAGGAGAAAGGATGGAGCTCTTTCCGTTGTTTGCAGGGGGAAGCCATGAAGAGGGTGGACTCTGGATTGGGGCTGGCTCATTCTCGCTAGTGATGTACCACCTTACAGAAGATAGTACCCACCAGGGGCGCCTGGGGTGGCTCAGTTGGTTAAGCGTCCGACTCTTGATTTTGGCTCAGGTCATGATCTTGGGGTCATGAGATCGAGCCCCGCATTGGGCTCTGTGCTGAGTGTGGAGCCTGCTTGAGATTTTTTCTCTCCCTCCCCTCTGTCCCTCTTCCCCCACTCGTGTGCACTCTAAATAAATAAATAAATAAATAAATAAATAAATAAATAAATAAAATTTAAAAAGATAGTACCCACCTACTATATGGCACAGAGCAGGCCCTCCAAGAAGCCCATTGGTTTTTCCTTCTTTTTTCGGTTCCTACAGACCTGATCTGTGTAGGGAAGTGTGTTTGACAACTGAGCCTCAGTGATGACAGGGAGATCTTGCTGGAGAGACCATACCCTCAGTTTTGTCCCAGTGACCCGCATTTATCTGTCTTCTGCCCTTATCTAGGGTTCTCTTATTCGTGACCTATGTCTTAATGGGATCGAAGGCAGAAGGGTGAGTGAGGGAGAAAGATGGAGAAAATATAACTGTCTTCTTGCCCACCCGAGATTATTCATGAGGCTTGGTCCATGGGGCTCAGGGTCATCTTCATCCCTTGCCCACTAAGAGAGGCGAGAGTGAGAGCCAACTTGGGATGGAGGGGCAGATGCTCCTGGGGGGCGGGGGAGACCCGGGGCAGGCTTGAAGTTTCTGCAGTGACTTCTAGCTATTCTGGGGACTCTGTCCACCAACACGGCATCTTCTCAGTGCACTGTCATTGTGTGTGGATGCTGTGTCCTGGGGTGATGCAGCCAGGCAGCCCTGACGCTTGTAGCCACTCAAGCTCCATCTGCAATAGGCATCTCCCTGTGGGTGTGCCACTCCTGCCTGCCATATGGTTAAGCTTTATGCCTGGAATGGCCTTTCATATCTCTTATCAAAATTTACCTTCTAATATTTATGTCATCCCAAAATTCCAAACTCATCCAAGAAGCAATTTCACTTGCCTAAAGGATATTTATGGCTCAACTTTACCCAGATAAATGACCATCTTGGTGGTTGGGGCCGACACTGCCGTTGCCTAGCCAACAGACCTCTCTGCACCCCAAATCCTTTCCTAATGGTAGAGCTCGCTTTCTACTATAAATGTTAATGTCACAGACTCGCTAAGCCAATTGGACCTAAGAGGAAATGTGCAGGGAGGCTTCTGAGAAATGTTTTCTTCCTTGATAAAAAGAAGCACATGAGGGGAAAATGTGCCCTCTTCTTATTATGAATATAGTTGTGTGAGGATATGATGCCTGGAACTACAGCAGCCACCTTGGGACCATGAGGAGATGAGCCTAAAGAAAATTGAGGGGCCCCTGGGTGGCTCAGTGGTTAAGTGTCTGACTTTGGCTCAGGTCATGATTTCAGAGTCCTGGGATGGGCCCCGTGTCGGGCTCCACACTCATCGGGGGTCTGCTTCTCCCTCTCCCTCTGCCCCTCCCTCTGTTTATGCTCTCTCTCTCTCTCAAATAAATACATAAAAATCTTTTTTTTTTTTTTTTTTAATAAAATCAATAGGGGAGCCTGGGTGGCTCAGTTGGTTGAGCATCCAATTCTTGGTTTCAACTCAAGTCATGATCTCATGGGTCTGGGATCAAGCCCTGCATGGGCTTCTGTGCTCAGCAGGGAGTCTGCTTGAAGATTCTCTCCCTCTGCCCCTCCCCCCACTCACACGTGCGCACACTCTCTCTCTCTCTCTCTCTAAAATAAATAAATAAATCTTAAAAAAAGAAAAAGAAAATCAATAATGATGGAAGAGGTGAAGGCAAGAAAGAACCTTGTTCTTTGATGACGTTGTGGGAACCACTAGATTGACCTTTGAACTTCCATGCTTCTGTGACTTGTTAGGTTAGGTAATTACATGCTCTTCTTGATTAACCTTTGTTGGGTTTTCTGTTACATGCAGCCCAAAGCGTAGTAACTGATACACATTCACCGTGCTAGCCACCGCCCTGAGTGTGTGGAGCTGTGTGGTATGGTTGAGTCAGGGTTTGGTGGGAAACAGCTCAGGGGGTCAAGCTGGGCTCTGGTTCTTGATGAGAATTGGAGTAGGTTCAGGAACCAGGCAGCAGGACACAAGGTCACCCTCTTGACATTGTCCAGGGAGGTACTGTGATCCCATGCCTGCCTAGGAGGTGGCTTTCAGCTCATAGACCACCTCTGAAAGTCCTTCTCACGTGAGTGGAGCGGAGATTGGAATAAGCTGTGTGGCTGGCTCTTCTTGGCTCAGGAACTGGCCAGGATGAGCCTGCATTTGGCAGGGCTCAGAACCCACACAGGACAGGGTGGAAGTCTGAAAGGGCTGAGCTGGGGTGTGGTCTGAGACCATTGGCTCAATTCTGGTCTTTGCCTTTTGAATTTTTTATGCTGTCCCTGCCCTTCATCAAGCTGGCTATGAAAAAGTTGTCTGTGTCATACTTTGTGCAGGCTCAAATTACCCTTTGAGGAAACATCCTTGTCTGGAGCAAGAGCCTTCACTGCAAGGGCAGGACCCTTAATATCCCATCTGCCAAATGAAGAATATCTTTTGAATCACAGAACATTAGACCTGAGGACATTGAGGCCCAAATAGGGAGAGGCCACTTTCTACCGTTAGCCGCTAGTTAGTGGAAAAGTCAACATTCTGGATGCCCAGTTGCATGCACCCTATAGGACACTAAACAACACGTGGATCTATTTCATGGGTGCCCAAAACAGCTGAAATAAAGACATGGGGGGGTGCCTGGGGGCTCAGTCGGCTGAGCATCCAACTCTTGATTTTGGCTTAAGTCATGACTTGGGGTCCTGGGATTGAGCCCTGAGTGGGGCTCCATGCTCAGCAGGGAATCTGTGTCAGGATTCTCTCTCTCTTTCTCCCTCTACCCCTCCCCACACACATGCACACGTGCATGCGCGCTCTCTCTTTCTCTTTAAAATAAATAAATCTTAAAAAAAATTTAAAAGATATGGGGAAGTGTGTTCATGAAATTTAGGGCTGAGGGCAGCCAGATTTATCTTAGTATCTTAGTCTCTCAGACTCCGTAACCTCCCAACACTTGGGCTTAAGTCCCTGGGAGAAAGATCTCAGAGCTTAGGGGTTCTCAGACATAAGCATGAGAAGGCCTCGGGTTTTGATGGGTGCATCTCTTTCAGGATTAATTTTTACAAGACAACTGTGGGTCTGATTCGATGTCATCTGGATGAATAATTTACCTCTGATATTTTCTGAAAATCAGCCATCTCTCATTGGTGTCCATCAAGAACAGAGCCAGGCTCTCCCTTAATTCTGGTAATGATTTTTGTTTGCAGGAGCTATACATAGGTAGCTGGTGGGATCTTTTCCCCTGTTTAAGTGGTTTACAGACTACAATAATTCAAGAACTGCTGTCATTCTTTGTGCTTTGTAGGTCACTCAAATGAAAATTTAAGGACCAATGAAGCAATCCATATTTGTCAGGGAAAGAGTGGTGTTAGGAAGTCCTCAGGGGGATAGGTTGAACACTGAGTGACTGGAATAGCTTACGCCAGTGTGCTTTGCATACGGACGACCCATGTCTGCCTGGGTGGCATCCGTACACACCTCCACACCATCGTGTACCTTATGACAGCGTAGCAGCTCCCACAGAGCATGCCTACAGCTGCACGGACACCCAGAACTGGGACATGGCGCGGTGTGAGGAACGTGCACAGACCTCAGAGCAGAGCACACCTGGGCTCTGGCTCCAGCCACCAGCTGGTTGTCTAGCTAATCTCTTACCTTCTCTGAGTCTCTCAGTTTCTCCATCTGAAAAATGGGCATAATTATATCAACCCCTCCAGGCCTTAGTAAAGATGAAATGAGATCACTTATGAACAAGGTGCATCGCATGTATAGTAGGGCCTCAATAAATGCCACTGATTGCCCTTTCTTCTTCCCTTTTCCCTCACCATCTCCTGGCTGCTCAGGGAAATTTAATCCCACCCCTTGGAAGGTCTGCACGTCTTAAACTTCACAGTCATGTGGTAAAGACCCAAAGCAGCGCCTGGAGAAGTTACAGGGAGCACAGGGTTTCCCTGGTGCTTCCCGTCCCTGAAGCATCTGCTTCTCAGCAAACAGCAGTCCCATCCCTCTTTTTCCCAAAGGGAACCTGACTTCTGAGGCCTTTTTAGGTATTGGGTATCAGGGTAATAATAGCAATAGCTTCCATCTCCTGCGCCTTTACCACGTGCCAGCATCCCGTTAAGTGCTCCAAGTGCTTTCTTCCATGATGCAGCTTCGGTACAAGGAAACCCAGGCCTGGAGAAGCTAAATTGCTTATCCAGAGGTACGCAGCTAAGAACTGGAGTCAGGACGTAAGCCCCAAACAAAACCTTTACTCATAGTCAAGGGTCCTAGTAAAATGTAGGGCATACATTCACCTTTTCACGGATACAGTAGCGCGTACGCGTTGCATGGTTGTTCATTGGCATTGAAAATGTGCATTCTAAATTTTAGAGTCTAGCATATCTCGGGTAGCTATTAGATGATGTTTGCGCCCTCTCCCCACCCCACTGCTTGTTAAAATGCATGTTTATAAATTGTCAGTGTATTGCTCAGAGTGTGGTTCCAGCTTCACTGGGGATCCTGCTAGGAATGCGGATTCTCAGGCTTCACCCCAGACCTGCTGATTAGACTCCTGGGCGACTTAACAAGCGTCCAGGTGGTTGGGAAGTGCGAGAAGCACTGGTGTGGATGTTTCTCTGAGACACTTGGCATACAGCCTTGCAGGAAAATGGAGCATTTAAACCCATCTTCCCTTGACTGGTTCAATCAGCTGGGAGGTTCCTGCGTTGTGCTGAAGACATCGCAGTGCTCCTGCGTGCTGAGAACCCGGGACAGACCTGTTATTTTGCTGACAGCTGATAAATGAAGAACGAATCATTCGTTTCTTCTTTGACTGAGATACTCTCCATTGCCCTTTCATCCAGCAACAATGGCAGCAAGCATGGCCATGGTCTGAAAGATTTAAATACTCAATTAATCAATGGAATATTCCATTAGTGGGATAATCAGTTGCCATTGCCCTGATCTATAGTTACATCTCAGCTGGGCCTCACAAATTGATTCCTGATGAAGTTCTAATTGACTGGACCATCTGATAAAGGACCAGTTGGAGTTTATTGAAATACCTTGTGAGCAGTCCCTGGGGCTGGGGTTTTCCTTAGGGGAAGGCAGGGGGTGGGGAGAGGGGTAGAGGAGCATGATTTATGCCTTGTTCTCACTACATCTTCTCTCTAATACAATGTTTATGGGTCCCAGGTGAGGGGATGAGCGCTCACAGCTGGAGGACAGGGATGAGAGTGCTCTGAACCCATCCCCAGCTCTGGGCAGCAGGTGGCCAGAATGAGACTTGCCCACCAGCTCTTAGGGCAACAATTCTCAAACTTGATTGTGCTTAAGACCGACCGGAAGAACTTAGAATGTAGAGTCCAGGTCCTGGTCTCAGATGTTCGGACTCTCTGGTCTTGGGTAGGACCTAAGAATCTGCATTTTAACGGGCTTCCCATTGATTCTAATACTGGGAGTCTCCAGACCTCCTTTTGAGAAATAGAGCCTTAGAAGCAGCCTGTGTCTCCAGGGCATTGCTTCCTTGGGGCAGTGTGGGTTTCTGAGGCTTTGTGTGTGGGGACAAATGGGTGTGTGTACTGTCAGAGGCTCCAACCTCTTCGTTGCCTAGCACCTCTTTCATTATTTTTTTTTTTTACTTGTTTTGAGTGATTTTTCCTTCCAGATAATCTACATTTACTACTGGTAGATTTACCTTCACGTTTGATGTAACAAAGTACACGATTAAAACATTGCAACATCACATTTACATGTTTCATTCACTCATTCACTCACTAATTCATCAGGCATCCTTTAGGGGATGATTATGTGGCAGGCATTGAGGGTATCTTTTTTTTAAAAAAGCGAAATCAGGCAAATACATGGTTCCCAGTTGTAAGGAGCTCATACTCCTCTGGGGAGGCAGGCAGGAAAATGAAATGTAGCATTAGAGGTTAGTCCAGGACCCTGCTATGGGACCACAGGTAATTTAGGAGGTTTTGTTGCAGGAAAGTATATGATATCCATTAGGTTTTTTGGAAATTTGAAAATAGTTCCCAGATCTCTGTATCTATCTTTGAGAATCCCCCCAGCCCAGGGAGTCCTGGGTGAAATTAAGGCTTTGTCAGCTGAAGGTGCCCCTGGGTAGTCTGTGAGCATGCCGGGGAGCAGCTCTTCTCAGCCCTTCCTGTGGGGGTCTGCAGGCACTGGGTGGTCTTAGGGGGCTAGGTTTAGATATAAATGATCCAAAGCTCTGCGTGTCTACAAAGGAGCTTGGACTTGTCCCTATTACAAAGCGAAAAAAATCACAGAAGAGTTTCATGCTGGGAAGAGCCGTGAACAGACTTCAGATTTCTTTCCCCCACACTGCATTTCTTCTTTGCCTTCTCTTCTGCTCCTCTTTCTCTCCCTCTCTTCTCTCCCAATACTCTGTGTGTTTGTGGATCCGCAGCTTTGATCTGTGTTTAGATATAAATGTTCAATGTTCTTTCTGTGAAAATACATTCTGGTGTGTTGGATGAGGTGGCCCCGACTTTAGAGCCTCAGAATGTCTTAATCTGGCCCTGGGGCTACCAAATGTTTTAATTCCTTCAGACACAGCCCTGCCCCAAAGTGCCACAGGAGCTATTTGGTAGATGGAACCTTTAGTGTGGTTTAACATTCTAGTCCCTTTTCCTTTGTCATGATGTTCTGCTTCTGACAGAAACCGCCAACTAGGTCAGAGAACGTTCCCGGCTATGCCTTCCCTCACTTACTGTCTATTAAGTGGCTCCTATGTGTGAGGCACCATGGGGGATGTGACTGTCATTCGGATGTGGTCTTGGCCTTCAGAGACCCGTAGTCGAGGAGAGCAGCCCCTCAGTGGGTATGGGTCCAACTGGTGGGCACTGGGGATAAATTGGGATGGGCTATGAATGTGCATTCAAGAGCTGAATCACAGTGGGAAAGGTTTTCCCTTTCGGATCCTCTTACAATCCTTATGATTATTTTCAGGAAAAAATCTCAGTGGGGTATCAGCTCCCTTCTAACACCTCCCCAATATGTGCTAATCTCCCTTTTAAACAGAGAAAAAATAGCCAGCCTCAGGCCCAGAGCCCAAGACAGGCTACAGATTCTAGCTGGAATTAAATAATACTGCTAGGCTTTCCCTGTATTTGTCTGCTCTTTGTGGCAAGTGTGATGGTTCATTTGACATGTCAACTTGATGGGGCCACGGGGAGCCAGACATTTCGTTCGACATCATTCTGGGTGTGTCTTTGAGGGTGTTTCTGGATGAGATTGGCATTTGAGTCAGTAGACCGAGTGAAGCAGATTGCCCTCTCCAGCATGGGTGGGCCCTTCCAATCAGTGGAAGGCCTGAAATAGAACAGAGCCAGCCCCTGCCACTTACCCTCCCTCGGGTAAGAGGGAATTTCCTCTTGCCTTGGGCTAGGACACTGGTATTTTCCAGCCTTCGGACTAGAACTGAAACTTTAGCTCTCCTGGGTCTCTAGCTTGCCAAATGCAGATCTTGGGACTTGTCAGCCTTCATAATTTCTCGAGCCAATTTCTTTTAATAAATCTCTCTCTCTCTCTCTCTACACACACACACACACACACACACACACACACACACACACACACACTATTGGTTCTGTTTCTATGGAGAACCCTGACTAATAGAGCAAGCAATACTAGTATTCTATTTAAGAAGTTAAATAAAATGTCCTATTCAATATATGTATTTAAATAAAAAAGGAGCCCATTTTAGGAAAGACATTAAGTAAATGATAATAGAGGCAGTATATGGATTTGGCAGAAATGAGAGAAGAGTTTAGGAAATGCAGAGCTTGGGGGGAGGGATGCAAAGAGCCATAGACCTAGGCAGGAATGAAGAAGGGCCAAGAAGAGAGCCTGAAGTCCTGACCACTGGTGCTACCCTCTGGGTTTAGGGAGGGAGGCACAGATGATGAGCAGGGAGGCTGGGCGCTGCACCTAGAGTATTTGGACAACTGAGTGGCTGGTGGTAGGGTATGCTAACTTGTCACAAACGGTCTCAAAATCTCAGCAGCTTAACCCAATCAAAGGTCATTTCTTGTTGACATCAGTTCTTATGAAGGTCAGTTGGGGAGGAGGAGATGCCTCTGCTCTGAGCCGTTATTTGGGTCAGACTTCACTCAACATGGCTCCATAGAGCAGCACTGTCCTAGAGCTTTCTGCGATGATGAACATCTCTATGTCTGCACTGTGGCAATGTGGCGAACCACTACCATATTGGACAGTGCAGTCAGGAACCTCATCCTCATTTGCAATCATCCAGTGAGCGAGAGAGAGAGAGAGGGAGGGCGGGGGGGGGGGGAGAGACTGAACAAGAAGTTTTATGGGCTGGGCCTAGAGGTGACGTATAGAGCTCATCACTTTCTCCCATGTTCCATTGGTCAGAATGAGGTCATTTGGCTGCACTACATTCTCCAGAATGAGGTCCAGGTATGTGCCAAGAGGAAGAGGGGATGGGTTTGGGGAAAATCTAGCCAGCCTCTGCCACTAGAAATCTGACAGAAGAGAGTGACAGTACCTGGTAATGAGCATTCTGGGGGTAGGCATTGGGCAGTGACATGGGCAGAGGTCATCAGAGGGTTGAGCTGCCGGAGGCTCTGCCTATGGCTGAGGTTCAAGGTCAGAGAGGGGCTGAGAAGGAAGAGCGGCTCAGTGGTGCTAGCAATGGGGAGAGCACGGTGGCAGATGCTGTAGGGAGTCAGGCTGCTTCTCTGTCTCAGTGTGAGCCAAGGAAGGGGAGGAGCTACACGAGCTGTGGGAGTGTCCTTCATTCACTTATTCAATCACTTATTCAACAGGCATATGGAAGACCTACCGTGGGGCAGGCAAAGAGCAGGAGGTTTTCCTGTGCTTATTTCGACAGAGAAACATTTCAATGCACTGAAAAACCAAGTATCCTCCCAGCTACTTCCTAACTAAGAAATGTATAAAGCAGACATGTTCACCTCATCCCCCAGTCTCCCTCACCCCTAGGGTGAGTATCAGAGATGGGATGACAGTCACCCTATAAGCTGGGGCTCTGGGGATTTTGAACACCATCATGGCTGAGCCAGATCAGTTGAATTGCAAAGACTGCATCACGTTGGCCATGTGGAAATGTCCTGCGTTTGCCAGGTAGTGTGCTAAATGTGCGTAGATTTGTGGAGGAGGTGACCCCTGAGCTGGGCTTTGAAGGTGAGGTAGGATATGACAGGTAGCGATGGAGGGGAGGACAGTCTAGGCAGAGGACGTAGAATGAGCAAGCTCACAGGAAGGAGCGTGGGTGTGTGCTCAAGTGAAGGGGGGGCGGGTGGAGACCAGTTAGCCAGGGGGTGTGTGGGTGCCGTGAAAGATACACTGCAGAGATTTGCTGTAGCCAGGTTAAGAATGCCAGGATAAGGCATCATCTTTATTCTGGGGGCAATGGAGGGTTTTGAGCAAGACCCTGACATAACCAATCTCTGAAAAGTGTGCGGGGCTGGATTGGGGGAGGGACGAATGGTGTGAGGTATGATAGGAGGCCACTGCAGGTGGTCGGGGGAGAAGCCTGGACAGCCTGGACGGACGTGCTGGCACTGACGATGGAGAGAACTGTGTGTGCTGTGTGCAGGGCAAGTGTGGAGAGGGGTCAGTCATCAAAGACCCTAATGCAGGACTTGGTTTAACAGCTCAACAGACTGAGTCCAGGCTCTGCTTGCTCGGGCATGCCTGGCTCTTGGTGATGTGGGGTCAAGGGAGCGATGGCTTGTCACACATCACCATCCTTTTTCTACAAGAAGAACTGAAGGAATATGCTGTTTGCTTGGGGACGAGGTGGATCCTGGTGATTTCTCATAAAACAGCAATCTCGATCTGAGAGAGAGGTTGCTACTGGGATGGAAGCCCCGGGATTCGGTGTCTTGGGGAGAATCAAGAAAGGGTGAGGGTGGAAGATGCTTCTCTGCTTGGGTCCCCACGGGAGCCACCTCCAGGCCTAGGGAGGAGAGAAGGCAGGTGGGCTCGTGGAGAGGTTGGCTGGAAAACACAGCAGCCGCTCGAAGCCAGAGGAAAGCGCAGTGTGAGCAGGTTAAATCCTCCTGGCTGCCTTGAGGCCTGAAATGGAAGCATAAGCATTACAGAATTGGGCGTTTTGCGTCACATTACAGGGCTGCACGTGCAGGAGGTTATGCTTTTAAAAGGAGGAATCTGGTGGTTAAAATTGAGTCTATGACAGCAACCTGATTCTTTTTACCGAGGCCAGCTGGGGACTTGGGGAGAGCGATTTCCTTTGCCACCAAAAGACTTTCAGTGTGGAAACCCAGTGCAGCTTCCCCAGGAATAATAGGCCTTCCATATAGGACTAAGAAGGCAACAATTTCCTCATTGTGTGTGTTTCTGTAATGGCTTGGAGAAGCCCACATTCCCGCCCTAGATAAGTGCCCAATTAGAGAGATTTCAAAGGGGGAAAAGTCTTCAAGGTACTTGGTTTTCGGGGCTTTTTTGGATTCTGCTTTTCTTTTCTTTTCTTTTCTTTTCTTTTTTTTTCATTGTGGTTTTAATCCCAAATGGAACCGGCAAGAAAAGGCAGCGTGTTATGTAGGCAAAGTTTATCTCCCGCTCAGTACAGCACAAGAAGCTGGCAGAGTCTCCCGCGTTTCCTCTCCTCGTCCCGCGTGAGTGGGTTACAAATGCGTGGGTTGGGCTGGAGCCACCCAGGCACCTACTGCTGGATTTGCAGAGAAATCTTGGCCCCACGGATCAGCAATGCAAATAATTTTCCCTCCAGCGTCAGCAACACCAATCCAGCCTCTAACCCCACAGTGCTGAGCCCAGACCTCAGGGCACGTTCTCACGAACATTCTAAGTGCCTCCTGCTGGGCCATCTTCAGGCTTCTGCACCCATTTCTCAAGGATTGACCAGTCAGAGACATGTGACTTCTCATCCTCCGCGAGCATTTCACCTGAGCCCCAGCCTGCTCTCGTTGGTGATGCTGGCGCCCCCCCTCCCCGCCCCGCGCTGAGTGACCTCGAAGGAACAGGGCGGACACAGCCTGGGTTTGACTCTTGGCTTTAGCGGTCCGTGAGCTGTGGGACTCAGAACATGTTATTTCAGCGGAGGGAACTTAATTTGCCTCCTGTAACTCACGGGGGCTCTCGCAGCACGCAGGAAGGGAGGCAGGAAGATTGAATGAAGCAGTGGACGTGGGAGAACTGGAGCTAATACTCATAGGGCATTTAGTGCCTGTGAGGTGGGGTTCTAAGCGCTTTGCACTCCCGTTGGCCAGGCAGACAGCTAACATTTCTTATGCACCTGTGACATACCTGGCATCATGCCAGGTGATTGGGATCCAACGGAGAACAGAGAGCTGTGGTCCCTGCCTCCCCCCTCCGCCCAAGTGACAGGCGAGGCCAGGAAGCAGGGTGACCAGATGCACACCATGAGGAGTGCCTCCGTGGGGCATGCACGGGCACAGAAGGGGGGCTCACTGCGTCTGAGACACTCCTAGTTCAGGAGAGAGCTTAGGAAGATGGAGGCTTTCTGGGGCTGGGAGCCTCTGCTGTTCGCCTATAGGGTCTGGCATCCTGAGTGGGAGGGGGCCGGTCCACAGGGGTGAAATGGGGCTGCTCTTTGAGTGGGGTCTGAGCTGAGAGGCAGGAGCACCTCAAATGCCAAAATCTGACCCCAGGAGCACAAGTTGGAGGCCGCAATTTTCTTGGCCCAGGGGCTCTTTTAAGGAGATGCTAGCTGCTTGCGCCCTACAAGTCCCAGGGAAGAGCACCTGATGCAGGGGACCCCCTCCCCCCACCCATGGCTGAGGGGCTGCCCCTCTCCAGTTACCCTCGGGCAGGCATTTTGTTGTGGGCATCTTTTACCATTAGATTTCCCTCCCAGACCTGCATTCCTGAGCAGCTCAGCATATGGATGGAATCTGCAGGAGGTAGAGGGAGTGGGGAGGGGTGTCCAGCCCAAAGCATGTCACAGATGCCCACGGAGAGCTAGGGAGGATTAGAGCGAATCATTAATTGTCATTAATATGCTGGGGCTTGACAGCCCCAGGTTTATTTTTATACCAGAGCCCAGACGTGCCTTGCACATGTCCCTGGGTTCTGGGCTCCGGGAGAGAAGGGAAAACTGGTTGTACTTACCATGTGCCAGGCTCTCCAAGATCGGACAGCCTCCCTCCAGCGCCACTCCCTGGGCTGGCAGAATTCATGGGGCCCCTGCCTACCTTCCCCCTTTGGTTCTCTCCCCTCCCCTGGGAGGCTTTCTGCCATAGCAGGGCCTAGGTCTCCGTAGCTCATAGACTTGTCTGCCAAGGCCTTGGGGGGTGAGGGGGGGATGAAGGGAGCAGTTCAGACAGAAGATGAACGGCATTACAGGAAGGCTACCGTTCAAAGGGTTGAACTGTCCTTAAGAAATACATTGTATCAAGAGCACCTGGGTGGTTCAATTGGTTGAGCAGCCGGCTCTTGGTTTCGGTTCAAATCGTGATCTCGGGGTCCTGGGATCAAGCCCTCCATCAGGCTCCGTGCTCAGTGGGGAGTCTCCTTGAAGGATTCTCTCTCCTTCTGCTTCCGCCCCTTCCCACTCATGCTCGCTCTCTCTCCCAAACGGATAAATAAATCTTAAAAAAAAAAAAAAAAGGAATGCATTGTATCAGAAAGCTCTGTACAGCAGGGACTTTCATAGATGCTAACTACGATACGGGCACATGGAATTCTGGGTTGCCTTTCCTTTCAAATGATTATTGAGAACCCAAGCTTCACTCCAAAATCAATCTTGTCACCCTTTTGAAAAGCTGGGGGCTTTGGTCCTGGGAGCTTGATGGTGCTGTTGAGGAGATACTCATGTGCGCCCGTACTGTCCCATGAGGACAGAGGCCTCACAGCATGTCAGACCACCCCGTCCCTCCCCAGGTGTGGGGGCCCTGCCACATCTCCTGCTCCGGTCCTCCTGCCAGCTTTCCTTCCAGCGCCGTTGTCCCTCCTCGTCAGCATTTGGGAGAGCATCATCAGTTTTTGTATTGTTTCCTATGACCGCTGTATCAAATTACGACAAACTCTGTGGTTTATAACAGCACGAACGTACTATCTTATAGCGCCATGGGTTAGAAGTCCAAGTTGGGTCTCACTGGGCTGAGATCAAGGTGTCAGCAGGGCCCATTCCCTTCTGGAAGCTCTCGGAGTAAAGCTGTTTCGTTGCCTTTTCCTTCTAGAGACTGCTTTATTCCTTGGCTTGTGACTCCTTCCCCCGTTTCAAAGCCAGCGACATTATATCTCTGTGCCTTTCTTCTTTGTCACACCTCCCTCCGACTCTCTTCTTCTGCCCGCCTCTCCCCTATTTACAGAGCCCTGTGATTACACTGGGCCCACTCAGATAATCTAGGATTGCCTCCCTATTTTAGGGTTAGCTGATTCGCCACCTTCATTGCATCTGCCATCTTGGTTCCCCATTGCCCGCAACTTAATATATTTATAGGTTCTGGGGATTAGGACATGGATGTCTTTGGGGGCCATTATTTGGCCTACCACTGTGGTTCAATAACCATCATTTGGTAGCATTGCAAGCTCCTCCTCCATGCGCCTGGGTTTGTGTGGATGCAGAGTTCCTGCCCATGTTGGGGCAGAGCCTGGAAGAGCACACTCATATTCTGGAAAGGGAGTCCTGCACTGGGCAGGGGGTAGAGCTGGTGGCCTCTGAGATCCCATTAGCTCTAAGGGCTGTGGTTTGATGACCCTGTGTTGTAGACTGAACTGTGTCTTCCCAGGTTCCTGTGTGGGAAGCCCTATCCCCCAGTGTGATGGTATTTGGAGACAAGGCCTTTAAAAAGGTCGTTAGGTTAATGAGGTCATAAGGGCAGGGCCCTCATCCAATAGGACTGGTGTTCTTTTAAGAGGAGGGGACACCAGGGATGTGCATGCACTGAGAAAAGGTCATGTGAAGGCACTGGGAGAAGGTGACCTTCCACAAGTCAAGGAGAGAGGACTCAGGAGACACCAAACTTGCCAACACCTCAATCTTGGACTTCCAACCTCCAGAACTGCGAGCAATAAATTTCTGTTGTTTAAGCCCCCAGTCTGTGGTACTTTGTTATGGTAACCCCAGCAACCAAGACAACCTGTCTGGAAGAAACTTCATCTTAGTTGACATCACCATCTTACCTGGCTCAGCGCCCATGGAGAACGGTGATGATTGATGTGCAACCTAATGGCTCCATCGGCCCTTCCCCTCCCTCCAATCCTTGCATCTTCCTTCATCCAAAGGTGCTTCTTTGGAGCAAACATCACTTTCTTTTCCTGCCTTCTGTGGATGATTTTTCTGGATTCTGGAAGGTTTATTGTGACTCATTTGAGGGTAGCCTTGGCCAAACTGAGAACTCAAATACCTGGAAGTCACCTGGAGATGGTTTGTAGTGGAGAGAGTCGAGAGACCTTTGTGAAGGTCACTTAAAATACTTCACACAACACAGATTTATCTTGGATCTCACTTTTCTTACCTTGATGCAAAGAGGAAGAGTAGATCAAGGATGGCAAAGATCAGGGATGACCGGTTCTAGTCAACTCCAAGTGGGTGTGATGGGCTAGTAGGAAAGAGTCCTATGCCCAATTAGCCATGTCTGCAAAGGTGCTGGAGAAAAAGAAAGGTAGTCCATATGTCAGGTGCCTACCATCCCAGCGTCACATGAGTTTGAAGGGCTCTTCCATTCCCAAGTTTTTAGGACTCTTGTTGATGAGAGGTTTGTGCAGACCTAGGATCCAACTGTCCCCTGATATTGGGTCTGGAGTCATATCTCTGTCCTTCTCCTTGGGCCACCATGCCCTTGCATTCTGAAGTGCTGCTCCTTCATTGGCTCTCTTTCTGCTCTGGCATCTTCACAAAGTTCCAGGGATGCCCACTGTGAGTGTCCCCCTCACTGCTAATTACAGCATTTCTTCTGAGCTCTATTGTTTGCAACTCATTTTGCTCTTCATCGCACAGCCCCTGGGTTCCCACTGGGATCCAACTCTGATTTCACTGGGACTTGCTGTGTTGCCAGTGGCCCTCAGCTGATGATCAGCCACGGAACTGGGAAACCACTCCAATCTTTTTGAAGTTCATCTTCACCACGATGTGGGGGGTGGATTTTTTTCTTTTCTTTTTTTTTTTTTTTAAGAAAAGAGTGGTGTGTGTATGTGTGTGTGTATTTTCCAGCGAAAGCATTTCAAATGCTCATTAGGCAAAAATATCTATTTTATACGCACTGTAATTGTTCTACCTAAGATGAAATATGTTATTTTTCTTAAGTAAAGCTACAGGCAGTTTATTAGCAGAACTAATTAACCCACAATCAGCAACTGGCTCACCTCTAATCACAACCTGCTTGCATTCTTCGCAGGCAATGTGGTGGTGCTACAGCACTTATATTTATAAATATGTGCAATGCAATATGAACTATATTTATGCGGACAGCACCAATTTTTTTAGCCACAAAATCTGACCTACCTAAAACAGATGGTGAAAAAACTGGACCGCAGGTCTGGGCTGGAGGCTGAGGCCCCTCATCCCTTTAGCAAGAATTTTTCTTTTATTATTATTATTATTATTATTATTATTATTATTATTTACCTTTCAGCCTGTTAGGTGCTTTTTCCTCCTAATCAATATTTCTGGGTGACTTCCAACATGCATTGCGTGTTGCAGCCTCCTCCACACCTCCCTCAGATCCTACTGCAGGGATTGAATGGGGGCAGTCCTGGGGAACTCAGGGGTGTCCTGGCCAGTGGAAGTTGTTTGGGGAAGGTAGACAGGTCTGCTGGGGCTTGAAGAAAGGTCAAGGCTGAAGGAATTCCTCCAAGTATCATAGCCGGGCAGAAGTTGTCCCATTGGTGGTAGGTGGCACAAATTAGCTTGAAGTTTGAGAGTGTATCTGCCAGAGACCCAGAAACGCTCATGCCTTGACTTGGCCGCTATCCTTTTGCAGGATTTCAAAATATTGAATGGGAGTAAAGAACTGAAGGGAGCAAAGAACCAGGTTATTAACAATTAATGGTGGATTCTGTGATAAAGAATACCTGGAAGCATGAATGCAAATCTTGGGTGTTTACTACTTGAACTGAACAGAAGAAGGCATTGAAAAGAGGGATGGCCAGGTCCCAAGAGGGTCCTCTGCAGAGATGGGAGGGAAGAGGAGCTGAGTGTGGACACACAACCTTTAAAAAACACAGCAACCCAGTGCATGTGGCCCAGTTCATGCTTTATGCCTGGACCAGTCAGACTGTCTCTTCCTGGGGTGATGGTGGGGTGGTGGTGAGACCAGTGAGAGGGAACGTGCTGTGGAGTCTAAGCTCTCAACAAATTCTTGTCTGAGGAATAAAGGGGGAAGAGGAAGGACGGGAAAGAGGAGGGAGAGGGAAGGAAAGGAAGAAGAAAAGTAACACTCGAAATCTTCTCTGTCAGACAACATGTCAACCACTTTTTTTCTTTAAAGATTTATTTATTTATGATTTTTTAGAAAGAAAGGGAGAGAGCGCACGGGGTTGGGGCAGGCAGAGGGAGAGGGAGAATCTCCAGCAAACTCCCTGCTGAGCATGGAACCTGATGTGGGGCTTAACCCCAGGACCCTGAGATCATGATCTGAGCTGAAACCAAGAGCCGGACACCCAACCGACTGAGCCACCCAGGCGCCCCAACATGTCAACCACCTTTACCTCAACTTTCTCACTTAATTCTTCCACCCTGTGAGTAGAACACAGTGCTGTCATTTTGTGGAAGTGCAATTAAGGTAAAAGAATATAAAAAAAAAAAAATCAGCATTTGGACCTGTGTCCATCCAGATCTCTTCATACCTATCATTTTTCAGGTGAGACACGTCTGTCTATTGGATAATGAAACCACAAGGTGCTTAATTCATTCTAATCCAGACTTCTATTCTTTACGTCCATGGGGCAAGACTTACCTGTCGGCTCAATCAGGGGAGTATCAAAGGTCTCACAGAATCTGTAGTTCTATCAAACCTACCCACTTCGATGAGGCCCAGGGGACCTCACGTAAGTTAAACGATAATGTCAGGTATTGTGTTTATTTCCCGATAGACCAGTGTAGGCATGCTCTCCTAGCTTGGCCTTGACTTCCTGGCTAAGCCAAGGGTGCTCCTGTGGGAATAGGAGACAGGGTGTGGGGATTTCCCTGGCCTTGTACAGCAGGGAGAGACTTCAGGAGAAAGGAATGGGAACATCCAGCAGAACGTTTGTGCCAGGTTTTCCTGTTGTCCCCCCACCCCCATGGGTCGGGATTGGCCAGGTGGAGGAACTGGCTCTCTGGGATAGTGTCCATGCCCCTTTTCTGGCCTGTTGATTTTTAAGATGGGGACTGGAGGCTGGTGAATGGGGGCAGTGCATGGGGCCAGAGAGCGAGTCTCAGAAAACTGTCCAGCGGATGCCAAGGTAGGGCTAGTGAAGCATCCATTAAGTCCTGGAGGTTTGGGCCAAGAAGTGGAATCCAGGCTGCAATAATAATTCATATAGGGGGCACCTGGGTGGCTCAGTTGGTTAAGCATCCGACTCATGATTTTGGCTTAGGTCATGATCTTGGGGTCCATCTTTGGCTCAGTGTGGAGTCTGCTTGAGATTCCCTCTGCACCTCTCCCCCGACATGCTCTCTCTCTCTCTTCCCCCCAAATAAATAAATAAAATCTAAAACCAAACCAAACCAAAACAAAAACAACTCACATAGAACCCAGGAATGACCAGAGCAGGAACTAATGGCTTAGAATGGGTGCTTTGGAAGTTTCACAAGCAGGATCCAGAGTCTTCTGACAGAGTTTATGAGTGAGTGTGTCCATGGGTATACCTGGTTCACTTTTTGGGTGGGAATCTTAGGAACAAAAGCTCAATTCTTTTTAAGGCCACATAAATTCACTCAGGTAAGGTTTTTATTTTCTGAGACTGGGGCAAGACATCATATACTTAACCTGACAATACCGTCTTTAAAATCGCCATCCTGTAACCTTATGAGGTTGGTTGGAAATGGGAGAAGGAAGCAAATGAACAGGGAGCCAAATTATTCTTTGGGTCCCAAGACCACCTTTCTCTGGGTTGGGGGGTTTTCTGGGTGGAGCCATTCTCTGATTCCATGTTTTTTTTTTTTTTTTTAAAGATTTTATTTATTTATTTATTTGACAGAGAGAGACACACAGAGAGAGGAACACAAGCAGGGGGAGTGGGAGAGGGAGAAGCAGGCTCCCCGCGGAGCAGGGAGCCAGATGCGGGGCTCGATCCCAGGACCCCAGGATCATGACCTGAGCCGAAGGCAGACGCTTAACGACTGAGCCACCCAGGTGCCCCTCCGTGTTTTTTTCTTCATCAGAAAAGGATTTTAACAGGAACGTTTACCAGATGTGCAAGGAGCCAGCAAGCAGCTCACTCCCAGGAGAATTAGTGCAAGTCTGCTGGCATTATAGGGTGCTGGGCACAGACTTAGAAAAACAGATTTCCTTCTCTGAACTTGACCTTTCCTAAGTGTGAAATAAAGCAGGTGAGCTGACCACCTCAGTGAAGAACGGAAGCTAGGAGGTTTGCCCACAAAATATCTCCAAAAGCTGTGTTGCACAGGTAAGCCTGGAAGGTATGCCCAGTGAAATAAACCAGTCACGAAAGGACAAACACCACATGGTTCTGCTCATATGAGGCATCAGTGTTCCCTAGAGGGGTCAGGTTCAGAGAGGCTGCAAGTTGAATGCTGGCTGCCCAGGACTGTGGGTAGGAGGGGGTGAGGCACTCGTGCTTAGTGGGCAAGGAGTTTCCTTTTGGAAGATGAAAAACGTTCTAGAGATGGAAGGTGGGGATGGTTGCACAGCAGTGTGAATGTTCTTCATGCCACTGAACTGCACACTAAAAATGGTTAAAATGGTAAATTTTATGTTGCGTATATTTTACAATAATAATAATAATAATAATAATAATAATAATAATAATAAGGGCTGTGTTGCCCAAAATGGGGCCATAAGGCAAGAAACCCGATTTGCAGAACTGGGAAATGTTAGTAAGTAGATGCATAGGTTAACCCACTGTCCTAGCCAAGGCTAATCATGGCCTAAAATGACTTTTTGGCTACCAGTTCTTAAATTTGAAAAATAATAGTGAAATCCATTTTCCTAAAAGAAACACAATAATTTCTCATAATCTCATTACATTAAACAAACAACAGACAGATCACAACTTAGTGTGGTGATAGACTATTCACAGAAGTCCCCGGTGCACAAAGCAGGATGGGATCAGAATTTTTTGTCACCACCTAGTGCTCGAGGGGAGTGTATCAAAGGGGAGAGTCCGCTGCTACCCTGGGATGCTGGGCTCCAAATGCTCACAGAGTCCCATGTTGGAGCTTAGTGTCTTTAGCCCTGGTGTACGGTGTGGGCTTCCATCAAAGGGTGTCTCTCCAATAATAGGAGGCAAGACCGTGATGCCGAGAAACTTCCCTAATGGCCTAGCCTGCAGGGTGCCTGTGGAGTCAGCCCAAGAAATATTCTGGGAAACCATCTGTCCGGCCGATGGCTTCTCTGCTTCCCTAATAAGCATCAGCCAGAGACAACAACCTGTTTGGGCCTCTTTAATGCACCTGGAGAATCTGGATAAATCAAAACCCTTTGGGTGCAAGTGACAGCCATTAAACCCTAGTGGCTTAACCCCAAATAAATCTATTAGTTTGCATAACTGCAATGTCAGGTGCATCTGGCTCTGGGGTTCAACTAATGCCACTGGCGCTCTCTCTCTTTCTCTGTCTCTCTCTCACGCACACACTCACTTCACAGTTTCTTTGCTGTTGGTCTACTTCTCTCTCAGTCAGGCTCTCTCAGCATGGTGGCCCTTGGTAGTGTTGGCTTTTATCATGCTTTTGGCATGATGCGAGTTCCTTTCTCTTGGCAGGATTTACTCTCAAGCCCGTGCATGGGCTGCTGGCGTGACCGGGGGGATGGAGTACTCCGAATGGCCAGGCCTGGGCTGCCTGCCCACCTCTGAAGCCAGAGAGCGGGGCCCCGTCATGGGGGCGAGAGGGAGGATGCGGTCCCTAAGGAGAAGTGGGCATGGTCACCAGAGCAGGGAGCAGAGTTGGGCCAGCGTGATGACAGGCACACCTTTCGAAGCCCATTCACGGTGTGTGCGAGATGGGCAAGAGGAGCTTTCCTGGGTATAGAATTTCTCCAAGCCCGTGTCCACCCCATCCTGTGCTGCCCACCACAGTCCATGTCTCCCCAGTTTCTGCACCCCGTTTTGGCTTTTCTCCTTGGCTCCTGCTCTCTCTCCAGCCCTGTGGTTGGTGATCCCACTTCAGATCATGTAGTCTGGCCCGAAACTGACCTTCCCTCCAGGTGGGACTCCCAGCGCCTCCCTCTGCATCCACATCTGGCCCTGGCTCCAGCCACACGGGTGGGGAGCCAAGCTCAGGGCCACAGGGATGGCGCCCTAGTTTGGGGGAACGCACCCCTTGGAGACTTGGGTCTCACCTCCCTTGTCCTGCCACGACTCAAAGCCTTAACGCCCGCCCCCAAGCCCTTCCAGGTGATTTTCTTCATTTGTCAGGTCTCTGTTGTGACAGGCGGCATTTGGTGTTGGGTGGTGTTGGTTTGTTATTTTCACTCTGCTCTGTGCACTGACACTTCCCAGAGGTGCGGGCACATTCTAAAATAATGATCTCCCCATGGTCGAGAGAGCCTGACCCCTCTGCAGTGGCTGAAGCCGCTCTGGCCTGGGGGAGGGGCCCGGTGTTGGTGGGGCTGGCATGAGACCCTTGGGACACAGGAGGCTGTCCCACAGGGGTGCAGAGAGCCTGGGCCAGAAGTTAGAGAGGAAGGAAGGGAGTGCGTCAGGTCTAGGTGGCTGGGTCTCAGACATGCTGCTCTGTGGGGAAGGCCCCTGGTCCCCCTCACGTGAGCTTGTCCCTGAGGACATAGGCCCTGAGGAAACATGTTCATGATATCTAAACTCAGCAGGTGCTCTAGAAGAGCGGTGGCTGGGTTATCCTGGAGGGTCTGGGCAGGGGAGGGGTGGGTAGGAACAAGAGTCCCAGGTCATGAATGCTCACAGATGGGCCCCCCCACCTTGCTGGTATCAAAGCATAGGGGATCCTCCTATCATTGGCAGGTGGCTCTATCTCAGTGCTGGGGGCATATGCTCTCCCAGATCCGGTGCTTGTAGCCAGCAGGTTCCTGACCCTGAGGCATCCTGTGTCCCTCCCCAAGGCATTTCTGTGGCTACTGGTGAAGGGCCTTTCCCCATGGTGGACCATGTGCCTACCACTCCTGGACAGGAAGGCCTTGGGGCTCTTTGAAGACACTGCACCCCATTGTTCCTCCTCTCTTCCCCATAAGGCCTCTCTTCTGTGGCTGGTCCTGGCCTTGGTAATTCACTCCATTCATAGTTCCGTGGTATCTTCTTTAATGTGCTACAACTCCCAAGCTTAAGATGATGCTCCTTTGATTGGAAGGCAAGATGGTATGGAGTCAGGATGAGGATGCACATCAGCTCTGGGGTGAGACAGGCATGGATGCCAGGTCTTGCTCTACGTCCCCAAGGTGAGCAGCCTGGTGTCAGTTACTTAGCTTCTATGAGCCTCAGCTTCCTCATCAGCAAATTGAGGTGACTGAACTGTCTTCCTTTTAGGGCTGTTGCAAGGATTAAACAAAACAAACGTTTATTCCCTCAGCAAATGTTTGCTAAGTCCCAAGTACATCTTAGGCACTGTTTTAGTGCTTGGCCGCATTGAACAAAACAGCTCTAGTGGATGAAATGCATGTAAATGCACATAAGAGTGCTTGCGGGGGGCAGATCCTCGATGAGAGGAAGAGGGGCACCTGGATTGTCCCACACAGCAGGCCAATGCTTGCAGAAGTGTTTCCATTGTTGTGAATGCTGTTGGGTCCCTGATGCATCCCACCCCCAAACGCTGGACTGAACAGGTCTTGCCACTAAGTATGGGGCAGGGTCTGCCATCTTGCCCCCCACTCCAGTATGAACACAGCCCTGGCTGACCAGAGGGCTGGTGTCCCAGGGCTTCCTGAGCCCCTGTCCTCAGGCCTCCTCCCACAAGCCTTCAGGGTCTTGTTCTTCAAACCAAAGCCAAGTGAACACAATGGAGTGTGATATATCAGCTCAGAGCCAGAGAGAGCCTTCTTTTCTCCCACGGAGTAGGCTAAGATTGTCTCTCGCTGCTTGATACTTTGGATATGCTTTCACGCACGCACATGCACACACACACACACACACACCGACACCCTTTCTCACATCCTGGCCCACACTTCCCAGTATGGTCCTCTTCAGATAACCACAGCCAAGCATGGCCTGCTCACAGACTATCTGAGGGGGGTGGGGAATGGATGGGAGGGGTCTCCGGATTCAGAGAGACAGAGAATCCAGTTGACTAGCCATTGACGATTCCTTTTGGGTTTGAAGCAATGGGACAGGGTCTGGAGGGCTGCCTCTTCCTTGTGACCTTTACAGGTGCCAGGGAACACCCTGTTTCAGGCTCACACCTCCTCCTTGCCTGGATAGTTCCCCTCTAAGGCTTCGCTCTAGAGGCAGAGTCTCTGGGCCTCCCTGCCTCCCCTTCCTACTAGGAAGGGAGCTGAGATGCTAAGGGGTGGAGGAGAAGTGGAGAACGTGAGGAGCCGATGGGGTAGCCCTCAAAGGGAGGGCACTGCCCTCCTGGGACAGGATTTTCCTGTTCTTTTCATGTGCCTCCCTGGGAAGAAAAAGGCAGTCCTCTGACCCAGGAGCACTGGGCTCCTTCCATGGAAACCAGGCCTTTCCCGTGCCCTGGCTTGTCTCCCTGCCATGGTCAGAAATTCAATTTGCAAAGATTTCCCCTGGCCTGGGCTATGGCTCCCTCAGCTTGTGGCTCTGGCTACTGCTGACACAGGCCCCTCCCCTCCCCATCTCCTTTCAGATTTCTTGGATGAAATTGATTCTCTTTAAGTCTCTCACCCTGATGCAGCTCAGAGCGGTGGGGCCAGTGAACCTTTCCTTCAGCCAACTGTCTCCCCCATCTGATGAGCAGTGTCCATTAACCCCTCAGATCTGGAGCCTGCGGACGTGTGTACGTGTGTGTATGTGTGTGTGCGCGCACGCGTGTGTGCACGGGCATGCGTGATGTATCTGGCGGGTAAGAAGAATTCGAAGGAGGCAGACACAGTTCGTACAGTCCATCCGTCCAGGCCCGGCCGGGGCAGAATACAGCAGCGGGCTCCCCCGTGGTCATCTGTGTGGGCTGCCCCTCCCCCCTGGAAACTGCTGGAGGCTGGCAGAGAGAGTTTCTATACGCAGAGGACCAGGAGCAGATATTGCTAGGCAAAACTCAGGCTTGAAATGTAAAATTCCTCTCAACCCCTCCTTCTGTGTCTCTCTCTCTCTCTGCATTCCTTGGAGGTTGTTGACAGGTATTTCTCATGTCTGTGTCATTGGTGTCCTTCCGGTTCCCATGGCCACCAGCATACGACCGGGCCCCGCGGGGCCCCACGCGCAGTTTGCTGCAGTGGGCTACCAATAGAACTCTTTCCCTCCCCTCTTCCTTCCCCCGATCCCTCAACCACCCAGGGTTTCCAGAATCTGCCACATTCTTGCTCACCTGTGCCTTTATCCTGACTCACCGCCTGCCTCCCCGGCGCTTCCTGTGTATCTGATTCCTCTGTTCATCAGTTATGTTCTCTCCATCAAGTCTCTACTGGTAACTCGCCTCCTTTCGGCCCCCTTGGGTTGCCCGGCTGGGCAGCATGGACTTTGGGGCATTACTGACTCGCTGTGTGAGGGAGAGCCAGTTTTTTGTTTTTTAAACTTTCCTGAGCCTCAGCTTTCCCATCTGGAAAGTGGAAATAGAAGTACCTACCTCATGGGATTATTGTAGGCAGTCCATGAGATAATAAATATGAAGATCCTGGAACAGAGACTGGCACATAGTAGGGGCTTAGTGGCCAGAGGTTTCTTTCCTCTCGTGGATGTATTTCGTTTCTCCAGTGAGATCGTAAAGCTCCAGAGAGTGGCAGCTGGATCGGATTTTATCTCAGGAGTCTGAGTGCCTAGCACTAAACTTACTCCAGCGTAAGTGCTATGGGCCGAATGTGTGTGTCCGCCACAAAATCGTAGGTTCAAGTCCTAATCCCCAGGGTGATGGATTTTGGAGGTGGGGCCTTTGGAAGGAGATTAGGTTGTGATGGTGGCGCCAGCATGAATGGGGTCAGTGCCTTTATAAGAGAGACCCCCCCAAGAACTCCATCGCCCCTTCTGCCCTCTGAGGACACAATGAGGAAATGGCGGTGTGTGAGTCAGGAAGACCTTGCTCACCAGGCACGGGATCTTGCACTTCCCAGTCTCCAGAATGATGGGAGATAACTGTTTCTTGTTTGAGCCTCCCCATCTCTGCTGATTTGTTACAGCAGCCTGAATGAAGCAGTAAATGCTCAGTGAATGTGGTTTGCAGCCTTTGACCTAGCTCCTGACTACCTCTCCGGGGTTTTCTCTCTCTGCTCTCTCTTCTTCACACCAGACGTCTTGAACTATCTACTGTCCTTCTAGAATAGATTTCTCGGTTCCATGACCTGGGCACTGTTAACACTTGGGGCTGGATAATTCTTTGTTTCGGGGACGGGGGCTGTCCTGCACAGTGCAAGGTGTTTGCCAGTGTCCCTCGCCTCTACCATTGGATGCCAGTGACATCACCAAGTGGTAACAATAAAAAATGACTTCAGACATTGCCAGATTTCCCCTGAATGACAAAAATGAGCCCCAGCTGAAAATCACTGCTCTAGAGCTTTGTTTGCTCTCATGGTTGATGCCTTTACGTATGTAGTGGCCTCTGCTTAACACTGACTTCCCTAACTCACCTACCAAACTCCTAATCACCTTTGGAAACTCAGGGGCGAGCACCTGGGAGAAGATCCCTGATCTCTCTCTGATCTCCAACAGAGACCCTTTTTCTAAATCCCATACCTTTGCCTCCTTCCCATTGTGCTATTCCTTATCATCCCCTATTATAACAAAAATAGTTGCCTATTTTTGTGTCACTTTCTTGTCCACTGTGATTTGACCTCTTCAAAGCAGAATCTGCCATGTATTCACCTTTTTATCGTTAGCACATAATATAGGATCTGGAACAGAGTAGGTGGTCAAAAGGTGTTAAATGAATGAATGGAAGAATTGATGGAAGGCTGGACGAATTGATGGATGGTTGGATGGGTGAGTTGATAGATAAATGTATAGGTAGGTGGATGGGAGAGCAGTTGCATGGAAAGCTGAATTGGTGGATAGAAGGATGGATGCATGAGATTTATGAATAAATTAGTAAATAGATGAATGAATAGGCATGTGGTTTGATGAATGGATGGGAGGATAGATAGATGAATGTGTGAATGCATAGATAGGTAAGTAGATAAATTGGTTGGTGGGTAGATGGATGGGTGTGCAGGTGAATGGATGTATAGACGAGTGGACAGGTGAATGTTTGAGGGAATTAACCCAGTTAAAGGATTAAAGGAGTTTATGAATGGGTGGATGAGTCATAGAGCATGTCAAAGCCAGAGAGTATGGAATCCAGATTTCTTTTTTTTTTTTTTAAATTTTTTTATTGTTATGTTAATCCCCATACATTACATCATTAGTTTTAGATATAGTGTTCCATGATTCATTGTTTGTGCATAACACCCAGTGCTCCATGCAGAACGTGCCCTCCTCAATACCCATCACCAGGCTAACCCATCCTCCCACCCCCCTCCCCTCTAGAACCTTCAGTTTGTTTTTCAGAGTCCATCGTCTCTCATGGTTCTTCTCCCCCTCCGATTTCCCCCCCTTCATTCTTCCCCTCCTGCTACATTCTTCTTCTTCTTTTTTTCTTTCTTAACATATATTGCATTATTTGTTTCAGAGGTACAGATCTGAGATTCAACAGTCTTGCACAATTCACAGCGCTTACCAGAGCACATACCCTCCCCAGTGTCCATCACCCAGTCACCCCATCCCTCCCACCCCACCCCCCACTCCAGCAACCCTCAGTTTGTTTCCTGAGATTAAGAATTCCTCATTGACAGGTGAGGAAGTTGAGGCTCTGATAGGCCCATAGGTCATCTGGTTTGCAGGTTTGCAGGAGCTAGGTCAAAGACATGATACATGTCTTTCTCTGTTTGACTTATTTCGCTCAGCATAATACCCTCCAGTTCCATCCACGTCGTTGCAAATGGCAAGATCTTATGGAATCCAGATTTCTAACTCCCAATCTGCTACTCCTTGGGAAAGCATGCCCTGCCCTCTGCCACTGGGGCTCAAGACAGCACAGCCAGGGACTGGCTAAGTCTTTTGTGTAGCATAGCAGGGAAGAGCCTAAGTGGCTATAAGCGGTTTCTGAAGTCAAGAGAGCCTGCGTGTGATTCCTGGCTCTTCTAGTATCTAGCTGTGTGATCCTGGGTAAGATGCAGAACACCTCTGAGCCTCAGTAAAACAAGAACAATACTGGTTCTCATGGGATGGATGTGAGGGCGAAATAAGATAATCCGTGTAAAACACACAGAATGATGTCTGCCATATAACAAGGTCCAACCGATGTTGGTTCTTCTTTTTTCATTTATTAGTATTAATAACATTAGCATCTTGGTCATGATCATGTTCATTATCACCTCTTTGTACCAAGAATCTGTGTCCCAATGTAGAATGATAGAACTCGAGGGGAACATGAGCGGTCACCTGGTCCAGCACCTTCCCGTAACGCAGACCCCGAGGCTTAGAGGTGCAATGACCTGTCCAAGTCCTTGCAACTGGGGCGTGACGACCCGGGCAGCGTGAGGCCCTGCACATTCCTTTCCACTGCCCCACATGTCTCTCTTGAGAGCTCGCACTCTTGGTACCCTGAGTAGTCGTAACACTTCCTGCTGGGGGGACAGCTTCATCGCGGGGTAAAGGGTCTGCGCTTCGGCGCTCCCTTCCTTCCGGTGGGTGAAGTCTCATCTTGCTTGTCTCCATAATGCCCTTCTGGTCTCCTCAGTCACTCGGGACTCCGTTGTTCTTTCGTTCTGAGCTAAATGGGGTAGCAAAGCAGGTAGGGACCCAGATGACCTATGGGCCTATCAGAGCCTCAACTTCCTCACCTGTCAAATGACAACAGTGATGTTTCCCAGAGTTGTCTCAAAGACAAAGTCCCTGGCACAGGGAAACGACTCAGCAAATGTTTGTTCCCTTCGCTTCTCTGAGAGGTTGCGTCCTGGGAGCCGTGGGGGTTCAGGCCAAGACCGTCTCATTCTGGATTCAAGGGGGAAGAAAGGTTCAGGGCTCATGGCTGAGGACCAAGAGGAGGAGAGGTGAAGAGATAGATTCTGGAAAAGTCAGCGGCAAAGAACACCACCCAGCACCAGGGAGCCAGGGCCAGAACCTCGGTGCTAGACGCGCTAGTGACCGTCCACTGGGCCAGCCAGGCTCCAGGCCGGCAGCGAAAGTGTTAATCTGCCTGAATCAGCAATGCAGGGCTTACATCCATATGCCAGGCTCCGGGCTCCCAGGATCCAGGCGAGGAGGAAGCTTCCTAAATTAGAACCAGAGCGCAAAGCTGGGGTCACACCTCAGAGCAAGGGTCAAGTGGGGAAGCTGCTGCAGCCGGCACGCTGGGGCAGCTCAGACAGGCTGGTGGGGAGCGGCCACCTTTGCCTCTGTTTACAGAAAGCAGACTGGAGACCTGTGACTTGGAGGGCACACATGACTCAGCCGAGGGACCCCAACCCCCACCGCCCACCCAGCCCCCTCTGCCTGGCCTCTGGGGGATGGAGCAGAGGTCCATTTAGCTTCTAGCAGAGGGAGAGAGAGGGGCCAGGGTGAAGGAGGGGAGCCGGGGAGGGGCTGAGCGGGGGACAGGCAATTAAAGCTGCCGGAGCTGCCAGGCGCGGGGATGCACATCCTCCCCCTGGCTGCGGAGAGGGCCCTTCATTAGCCGCTGAGCCGGTGCCCGCTCCAGCCCCTTGGCGCGGCCTTGGGAGGCGGGGCTGGCGACCAGCCTCAGGTGGCATGGCTGCTGATTAATAAAAACCCACGATGAGAGCTGGGCTCACTCCTCTCAGCCAGTTCTTCCAGACGTCCGGGGCTCCTCCAGCGCCTCCCAGAACACTCTGCCCGTTCCCCGGGGCCAGGGCCAGGCTGCAGCTGGACTCCAGTCACCTGGCCAAGGCACCTGGGAGGGCTCTGGACCCCAGTGCACTTGGCAGGGAGTTGAGAAAGGAAAGAGAGCCCCCAAGGTTCTGGTTTTAATTCCATGACAAAGGATGTGTGATCGGTAGGAACCATTTGAGAATTGAAGATACTTTTGATTTATAGTCTGTATTTATTTTTAAAAGATTTTACTTATTTATTTTGGGGGGGGTGCGCGAGGGGAGGAGCAGGGGTAGAGGGACAAGCAGCGTGCCAAGCACAGAGACCGATGTGGGGCTAGATCCCACGACCCCGAGATCATGACCGGAGCTGAAATCAAAAGTCAGAGGATCAACGGACTAAGTCACCCAAGTGCCCTATAGTCTGTATTTTTGAGGGATATTCAGGTTCGTCTGTCTTGTACACGTATGCATATATATGCAGTCAGGTTGAGAGGATACGAACAGAGCCCTCTGCTTGGTGTACTAGGCTGGATCCTAGAAGACAGGTCTCTCATGTTCGTTTTTATCTGAGACCCTGAACCCAAAACACTGGGACTCTGGTTGACTTCCTATATGCCAGGGACTATTCACTTGAGGAGGTAAAAAAGAAACCCGGTGTGATCCAAGGCAGCCTGGAATGTTCCAGAAAAGGGGCAGTTGCCCTGGAGAAACTCTGGCTGGAGTTTAAATTGCAGCTTCACATCTGTTGGAGGACAGGGGGTCCTCTCTGTGGATGGAAACTGAAGATGGATGTGTCTCCTTCCAGCCCCTGAGGACCATCTCCTCTCTCGAAGACAGCATCCGCCTGGGGTCCTGTCTCTCTAGGTGGACCGGTGCATAAAGAACTGGGCCTTAGGATTTCTGCTTGAGGTTCATAGAGCCCTGGAATATGGAGGGGGCTTGAAGACTTCTGGCTCTTCCTCTCCATTTTATAAACTGGGAAAATGGACAGCTAGTATGGAACAAAATCTAGTGATAGTCTAGCAGAACCCAATGCAGAGAAGAGTCTTATCCTGAATCTGAGGCCTTCATAGGAGCTGGTAACTCCTGAATACTGAGTGCAAAATTGTAAGGTATGTGTGCATTTTCCTGGGGAGTGGTTCTGGGGAGCTTCCATGCATTTGCAAGGTGGCTGCAAGGAGAAGTGTTCAGAATGACTGATCTAATGGTGGCAGTCTAACAGGGAGCAGGGATCTGAGTTGTCTTGTGTCCCCCAGCACAGTGATGGGGGGGAGGTCACCTGCTGCAGGCCAGGAAAGGGAAAGTGGGGCTCAGCAGGCAGCTGGGATCTGCGATCTGATCTGCACTCTGATCTGCGTGAGACCCCGTCTAAACAGCTGGCCCTTGGTTGTCCCCACCCCTCTCCACCGCCCCTGCAGAAATGCAAGGCCCCCCTTTGCTGAGAGGAGTTTGTGGCCAGACCAGAGCCCTTTTGTTAAGCAAACACAGCAGCCCTCCACTTAGCAGAAATAGCTCTGGAGCAAAGAGAGAGGGAGTGTGTCCACAAACCCATTTGCTGTTTAGGTGTCAGAAATAAATTTTACCACTGGAGTCTGTAGCATCTGATTAGTGAATTATTCAGTTGGGATATTGCGTTCCCTCTGACCTCATTAGTAACCCTGAGGTGAGAGGGATGCATTAGAGTAACCACCAGGCTGTCACGGAGGAGCAGAGTGGGGGCATTAAAGTGGATTAAAGTGCTTTACCAAGAACTACAGCACAACTCATAAAAACAGTGCATTGTTAAACCAATGCTCAGCAAATAAACAGGCGGATGCCGCTAGGGAGGGAAGGGGAGGGGAAGGGAGGGGAAGGGAGGGGATCACATCAGCAGGGCAGCGGGGTGGGGGGCTGGGCACAGAGCTTTGCAGCTTTGTTGGGAGTTCCGCCTGCCCAGTTGGTGGCACTGGGGACCCAGGTCGGGGAGAGGGTGCTCTCCTAGCCTGACTCAGTTGATTTTTATGTTAAGCCCTTCTTCAAAGTACCTGACACTTTCCATTGTCACCCTCTTCCCTCTTCTGTCAATGGGTCTTAAAGCGCCGGAGAGTTGACAGATTAAGAGTCAACAAGACCTTACTGGACATCTGTGTTCTGGTCTCTCACTAGTGTTCCATTTCAGTAAAATGTCATGCTCCCTCCAGTTGATAGAGTCAGCTGGTGGGGCTGGAAGTCTGCTCCAACCCCTCCATCCTGTCAGGCCTCCAGCTCGGCAAGAGTCCCCAGCCCACACCCAGCATCTGTGTCTGGAAGGTGTGCTAGAAGGATCTGGCTGGTTCAGATATCAAAGGGGGCGTTGTGTATTGGGTCAGGAGGTGGACGAACCTAATCCTTTGCTCCTTGCCAGGAATTCATATCCCCTTTATGAGATCCTCAGGGCTTTGTATGCTCTAAACCCCACTCTTGACTCTCAAATCAGGTCTATCAGAACTCCGGGGCTGGCACCCTACAGAATGAATGGAGGACAGAAGGGGAATGTTGAGGGGATAGCCCCACTTCTGCTTATCCAAATCATGGGCTGTCCAAACCTCCTGTCCTTTGTTTCAGGGGCGGGATGGGGCATGGAACCTGTGGTGTAATCCTTAACACACAGGAACTCTGCTTTGCTCCAACAAGGGAATCGTAAGCAGTGTAGGGATTAGACAGACAGGAGCTGGTTCTGAAAACTGATACCTAAGCAGTTGTTCTGAGACAGCAGAGCCCAGCAACTTGTGTCTATTCATCATGGAGCATTGCTCACCCAAAGGTGTTGGGGTCTCCTTGTCAAGGACCAGAACACAAATGGGGAAAGGCAAGGAGATGGAGGGCTGCAGTGTTCCAGTCTGGATTTATCTACACAGACCAAGATGGGGCTGCCGAGGGCACATCGTCTCTCCTTTGTTTGGGGATGGGGCTCCGGGCTGGAGTTCAAGGCTGCCCCAGGAGACCCAAGCCCCAGTTAGTGACCGGTGTGTTTGCTCTTGTTTGCTCAGCAGCAGTCGCAAATGGATGCTAAAAGGCTTTGTGGTTCATTGATGGTCATACCCCTTTCCAGCCCATTCTTCATCCATTTCTTAGGCGAGCCACAAGCCCTTCACTGGCAGCCCCCACTGTTGTTCTCACTCGGCTCTGGGTCCTAAACCCTGCCTGTTCTTAGCCGTCCACACGAGCAATCCTGACCACTGGAGCCTGCCCCAGGCCCGGTGTTTGGAGACCCTCAACAAGGCCAGGGGCCCTGCCAGCTTTCTCCTCCACTCCCTGCCTCCTGGCTGAGCTCATGGGGACTAGGCAGGGCACGTCCACATAAGGTCCCGCAGAGTAAGTAGTTCATTCAAGACACCCAAGAGGCACATAATCTTACAAGCAAAGGCAGAGAGAGGGGCTGTTGGGAGCTCCATTATCATTTCACTTTGGAGGGTGGACCCCAAATCTGGGGGGTCCTCTAGTTGCTGATTCCACTGCGAGTCCTATGTGGAATGACTGTGTGCATGATGACGGGAGCTCCTTTTTACACACAGAAAACCAATCCCCCACAATTTGGAGCAGAGGTAAAGGAAGCTGAAAGAATGTCTCTGGCATGAGAATGCCTTGAGATGTTAATCTGTGCATCTGCTACAATATGGAAGAAGCTTGAAGGCCTTGTGCTAAGTGGAAAGAAGTCAGTCACCGAGGACCACACACTGTAGGATTCCATTCGTATGAAAGGTCCAGAATAGGCAAATCTCTAGAGACAGGCAGATTGGTGGTTGCCAGGCACTGGGAGGTATGCGTGGACTCGGGGATGATGGTTAAGGGATGTGGGGCTTCTTTCTGGAGTGATGAAGTGTTCCAAAATTGACCGCAGTGATGATTGCCCAACTCTGTAACTATCCTCAAAGTTATTGGACTGCATACTTTAAAGGGATGAATTGTATGCTATGTGAATTACATCTTAATAAAGCTGTTAAAAATAATCTCAGCACTTATTTCCCCCTCCCAGGGGGTATTTTTCCCTTTCCCTTCTCCCATTGAAGTAGGTCCCTCACTCTGTACTCCTTCCCTTGGAGGAGAGATAGCAGGGCATGTGAAAAGCCTGCATGTCTCATAGGACTTTCTGCTTCAAAAGCCTAAACCATTAGGTGAAGTCAGATGTGTTGTGGAGAGATGAAAGGAAGAAGGACAAGATGCTTGGGTATAAACAAAGTGTCTTGGAAAAGCAAAAAGGAAAGCTAGATTCTCCACCCTGGACTGGAAAGAGATTCCCAGACAGGAGAGAGGGGAGAAAGGTGGGCCAGGTCTGGGTCCGCACCCCGGTCCCTGGCAGCACCCCCAGTGAGGAGGCAAGACCCCAGACAGTTGTGTCTGTGGTTTGATGCGTTTGGTGGATGTTCTGCCTGCTATTGATGCATAACAAACCACTCCAACTTTTGTAAAGCAGTCATTTTATTATGTTGACAGACTTTGTGGGTCCAGAATGCAGAAAGAGCACATAAGAAGTGGGTTGTCCTTGCTCCTTGGTGTCTGGGGGGAGTGGAAGGCTGGGGGTGACCTGCTGGCCAGCAGCTGGAGTGGTCAGAAGATTTTACTCCCATATCTGGCTGTCGTCACTGGCTGTTGGCTGGGGTCTCAGCTGCGACTGTCAGCCCAAACCGCCACACGTGTCTGTGTTCTGTGGCTGCTTGAGCTTCCTCATAACATGGTGGCTTAGGTTCCAAGATCAAGCCTCCCATGAAAACCAGGCAGGGTGGCACCTGCCTTTAGGGTCACATAATGTCACTTGTGTCATAGCCACAAGACCTTCTTCACCTTTTGATGGGAGGAGTTTCGAAGTCATTTTGTAAGAACATGTGGGATGGAAGATATTGTTGTGGCCCTCTTTGGAAAGAGAGCCTGGCACATGGGACTCCACGAAGCCTTGGAAAAGGGTCCTTGTCTGAAGTACTATGCAGAAGTAGTGAGCCATCAGACTCAAATGGGCCATGCCGGGACAGTGAACGGTGATCTGAGTGGACAGGTGGCTGACAGCATCCCTCACACTGCCTATCCCCACATCGTGTCTTGGCACGGCTGAAGACCCGGAGAACCTGGGAGTCTGTTGGGCAGAAAAGCCTCAAGAAAAGCCTCAAGAACATGAGGATTACATTTCCGCCAACCAGGACCAAGAGGGCTCAAGATTGGAAATGATGTAGAGTGTTAGCATTAATGTTTGCAAATGTCTTGCACACTGGGGAGTTTGTGGCATGAGCTCTGTACTTGTCTGCATTTGTTTATCTCTACAAAGTGGTAGCCAAGGGGGATAAGGGACAGACATCTGAGCAGGGAGTCAGGAGTAAAGGCTAAACTAGCGTTCCTTCCTCCTCCGCCTGCCCCGTCTCAGGGGCCTCCCCATGGCATGGTGAGATTACATGATGTGTGATACATAACATATGGGATGTACTCTATGGTTACATACCTGGAGCATGGTGAAGCTCAATGTGCGTGAGCTATCGTCACTGTTCTTGAGCCCAAGTGGCCAAGGGTTAGATCTCAAGCTGGGAAGTGGCCCCACTTGCGTCTGAGAGAGTCCTGTTTCTTCCCCTAGGCTCTAGAAGGTTGGCCAGAGTCACCAATCTCTTCCCTGTCACATGAAAACAACCTGCCTATTGTCAGGTCAGCAGTTCTCAGTGAGGGGCGATTTGGTCCCCCAGGAGACATTTGGCAATGTCTGGAGACATTCTTCATTGTCGCAACTGGGAAGGGGATGCTCGTGGCATCTCATGGTTAGAGCCCAGGGATGCTGCTACACATCCTGAAATGCAGTCAGCCTTCTCAACAAAAAATGATCCAGCCAAAATGTCTAGGCACTAGTGCCTGGAGTGTAAACACTTGTTCAGGGTTTCCAACAAGAAATAGACCTTTAAAGACAATTTTGAAGACACTTGTCCACTTTTACTCTCTCTATGAGAATGGCGTCCCTGCCCTCACCCCAAGGTGCTGATGATTTTTTTCAGCATATTCCTAACGGAAGTCCCATCAGGTGAAGTTCCTTGGAAATAATAGATTTGAGCCAGTGGGTGATATCTTTTTGCCTTTTGCAATCCTTCTTTTTTTAAAAAATATTTTATTTATTTATTTATTTGATAGAGAGAGACAGAGAGAGAGGGAACACAAGCAGGGGGAGTGGGAGAGGGAGAAGCAGGCTTCCCGCGGAGCAGGGAGCCCGATGCAGGGCTCGATCCCAGGACCCTGGGACCATGACCTGAGCCGAAGGCAGACGCTTAACAACTGAGCCACCCAGGTGCCCCACCTTTTGCAATCCTTCTTATGCTAAATATATATATATTATTTTTAAGGCATCATAAAATGTTCCTTCCTTATAGAACAAAAAAGTTTATCCAAAATCAGTGTGAAATATGATGGCTCGATGGGGGAAAAGGATGGTGGGACCAGGGTCCAGGTTACTAACCTTGGGGATCAGTGATAATGAATTTGGTTCCTTGTTGACTCTGGTTGCAGAGATTGGCAGGAAGGAGTGGTCAGGGGGGCTTAAAGATGGAGGGTGTAGGTCGACAGAGGCTGCGGGAAGGAGCGGGGCCATTGGGAGAGGTTCTGTGCCAAACAGAGAAACTGGTCCTGGGAATTGCAGGGAAGGGGCTGGGAAGGCAGGCGAGGGGTGGCTTTGGGAAGCCCAGAAGCTGAGAGTGGACTTGGTTTCCTTAGGGACCAGGGGAGGATCTGAGAAGAAGAAAGAAAGACGAAAGAGAGGGGAGGATGTGAGGAGAAAGAGGGAGAGAAGGCGGGAGATAGACAGCACTGTCTGGAAATGGCCAGGAAGCAAAGGGAATGAAACAGATGTGTGGGGATCGTGTGGGCCCAGCAAATGTCCCAGTGCCCTTCTCGTGCAGGTCCCTACATCTAGCGGGGTAGCTGTGTGGCCCGGACTGGCTGGCTGGGAGTGCAGGACCCCTACACAAGGAGCACAGAAGGAAGCAAAAGAGAAGAGCAAGGGCCTCAGGTCAGGGTCAGAACGTCTGGGACTGACCTCGGAGCCCCTAGAAGTCTGGGCACAGTTGGGGGTGCAGCCTGGGCGCCTCCAGCCACACCCCCCGCCCCCAGCCAACTCCTTTATGTTCAAGGACAGAACGTTTTTCTGTGTGACAAAGACACACATGGTAGAAGCCATAGGCGCTCCCCTCCCTCCCTGGGAGAGCCCTGTCAGCAGCCCCTGTCTGTCCCTGGGAGAAGAGTGGCAGAGCGAGGGTGCGCTGGCAGGGACAGGAAGGGGAGGGGGCAGGGAAGAAGGCTTGCGCTCCTCCCTGGCACTTGCTATTTCGGACCCACCGAAAGTCTGTTCCTCCTGGGTCCCTGCTCCAATGCGAGTGACAAGACTCCTCGCAGCGATCTCTTTACTTAACCCCTTTTGCTGGGCCATCTGTTCAGAACTCTGATGTATGCTTCTCCTCGGAGCGGGCGCCACATTATTCAGGCTCCTCGCCTGGCACGGATGCTGTCCTTCACGGCTGCCCCTACCCCGCACCACAAAACCCAGCCACTTGCTCACGTCCTGGCTGACATGGATACTAGCACGCCTGTGGGCGAGTGGATCGTAGCTGAGCAAAAAATACCAGAGGCCTGCTTCCCTACTCATCCTCCCTTCAGATCGCAGCTACGCCTCACCTCCACCGGCTCCCCCAAGCTGGGCTTTGAAAAGCGCCCCTCCACGGTGCCCCCGTGGTGCCTGTGTTCCTCCATCATGGTCAGCGTCAGCGGCGAGCTGGGGCTGCCACGTGGCATTTCACATCACACCCTGATCCTTCCGGAGAGTCTTTGAGGGGCCCGTCTCCCCTCGGTGGGTGCTTTAAGCTCTCCTAAAGCCCCGACCTCCCCGGGGCTTTAGATACACACTCCCCTTTCTCCTCCTCTCCCCAGATGGTCCCGTCATTCAGGATAGACTTTCTAGAGCAGCGCTGTTCAACAGAACTTTCTGCCCTGAAATGTGGCCGCGGGGGCCAGGCAACTGTATTTTTAAAGTAAATAAATTAAATTCAGTTTTCATTGACTCACATTTAAACTGACAAGGGCGCCAAAGCAGAAGCGGCAGCAGCTCGGTACCTGGGAACGTGGTAGAAATGCAGATTCTTGGGCACCACCCCAGACTTCCTGGATCAGAATCTCTGGGGCTGGGGCCCAGCAATCTGGGTTTTAACCAGCCCTCCAGGTGTTTTTTGTTTTGTTTTGTTTTGTTTTTTTAATGCACAGCAAAGTTCAAGAAACACTCTTCTAGAGCCAACTCCGTGGGAAGCCCCAGCTCCCGACCCACCTTCGGGCCTCTGCACTGGGTTTGCTGTCCACACCTCCGGGGGAGAAGGCAAAAGTGGCCTTGGCTGGTGCTTCCCCCACCCCCCCGTCGCAGCCCCAGGCTGTGAGAAGCTCTAAATAATGAATACAGCAGAGAGGGGTGCTGGCTTTTTTCCGCTCCTCGCTCGCTGAGCGCCTTCCCCTGTGGGTGAGGTGTGCAGTCATCGCCCACCCCAGGAGCAATCTTCCCTGGGTGAGAACAGGCTTCACCCCCGCCTTTCCTCCCTCGCCCACGGGAGGCTGCGAGAGCTGGCTGGGGGAGGCTTTGAGCCACGCCTGAGAACTAACTCCAAGGAAGGGGCTAAGGCGCCCAGTGACAAAGCAGCCAGGGCCTTTTCCCTTTTTTTCCCCAGTCAATATGCATTGAGCTTCTCTTCCAGGTGCTAAGTGGTTTGTAGTGCTTACCCTTTCTAACAGCCCTGTGAGGTGGCATGGTTATCTCCGTTTCTTAGAGGAGAAGCCTCAGGCTCAGGGAGGTTAAAAGACTTGCCCAAAGTCAACAGCTAGGCTGTCTGATTCCAAAGTCCCCGTGAAGGCAGCAGGGCAGACACGGGCCCCTCTTTGGAACCCCAGGAAGAGTGGGAGCATGGACTGGCAGGGCTGTCACCGGCTGCTAAGTGCCCAGAAAAAGCCCTCTTCACAGCAGAAATCCCTGAGCTGGTGATTCAAAACTGAAGGATGCTTAATGGCATGTTAACGTCACGAAGGAAACTTTATACGTGATTCACTTAATATCAGCTCACGTTGAAACCCTCACCCGTGTTCCTTCTCCCTTGTTTCTCCCTACCCTTCCTCGCTCGCTCCCAGCTAAGAAGAGCCGGGGGCCGGGTACCACCGAGGGTGCTTCGTGACTCCAGTTGCAGACCTGGGTGGAGCAGCAGGGGCGAGTGCAGGCCCGCTTGAGGTTGGAGGCTTGGGAGGAGCTGCCCAGCCCATCTGTGTATAAGAAGAGTGACATTGTCTAGAATGAGGGCACTTTTTGGCACCTGGCCTACACTGGTCGGAATGTGACTCCTCCCTGGGGCCTCAGAATTCCCAGGAGAGCTTCGTCTTTCCTTCTCCAGGGAGACTTCTTCCAGCACCTCCCATGTCCCCGCTGCCTGGTTCTAGCCCCCATTCACTTTCCTGCTCAGCCCTGTCTCATTTCCCTGATGCTCCTGGGCACAGATTGTCCCTGGGTCTGATGGCTCCATTTGGTCCCATGGCCTCCTCCTTCCCTTCGGAGTGTCTGTGTCATCTTCTGAGGTTGCCTTCTGCCCTTGGGTGGAGAGATGGAGGTCGAGGGGATGAGCAGGGTGTGAAGAGGCATGACAATCCAGCCAACTGAGTGACTCCAGGAGCCCTAGGGGGAGGTGACAGCTCAGCCTTCGCTTTTCCCTCTGTGGCCAGTAGGTGGTGCTAGATGCCAGCCGAGGCCCAGCTGGGGCCTTGGTGATGCAAACCGCAGCTTTCACTTACAGGAATGTTCTGTTTGCCAAGCAGCCCTTTTGGGTGGGATGCAAGGCATTGTGACCTGAGGGCTGATTCAGGACCCAGGAAGGGCTAGGAGAACATACTCGTTTCCCTTCACTCGACCCCGTGGCCCTTATGGGCTGGTCTTCCCTGTGAGGAGCTGGGCATGAGTTGGACAACCTGCCTCACCCTTTCCTCCCCAAGGAGATTAGGACAACTGGGGACAGGACCTTGCTCAAATATCGCCTCTTCTAAGCAGGGGCATGCCCTCTGTCTCCTGCGGGCTCAGAGCAAGCCACTGGGGCACTTCACATGTGGCAAAAATGAGTTGTTTCCGCGGCTCCCTTCCGGGGTAGACTGTCACCAGCTGCAGGTCAATTTCTCATGACGTCCATTTCTGCAGCGTTCACCCGGGGCCTGGCACACAGCGCATGCTCAGTACACGAGCGCGTGGTGGAGTGAACGAGTCTGCCCAGGGACGGTGTCGTCTTTCCTCCTTGGAGATCTTTGAAAACACCTCTGTCTAAGGGCTTTAGCAATGGCCCAATGGATAAACATGGATGAATGTTTGTGGAAGGATGGCCTTGAAGCCCCATCTGGCAGCCAATTCCTAGCTCAGAGCTTCACACATGTATGTCCAATAGGCTTCACTTCCCTTCAGTTGATGGACATTTATTGCATGTCTCCAACGTGGTGGGTACATGTCTCTAAGCAAAGAGACCTCCCTGCATCCACATAGAGGAATGACATGCAGCCCGGGCATTGGGGCTCTGGGATTTGGGGCTTAGCTCATGGGTGTGCAGAGCTTGGGGAGGTGCTGGACTTTGGGGGCTGACCAGAAAATGGAAAGGGAGGCCTGTGTTGCAGGGTGGGCCGGGGGGGGGGCTCTGCTGGGCAGGACCTGGGCTGGTGGGCTTAGTTCAAGCGGCTAGTCCACAGAGGGGAAGGATATTGTCCAGGCAGGGAAGCGACAAAGCAAACAGCTGAAGTGACCAGGTGGGCATTTGCTCCTCAAACAAAAGTTAATTGTCTCTAGCTTAGCCTCAAACTCTGCAGAACAGGCTGGTTTATTGACAACTTGGATAAAGTAGGCCAAACCGGCTTGTGGCTGACATGAAGGAGGGGAGGGAGAGGTGATTTTCTGGGAGCCTAAAGATCTGGACAGACCAGAACAGAGGGACAAATCAACAAGGTGTGGTATAATAAGGGTATAAGTAAAGTTCTGCCCCCAAAGCCAACTGGCTGGGGGAGGCATGGCTTCAGAGTCGCCCACATGAATTCTTCAGTGCTTCTTATTGATACAAGTCAGTGGTGGGATGGGAGTGCCATGTCACTGCCAGGTCCATGCTGGGGGAGAATGTTCCATCAGTTCTAGGGAACGTTCTATGTGACTCGCTTAATATCAGCCAGTGTTGGAACCCTCACCCCCGTTCCTTCTCCCTTCGTTCCTTCGTTCCTTTCCAACTTGATTGCCATCTTCCTGTGAAGAAGAGCCAGAGTTGTCTTTTAAAAGACACGATGTGCTGAAACGGACACCGAGGGCAACCAGACCAGGAGACTAGAGATCAGCTCATGTGAGAAGCCACGGAAGGAGCTGGAGCTCTTTACTGCGGAGAGAACAGGCCTGGGGAGCGGGAGGCTGAGGGTGAGCATGTCTGCCTGGGCCAAGATGACCTGCTGAGCAGACAGGACAAGTGGCCCCTCAGGAGAGGGTGAGTTCCCTGGAGGATGGCGAGCTCAGGGTGGGGTGGAGTTTGAAGCCCCCGCATTTCCTTCTGGGCCTCAGAGACTGAGAGCATGCCTCTCCCCGTCCCTCTGCACCCCGGGGCTTCCTTGGGGCCACTTAGCCATAACCCGAAGCTGCTGGAAGGGTCAGTGGCCTCACAGCCCCGCCCCTCCTGCTGGCCCGTGGCTGTGCCCAGCTATTGGCTGAGCCTGGAACTGCTCATTGCACTGAATTCCCCTGGGTCTCTGGGTGAGCGGGAGGGCCAGCAGCAGAGTTCACGTGTTCAAGGGTCTCAGAGGCAGGACAGCTCAGAAAGGAAGGCTTCTGCTCTTCCCCTTCTGCTCCCTTCCCAGCAAGGAGCCGGGGTTCAAGTCCTAGCTCTATGATCTTGGGCAAGTCAGGAGAGCGCTCTGAGCCTCAGCATGGGTACTTGCTGGGTGGTGGCAGGTACTATGTGGGCCGTTCCTAGAAGCCAGCACTCTCCCTCCCATACTATATATAGTGTGAAGCACCTACCACCAGAAGCTCTTGGGTCTTGGCTTCACCACATCTGCTTGGCTGGAGTTAGGGTACCTGCCCTTGCTGGTTTGCCCTGGATGGAGGGGTTCCTGGGATGAAGGACTTTCAGTGCTAAAACCTGAAGAGTCCTGGGCAAAGCAGGACAAGTTGGTTACCTGAGAGCTGGAGCCGGCACCCACCCCTCTCTTCCCCTGCCACCTGGCCAGCTCTGCTGTCAGCCCTCAAGCAGTGATTTGCTGATGGACGGCTTGGGGCAGACACTGAGGACTGATGCTCGGTCCCTCTGTTCAGCGCTGCTCGAAATCTCCCCAGAGCTCAGGAGCTGAGGGCAGTATCCCATGTGGTCTGCGTCTGCCGTCCCCCTTCTCATTTGGCAACCATTTATTTTTCCTTGGAATGTCTAATGAATCTTGAAATGAACTTGGCTTTCCCCCTCTGTTCATCCCATATCGGGAACTGGGACCTTGGGCTTGTCTTGGCTCAGGAGAGGAGAGGCAGGGGCAAGAAGGGCTACACACTCAGGCTGGGCTGGCAGGGACATCAGCAAACACTGGGGCCATGGGGCCTAGGTGCCTGGGTCTTGTTCTCGCAAAGCCCCAGTCTTCTGGGATGGGCAGTTGACGTTGGGCTTAGTGCAAAATTTTCCTTGGAGCAAGGAAATCATTGTGGTTGCTGGTTCAGTTCTCAGATATTTTGATTTCCTTTCAAGTTGTCCCGAAGGCCCTGCGGGGATGTGAGACCAGTTTCCCAAGGATCACGGGATCTCACATCACTGAGGCCCCTGCCATAGAAGCACACTCTGGCGTCACACAGAGCCAGATGGCAGACTTGGCCCCACCTACCTCGAGCTTAAAACTCTGTCCGAAGACCCCACTCCTCAGTTTGCAGGTTTTGTCCTTGGGACCCCAAGAAAGATTCTGCTGGGACAGGAGGTGGGGGGAAAGGAAAGATGCATTATTTTCTGGCTGAATTTTCTAGTGGAATTCAGTGTGCATTAGGTCACAGGTGCAAATGCCATAGCTCTGGTTTCAAGGCATCCCGAGTTCTGGGAGGGAGGCGGAAATATGCACAGCCACCTCTGAGCCATGGGAGGCTCCGATCAATGCTGTGATCAACACTGGCCCGCACACTCTGAACATACAAGGGCAGAGAGGTTCGTAGGAGAACTTGGGGAGGCTTGTTAAGGAGGTAGGATGTCCAGGGCTTTAGAAGCCAGGCAGGATTTTGACAGGCAGAGGCTCAAGGAGCAAAAATGCAGAGATGGTAAGGGTGGGGCAAGGTGAGGTGTGAGTGATCTGGAGACCCGATGTAGGGGACCAGGGCAGTCTGGTGGCCCAGGAGGCCAGAAGGAAGCTTAGGCCAGATCCTGGGAAGTGCTAGATGCTGGGCAGGCAGTGGGGATGTATGGAAGGTTTTAAAGCAGGAGATCATGGGAGAGAGCCAGAAATTCAGCCATCTTTTGACAAAATGTCAGCCCCGCTGTGCCTTCCACCCCTTGCTGTCTTTTCCTTTTTATTCTTTAATGAGGAGTTGGACCAGCCTTTCCCGCAGTGCAGCAGCCTTGTCCTTTCTCCCCATGCCTGGACGAGGGAGGTCTTGGCCTTTGGCCCCACCGCACTCCCAGGCCAGAGCAGCCAAGGGTTGAGGTGGTGGCCAGGGCTGTTCTCTAGTCTGTCCCACACAGAATCCATTTCTCCAGAGCCATGGAGCAGAAAGTTCAACCTGGCACCTTCCATCGGGAGCAGACAGGTCTCTGGAGCCCCGTGGCCACCTCCCTCAGCGTCTCTCTGCTCACCCTTTTCTCCCGCAATGCTTCTCCCACAGCCTTGCTCTCCTCCCACCTTCTTCCTCGTCCTGACAGCGGAGCCCCATCCTCCCATCCCTCCCTCCACTGGATCCCTCTGATCTCTAGTGGCCTAGGAGGTGGCCTCTGAGGTCAGCCAGACCCAAGTCTGCCCCTGGTCTCCTCACTGTGTAACTTCAGGCCTTTGCGTGTCTGGCTTTTCACCCACAAAGATGAATTGAGAGGCCTTCCCTGGAGGTCAGGAGTGCTCTGGAGCCTGTGCCCGAAGGCACTCTGGAGTGCCCTTCCTCCCTTCCTTCCTTCCTTCCTTCCTTCCTTCCTTCCTTCCTTCCTTCCTTCCTTCCTTCCTTCCTCCCTCCCTCCCTCCCTCCCTCTCCCTGTCCAGGTTGGCTTTTTGCCCTCCGGGAGCCAGTGGGCAGCTCCAGGTGGCACAGGGCTCCTTGCTGGGCATCTCAGAACGCTGCTGGCCTTTTAAATTGCCTCCCTGCCTCCCTTACAGGATAACAAGGGCATAAATCAGGAGCTGTCAGCGTTCATTTCCATCCTTGGGCGGACAGCGTCCTGCCCTAGCAAGGCTCCAGATCTGTCTGTGGAGGACCTGGCTCCCTGAGGCAGGGAGGATGGCAGGCTGGGGTTGAGAGGGTCAGTTTAGGCCAGAACTACCTGAGGAAGAGCCAGGGTGTGCTGTGGTTCCCATATGTGTCTGTCCCCCTGGCCCACATCAGTCCTGGGTCGGAAACCGTAAGCTTTCAGACAGGTGGGGACTAGAATCTTCTCCCCAGAATGCCGGGTGGCCAGGATGAGACTTAGGCTTGCCAGGGGCTGTCTCTGCCAGAAATAAAAGAGGCAGGATCTTCTACCAGTAGCTTCAGGCAGAGAAACCCCAATAAGAACAACTGTCCCTTTTCTCCTTCTCCTTCTAGGGGCTGGGAGGGGGCCAGAAGCAACGCTAGCTCTAATAGAGCCAGCGAAGGTAACTTCACTTGGGAGTGGTCCCACAGAACCTCAGGATTTGGGCCAGAGAGCTCCCTACCTCAGCCAGGCGCCAGCTAGCATGGGCGTCCCAGCCGGGAGGAGTTTCTGAAATCCCCAGTTTCACCCTGCCCATTTCACAGATAAGGAGAATGAGACCTGGGTGGTCCCAGACTTGGTTACAGGGTCTTATTCCTGAAGCAGCTAGCAAAGGATCTCGAGTGTGCAGGACTGGAGCCCACCAAACATGAATGTGAACAAGTGAAAGCTGGCTCTCCCTAATCAACAGGAGCCTCTCCCTCGAAAGGTCCTGCCGCGTGCTTATGTCACGGTGACAGTCTGCCATTTTCCTCGGCTGGGCTGGCAGACCACGAGCTGCGTGAGACCAGAGACCAAGTCTGGCTTCTCCACAGTCTTGCCCAGCCCACTGCTTGCCCTTGGGAGAGTCTCTGGGATGCTCCGGGTTCTTCATTTTCATTCTCACTGGGTCCGTTAGAGGTGAGGGATGCTGGAAGTAAGGGGTATTCCCATCCTGCTGTACTTCAGCCTGGCAGTCAGCTGGAGAGAGACAGGAGGCCTTTCTGCCCACTGGCCCCCAGCACAGAGTCAGCAAATTGGTCATCCTTAGGAAAGGTCAGCTGAATCAGCCCCCTGCAAGAAACGTGCTTGGTATTTTTAGAAGCTTTTCAAGCCTGCAGCTCCTGACCTCAGCAGGAGGCACTCAGAGCCTCTGCCTGTCCAGCCCCAGCCCAGGCCAGTCCAGCTCCAGCCCAGCCCAGCCCAGACTAGCCCAGCCCAGCCCAGACTAGCCTAGCCCCAGTCCAGCCCCAGCCCAGCTCAAGACCAGCTTCAGCCCAGCCCCAGCCCAGCCCCAGCCCAGCTTCAGCCCAGCCCCAGTCTAGCCCCAGCCCAGCCCCAGCCCAGCCCCAGCCCAGCTTCAGCCCAGCCCCAGCCCAGCTTCAGCCCAGCCCCAGCCCAGCCCCAGCCCAGCTTCAGCCCAGCCCCAGCCCAGCCCCAGCCCAGCTTCAGCCCAGCCCCAGCCCAGCCCCAGCCCAGCTTCAGCCCAGCCCCAGCCCAGCCCCAGCCCAGCTTCAGCCCAGCCCCAGCCCAGCCCCAGCTCAGCCCCAGCCCAGCCCCAGCCCAGCTTCAGCCCCGTCCCAGCCCAGCCCCAGCCCAGCCCCAGCCCAGCCCCAGCCCAGCCCCAGCCCAGCTTCAGCCCAGCCCCAGCCCAGCCCCAGCCCAGCCCCAGCCCAGCTTCAGCCCAGCCCCAGCCCAGCTTCAGCCCAGCCCCAGCCCAGCCCCAGTCCAGCTTCAGCCCAGCCCCAGCCCAGCTTCAGCCCAGCCCCAACCCAGTCCCAGCCCTAGCTCAGCTTCAGCCCAGCCCCAGCCCAGCCCCAGCCCAGCTTCAGCCCAGCCCCAGCCCAGCCCCAGCCCAGCTTCAGCCCAGCCCCAGCCCAGCCCCAGCCCAGCCCCAACCCAGTCCCAGCCCTAGCTCAGCTTCAGCCCAGCCCCAGCCCAGCCCCAGCCCACCTTCAGCCCAGTCCCAGCCCAATCCAGCCCAGCCCAGTCCCAGCTCAGCCCAGTCCCAGCCCAGCCCCAGCCCAGCTCCAGCCCTAGCTCAGCTTCAGCCCAGCCCCAGCCCAGCCCCAGCCCAGTCCCAGCCCAGCCCCAGCCCAGCCCCAGCCCAGTCCCAGCCCAGTCCCAGCCCTAGCTCAGCTCCAGTCCAGCCCCAGCCCTAGCTCAGCCCCAGCCTAGTCCCAGCCCTAGACCAGCCCAGCCCTAGCTCAGCCCCAGCCCAGTCCAGCCCAGCCCAGTTGCTATAATCACCCACTAAGGCCAGGTGGGTAAATCATGACTCTTTAGACTGTATAATATGAGCTTGAAATCCTGTCCATGTCACCGCCCCAAATCTACCACGTGACCCTGAGAAAGTCACATTATTCCCATCTGTATAATGGAGAGGTCATCATATTTATTTGCAAATCCATTTTGGAGAAGAGGCAGGATGAATAAGAATCCAATAAACACCAAAAATTGCTGTACTCTGCTGAATTCTGGGAGATTATTGTAAGGCCCGAGTGAGTTTGTGTCAGAGAATTTTGTGTTCCTTGGAGAGAGATGTTTGGAGAGATGATGTCATAAAAACCTGTCATAAAATGCTGTTGTGCTAAAAAGGTAGCTTTACTTTTGGAGACAGAGGCACGGGTTCAGGGGGGCCCAGCAGGGTTTGGGGCATGAGGTTCTGGGAGCTCCAGCCAGAATCTTGATGGGTTGTTTGTTGTGCCTGGAAGAATAGATACCTTAGAATAGAAGCCTCTGGCTCTGCTCCTAACTAGCTGTGTGGCCTTGGGGACATAATGGTCATCTTGGGCCCAATTTTTCTACCTATGAAATGGCAGGGATGGGGGATGAGGGGTTTGGATGGTATGCGTGCTTCTTAAAGTGGTAGGTTTCCATGGAGGGTTTTATGTCAAAACTCCAGGGGGCTTTGAGGGCAGGGGGACAATAAATACAGTATGGATCTTCCAAGAGCATCCACCGTATGCCACGGAGACACTTTAAAACATTAGTTCACACCAGAACAGACATGGACATATCATGCAGTAGAATGACACGCTCGCATGCATGTTAAAAATAAAACGTGAGACTTCAAAGAACTTTTATGCCTACTTCAGCTCTTCTCCCACCTCCCCCGTCCCCTCCCCACTCTGGGGGATGGGGTTCCTTCTCCTCTGTGCTTGGTGGTTCCGGTTGGAGAAGTCTGAGGAACGCTGGGCTGGTGGCTCTCCAGGTTTATTCAAGTGTTAGCATGCTATAATTGTCAAGTGTGCTATATTATTATTATTATTATTATTATTATTATTATTATTATTATTATTGGGGGTGTGTGTGGGGAGAGGTGGGGCTCATGATAAATGGACCTTATGGAAAGACAATTTAATACCTTCTTTCTTCTTCCTAAAGTCCCAGGACTGGAAAGTTCCACTGGACTCTGAAGTTGAAGGGCGAGCGAACTGGTTCCCTTGGCCAGCAGGGGGCGAAGGGAGAGAAAAGTGGGAGTCAGGAAGTGGGGTTGATATTTAAAATGTTCTATTCTGTAATCTTCGTGTCAGAGGAACAGATTACAGGCGTGGCTTCCAACTCAATCAGGCACAAGGGAATGAAGGTGGCCCCCCAACCCTTCCTCCTTATTAAGCCGCTGCACCTGCCCCCACCCCCCTGCACATTCCGAGTGCCTGCCCACCTGCCACCTGGCTCCCCCACGCTCACCCGCACAGCCCGGCCCCCTGGGGGCTCCTGCCACAGGTGGCCGGTCCACTCCTGCCCACCCCTCCAAGCCGCATCTCTCTGTCACTGCCACAGCCTCCCCCAGGCTTTGAGCACACACTTGTTCACCTCGTGTAAGATCAAAAATAAACTCTCTCTGGAACCTGTTCAAAGGCTAATGTGCATCCTCTCTTAATTATTGATTTGTTTATTACAGACACTCGGGTAAGACACTCAATGGCCTACCTCTAGGACTCCTACCCTTCACCGGGAGAAGGCTGGGCCAGCGATCTTGTCCTGGGCAGGGCACAGTTGGCTGTTAGGTGAAACCCACCCACGGGGCAGGTTGTAGACTCATCATGCCCCCCACCCCCAGAAAGCCCGGACTAGCCCAGTGATCACAACCGGAGCCTTCCCCCTCTCCTTTTCTTCCCCATTCCAAAGAGAAACCCCTGGCAGAGGGCTGTTGGGGTGCAGTAGGGCAGGGTTGTCCCCCTCTCCTGCCGAGGTGGCGGCCTCCATTCTCCTTCCTGCCTCACTGCGGGGCACTTTCATCCCAGAAGTGGTTCTGTGCAGTGGGTGTGGGGCTTGGCCTTGAACACCTGCCTCGTACCGCATACCAGCTGGGTGACCTTGGACAAGCGATGTGACCTCTCTGGTTCTGTTTCTTCCTCTGTCACAACAGCACTTTTGTAAGGATTCAGTGAAATTGTACATATAAGGAGTGTAGAAAAATGATCCACATGGAAGTCAATACGTGGGGGTTGCATTTATCATTACCGTTCTTGTCATCATCATTCTGTTCCTCTTCATCCCTGGAACTCCAGGATCCTAGGAGATGGCCTGCTGTGGCCCTTACAGTATGTGGGTGCAGCCTCTGGAAGGCCCTTGCTACCTGTAAGCACCGTGGGGACCCCGAGCTCCCAGCATGGCCATTAACTCTGCAAGAAAGGGGACAGATCCTGCGGACGGCCTGCCCAGCCCTGGGCGGGGGGGGAGGACGGGGTGGCACGGAGCTTGTCATTGGAAGCACAGCCCCCAGGGCACACTGGGAGAGGGTCACAGCCATCCATCCACAGGGCTGGGCTCCTGGGGTTCCCTTTCTTGGAGTCCTGAGGATAGTTCTAGAATTTGACATGAGGAAGAGGGCATCCGAGTGTCCCTGCCTTTTGAGGGTCATTTGACTTCTACCAGTTGGAGGAACCCATAGTCTGTCTCCAGGCTAGGTCTCTGGGACCCCTCCCCACACCATGCCCTCACCCCAGAGCTCTGGGGCTCTGGCTTGGGCTCTGGCCAGGGCTCAACAGGGCTAGTTTGTACCTCCCCCCCCACCTTCATTCCCTGTCCCCCCCATCCCAGATCTCCCTGGGCTGGGCTTTTGTTCCCTCGGTTCCCAGGGAGTGCAGCTGGTGCTGTGGGCTGGGGAGGGGGTGGAGGACGGCAGAAAGCCTGTGGGAAGGAGCTGTCTCTTCATTCCAAAGGCGAGCATGGCTCCTCATGTCCCCTCCCCCCGACATAATGCTTCCCCAATTCCCACACTGGTGTCTCAGCAAATAAGACTTTTTTTTTTTTTTTGTGGTTTTCCACTTGCTCTTGATACCTACTTAAATGTGTGTGCGTGCGTGGTTCCCAGTAATCATTAGCACCAGAGGGAACCGAGCTGATTTGGTCATTTCTTGCTTTGGTCCCAGGTATGTTGACAGTCTCTTCCTCTCTGAGCCTGAGGACTTCAGGGCATCACCTCTCTAGCCTTCTGAGCTCCTGGGGATCTGTGCTGCTTTAAGAATTAGAAACCAGGATGGTTTCCAGCAAGCAGGGAATGCAGAATTTGTGAGTACCCTAATATGGGGGCTGAGCCATCTGGTAAAGGGTGGGGCCCCTAAAGAAGAATATAGAGAAAATGAAGGGACATGATACAGCTACTATAGGCCAAACCCCCCGGCCAGGTGCATCATGCACATTCAGTCCCAAAACTACATTCATTGCAAGGGAAATGTCCATGAGCAATACCCAAGAGCACATTTTTCAGGTGAGGAGGATGAGGCTCAGCAAGGTGACAGGATATGCCCAGGTGTCCAGCTAGTAGGGTGCTGGAGCTGAGATCTGAGCCAGATTTGCCTGAAACCAACACTCACGCTTTAGCTGCCCCTCTGAGGAAAGAATGTAATGAGAGGTGTGGACAGAAACCGTTGCTTCGGCATTGCCTTCACTCTGAGACCATCTGGTGCTTGATAATTGCAGGCAGGTAAGGTGTGCACTGCTGATGGAATGTGCAAAGGTCCTGGTGTCCACTGCCTGGTTAGCAGGAGCTGGTGGCTGTCATCTGTGCCGTGTTCAGCATCCACAAGGTGATTTTTACATATAACATCTTCTTTGACCCTTGCGACTCCTGGTCCCCCATGTGGCACAGGAGGAAGTGGGAGATCAGAGAAGTCAAGCAGCGTGCCCAAGGTGACACAGCCCAAGAGGTTTTTGACACTCAATGAACAAATTAGTTCAGAGCTGAATTTGAAAGCCGGTGTCTGAGCCAGGGTGGGCAAGGGTGTGATGCAGTCCGCTTTGCTGAGAAGCAGGTGGAGGAAGAGTGCTGTGGGAGATGGTCAAGGCAGAGCAGGAGCCGGGGAGCTGAACAGGTGGCCAGACTGGCTGAGAAGGACTGTAGGATGTAGTCGGGGCCCCAGGAGGTGAGGAGCAGGGTTTGGCTTTCTACAGGAGAGAGGCCACAGTAATGGGGCTGCTGGGCCCCCAACTCGGTGTGAAAAGCTTGTGCGAGCCCAGGTGGCCTGGCATTGCCTTGGAAACTGCTGTTCCCAAACTTCTCCTGACTTTGGAGCTGAAATTCGGAACTACTAAAATCTTTCTGATCGCGAAGCCCCTCGATAATTGCCCTGCCAGGGGTAAGTTGATAGCAGCGAGTGTAACTCTGGGGTGTGGAGGAGGTAATCAGCTCAGGGCACCTCACTTCTGCCCCAGACTTCTCTTAGGGACACACATGGGGTTTCAGGCAGCAAAAGGGTACATTAAATCACCTCCAAAATGTGTGATATCCACTCTTGTGTTGACACGGAGGTAGGCCCTGGGGAGAACAGAGTGAACAGCATGGGTATAGGTCCTGGCCCTCTTAAGTGCTTTATAGACTGACAGCGAACCCTTATTTCCCTTATTTACCATGTGTCGAATGGTTTCAAAGTGCAGGGGTTTGCTTAACAGATATACATATATATGTATAACAAACATATATATACATACATATGTAGCATCTGTTATGTTCTCAGTACTGTTAAAGGGGCTGGCAAATCAGGACATAAAACCAACAAGGTAAAGACCTTGTACGTTCCTCAAGAAACGTACATTTTAAAAGCTGGTAGGCGAAGAACATCCCTTTGGGAGTCAGAAAGTCACCTAGATGGCTCTGCCCCACCTTGTCAATTTCGGTTCCCTCTGGCTGCCCTCTGGTCAGTAAATGGGTGAATGGCTGGGTATTGTACAGAGTGCAGTGTGTGTAAGTTCCTGTGGGAAGCCCATCTTGGAAGGGGCAAGACCGATGTGTCTATGGTGGAGGGTGGGTGTGAGGGTGTAGTCCTCCCAGGCCACCCACGCTCAAAGACTCTTCTGGTGCCTTCTGGGGGCTCACCCCTCTGGCTCCCCAGAAGCCCGGTGATTCCTACCACCTAGATTTTATTCCTTGAATCCAGCCAAGTGCCCTCGACCCTGCTCTCTGCAGAAGCTAGGCAGGACCAGGGACGGTGTGGCACTGAGTTCCAGCCTGGCCCAACTGCTCACAGTTGGTGGTGGTGAGTCAGCAGGGCTTACCCTGTGGGCAGACGGAGGTAGCTGCCTCCACCCCCCAAAGGAGCAACAAGCTGGCAAGGGAACCAGGGAGGGCCCATGGGGTCACTTCTCAGCGCCCAGCGTCTTGATCCCCAAGGCACTCAGGCCTGGGACCGTCCCTGGCTGCTGGCGACTCTGGGGTCTAGAAGTGCAGCTGAGAACATCCGTGGGTGAGCCCCAACACCTCAGCCCCATGCAGTAATTTGCTAGGGGGTGCTGCTTCCTGTGCGTAGGGGATGAGTTTTAGGGTGACAGTGTGTTTGGCTGTTGCTGGATAACTGGTCCCGGGGCCTCCCAGGCGAAGCAGGAAAGCCTTCTGGGTAACTAAAAAGTGGAATAATGGAGTTAACACACACACACAAGGCTGTGTGTCAGGCACTGTCCAAGGTGCCTCCCTGTGTTATCTCACAACCATCTGGTGAATTAGACCCCGTTGAACCCCTATTTTGCAGATGGGGAAACTGAGGCACAGACTTAAGTGCCTTGCCCCGGTTCAAACGCTATTGGGTGGCAAATTCATGTCCATGGGTCTATTACATGAAACCATATTTAGTCCCCTTAGAGCTGCCTACTGTCTTGTACCCAAGATCACAGCACCTGCAGCCTGCATGATTTGGAGCCATACTTTACAGGGGCCATTGACAATCCTGAATGCATTACCAATGACCATAGTGGGAAAGGATCAGAAAACTGGGCTTTGGAAGCATAGGGAGGGAACTGAGGATACTTCGCTCAGAGAAGAGATGAGAGGTGGGCAGCCTCCTGACTGGCTTGTAGAAAAGAGACTAGACTTTTCCCTGGGGTTCTAGGTAGTAGCACTAGGTACCAAGGATGGATGCTTCAGGGAGATTGGTTTCATTATTTCCAACGGAAGGCTATCCAAGGAATAAAGCTGTTTGCAGACAGATTGGGAAGCCTTGGGTGGAATGAGCCTCCTGTCCCAGGAGGTGTTCAAGCAGGGATAGACTGGGCACTTGGGGATGACACTGAGGGGATTTGTGCATCAAATGGGGTTGCGGGTCTTTGGGCTTGAGAGTCCTTTCCAGCCCAGAGATTCTGTGAATCTATTATCCAGGATAAGACATCACTGGTGAGGACCCCCAACCCCCCCCAACACTCCCACCAGGGCAGCACAGGAGAATCTAGGTATCCCTCTGAAAATCTGTAATGGACAGGAGTGAGAGGCAAGGAGTTCTGTCCCCCTGGCAGGTAGCTCCAACCTCCTGGCAGGTGCATGCCTAAGATCTTGGGACTTGAGTCAGGATCCTGAGCTGGGACCTCCTGTCCTTAGATTTTCCTGCTTCCTTTGACCCCTTGGTCTCGACTGTCCCTCTTCATAGGTGGGCTTTCCCTCTCCATGTATGGTCACAACTCCCTCCTTGGCTCCTGGTCTTCTGGATAACTGTTCCCAGCCTCCAGCCATGCCTTTCCCCCCCTCACATCTCGAGTTCGGGCCACCCATGAAACAGGCTTCTTTCTCTCACTCAAGTCCAAGTCTGCCAGCTCCAATAGCTCTTTGCAACGGCAGATTCTTTGGGGCACAGTCTTCCCTTTGTCTCCTCTTGTGCTCCCCCGGTCATCTTCAACACCACAGTTCCTTCTGCAGCTCAAGAGTTTGGGCAGAAGATCTCATTTCTGCTCAGACTAGAACGTCGGGCAGCACAACTCCTGGATTTAGGCTGACATCATAGCAGTTTGCCATGGTGGGTGAATCCCAAGTGCCTGGGATCTGGCCTGCACCCCTGTAACATGGCCACTCCTTAGGAGTGTGGGTTCATTGGAAAAGCTGATGTGGCTGGTTTAGAAAGGCAGACGTATGACCAGCCGGCCGGCAGAGGTCTGGAGTGGGGGCAGGCGCTGGGAGGATGGCTCCTGGGTCAGCTGCTTATGTTTGTATGCTCCTGAGTCTCCACTCCCTTCCTCCTTTCCTAGATGGCAAGGAATTCTGGCTTTGGGGATATCTTATAAACAGTCAAGGAGAAATCTCAGGTGCTCACTTAGCTGGAACATGCCTTTGGGATGAGACGTGTTCAGTGTCTCTGGGTGTCAGGAAGGTTGGATCACTGTGCTCTGGGAGGCAGCCTCCACTCCAGCCTGTCTGATGGGGGACCACACCCAAATCTTGGGTTCCTACCTTCTCTAAAGGCAGAAGGTAGGAACCGTCTGTACCAGAAGGCAGCTGCTCAGCTGTAAAGGGTTTCTAAAGCTTTGCTTTCTGTTCAAAACACTTTGCCCACTCCTGCCTCTGATTGATGAGCAAAGGCTGTATTGCTAAGTTCCTTCATTTCTAAGACTGCCCTTGGCAGCAAGACATGGGAGGGATTACCCACGTTGGCAGGATGCTGGGGCTGGGTCCTGATCTCTCTAAGACCCCGTGATGGCCGCAGACTGAGAATCATTAAGTGTCAGACATTATTCCTTGTCAATCAGGACATGCTTACGAAGGAGACAAGATACCCCAAATGTTCTGGACCCCTATTAACCAAGAGGACGGTGTGTACAATGGACACCAACTCCTGCTTCCTCGGCCAAATCTGGCCTATCTCTGGGGTTAAGAAGTATTGAAGCAAGAGTGTAATTTTCTGGGCGGGGTGAGCCCCTTTTTGAGCTTGTAGTGAAACTTCTCGAGTCTGTTTTTAACAAGGTGCCTGCACCTGACGTACCCGCTTTCCCCCTGCGTCCCCCCCCACCCCCGCTCCGAATAATATTCTGAGAATCCACACAACAGGTCCCTCTTCTTTTCTAAGTCTCTCCAGCCCAGGTCCAGATAGAATCGGAGAATGTTCAAGCTGGAAGGGACTTTGGGAGTCATCTTAGTCCTTCTCAAACTGCAGTGTGCTTATGAATCACCCGGGGAGCTTGTTAAAACAGATATTCTGGTTTAGTAGGTCTGGGGTGGGGCCTGGGAGGCTGCAGATGAACAAGTCTCCAGGTGATGTGGATGCTGCTGGTCGGAGGGCCTCACTTCGGAGAATGAGATCCAACCTCCTCATCCCGCAGAGATGAGAGCTGAGGCCCAGAAGCTTCCGTGATTGGCCTCTGGTCAGAACTAGAACTCTGTTCTCTCCACTCCTAGTCTAGGATCTGCTTTGAAAAGGGCCTCCCTCCTTTTAAGCTGCCACTTCCTGCTCAGGCCCAGAGCTCCAGCATAAACGTAACATCCCATCTTAATCCCATTTTACTGTTAGGATGAAAGGCTTCTTGTCCCATCAGGCCCCCCCCCCCTTGCTTCACTGTGTGCATTTTTATCATCTCCAAAGGGGTTTTTAAAGTTGTTGTTGTTTTTTTTTTGTTGTTCTGACTTACAGACACCTCCCCTTCTCGGCTGGAAATGTTAAAAATCATGTCTCTCTCTCCCCGCAAAAGTGGGCTGGGCATCGTTTGGATACAACTATTTTCGTTCCAGGCTGGAGAAATGCTGGGCCCAATCCATTTGGCATTCCCTGCTTTTTGGAATCTCCCCTGGAGTGGTCTGAGAAAAGTTCTCTGTCTCTGCTGCCACTTGCCACCTCCTGGGTCAGGCCAACCTTTGACTCTGCCTCAGTCTCCCAGGCTCTCAAATAGGGATTCCCTGGCCACTCTCAGAGGGGCGCTTTAAGGGCAGGGAGGCTCCCAGTGGACGGAGGGTATCAGGGTTTGGCCTGGGGCCAGTAAGAACTGGTTTGCCAGAGTAGGGAGGTCTCCACTCTCTGTCCCCTCCTGCTGGTGGGAGGGCAAAATGCCAGTCTGGCGACCAGGCCATAATGGCAACAAGGGGGTAAAAGTCTCCCCGAGGCCCAGGGAAGGCAGAGAACGTAAGGGGAAGTCGCGAAAACTGCCTTTTATAGACATGTTCCTTCCTTTCTCTCTTTTTCTTCTTCCAAGTTTACTCACAGCGACAGTGCCACTTGCAGGCGCCTGGTCTGTCTGTGGTTGCGCCTGGGGTGGGCGGGTGGCACCCGCATACCCCCTCCCCCATCTTGCCTGCAAGTTGCATGACCTGCATCGGAATCCATGGGGGGGCGGGGGAGAAGCCTTTCAGATGCTGGATGCAGTTGAATTCAGCGCATTCGCTTCCTCGCCTGCCCTCATCCAAGCTCGGGGAGGAGAGCCCTGCTTTCTTCTGCGTGTGAATGCCGTAGTGTGTCTGCTTGCTCCGAATTCCCTAACCCTTTCTTTCCCTTTCCGACAGCGAAGGCTCTGGTTTTCTGAGCAAACAGCTCACACTTGGCATTTTGACGTTTTATTAAAAAAAAAAAAAAAAAAAAAAAAAGAAAGAAACCCCAAACCCTAGCGAGGCAAAAAGCCGGGACCCTTCTCTTCTCCCGACGGGATCTGAGCTTGCGTCGAAGGCTGCACCTGCTTTGCGCCCCTACCAGGAAGGGGTGCTTGTGTGGGAGGGGAGGAGGGAGGTTCTGCGCCCCCGAATCCGGAGAAAGCAGCCCGCCCGCCCCCTCACCGGGCAGCCACAGCAGCGCACCCGAGAGCCGAGCCCGAGAAGCCGGCCTCTGACGGTGCTGGCCTGCTTGCCAAAAAATGCCCCTTGCATCTCAATTTCCCGGCCGTTTCTCTTTCGCACGCACCGCTCGCCCGGGGCCACCCCGGCGCCCCAGCGCAGCCTCTTCGGCGCTGGCCCTTTCCTTCCCCGCTCCCTGCCTGCCCTAGGCTGAACGCAAAGCCCACCGCCAAGAAGGCGCAGGGGGCACGGGGGCACCAACCCGGCCGTGCCCCGCAGTCCCCTCCCAGCCGAGCCCAGCTCCCGGACTCTCGATTACGGAAATGAGTGTCATTTAGACGGAGGACCGCGCGTCCGCGGCCCCCGTCCCTGGCTCCGGGTGCCTCTCTGCGGTTCCCGTGCGCTCCCGCACCCCCCGTCGCCGTCTTCGAGCTTGTGCCCCCCACCCAGGCTCGGGAGCACTCCCCGGTCACCTCGGCCGCGTCCATTTCACTTCCTCTCGCGGTCCGGATTGCAGCAAAACACCGGGCAGCGCGAGGGCCAAAAAGTGGAAAGGAGAGCGCCTTTTGGCGTCGCGCGGCCAGCTCGCCAACTCCCCCTCCCCAGCCCAGACCCCCGTCAATCCCAACTGCAACTTTTTCCCTTCCGTCTCGGTTTCCCCTTGGCTGCGGCGAGCTGGCGCCGGGCCGCGAGGCGTGGAGCGGGCGGGCGGCCGCGCGGCTGCGGGTGGCGGTGCGGGCGAGAGCCGCGAGCCGGAGGGTGGGTGGGTGGGTGGGTGGGGAGGGAGGGAGGAGGGGAGAGGACGGGCGGGGAGAGAGTGGGGTGTGGGGAAGGGGAGGGGGAGAGGGAGGGAGGGGGAGATTCCGCTCTCCTGCCGCTCCCAGCCGGGGCGGGGGGCGGGGGGAGGAGGCCGCGAGGAGGGAGGGGAGGAGGGAGGGGGAGAGAGGGAGGGAGCCGAGGAAGACGCTCCGAGAACCCGTGCGTTTCGTAAGGCTCTGAGCACTTGTACATTTCTGCAGGCGCGCGGCGAGCCATTCGCGGCGGCTGCTGCAGCCCCGACTGCATCTTCCTCCTCCTCCTTCCCCCGGGCTCCGGGTGTGTGTATGTGTGAGTGAGTGTGTGTGTGTGTGTTTTGCAGGTGTGTCCGTTTTAATTCTGCCCAGTAGGTGGGACTTGGTGACTTTAGCACCATATTTTCCTTTCCTTTTTTTTTTTTCTTTTTCTTTTTTGCCTCCCCACCGTCTGTTGCAACCCTGCAAAGTCTCGGAGTCGGAGAGCGCGGCTCGCTTCCCGAGCCCCCGGACCCGGCGAGCCGGCGAGCGCCGAGCCGGCCACCATGCCAGGCAGACCGCGCCACTAGGCGCTCCCCGCGGCTCCCACCCGGCGGCGGCGGCGGCGGCGGCGGCGGCCGCGATGGTTTCAGACGCTGAAGGATTTTGCATCTGATCGCACGGCGTTTCAAAGGCAGAGGCCCCCCCTCCCCCTTCCCCCCTCCCTCGCCGTCTTTGTTTCCTTCCCCCCCAGCTCTCCCCACTCCCCCCACCCCACCCCCCTCTCCTCTCCTCCTCCTCTTTTTTAGAAGCCGCGATCGGAGATGGATGTCTCTCTTTGCCCAGCCAAGTGTAGTTTCTGGCGGATTTTCTTGCTGGGAAGCGTCTGGCTGGACTATGTGGGCTCCGTGCTGGCTTGCCCTGCAAATTGTGTCTGCAGCAAGACTGAGATCAATTGCCGGCGGCCGGACGATGGGAACCTCTTCCCCCTCCTGGAAGGGCAGGATTCAGGGAACAGCAATGGGAACGCCAGCGTCAACATCACGGACATCTCAAGGAATATCACTTCTATGTAAGTCGGGCGGCCGCTCCCCAGCCCGCCTCCCCTCTCGCGCCGCGTCTCGCTCTCGCCCGCCCGCGGCCGGGAGCCGGCCCTCCGCCCGCCCCAGCTCGCCGCTGCCCGCCGCCCGCCGCCCGCCGCCCGCCGGGCGCGCGTCAGGCTCGCTGTGGCTCGGGAGATGCTCTCGGGCTGCGTAGACCAGGTGCTCCGGCCCTAGCAGGCGGGAGCCGGAGCCGCGTGGGTGCCTCTCCCCGCGGGGGACCCCAGCCGGCCCGGGGCGCGGGGGCCCAGCTCCCGCCCCCGCCCCCACCCGCCGGGGCTCGGCGCGAGGGTGCGAGCCGGGTTCTTTGCCCCCCACTAAATAGCAACAGTTTGGCCACGCTCAAGTGGAATAAAGTAGACGAGGTTCGATCCCCGGCAGCGGCGACGGCAGTGACAGCGGTGGCGCTTAGCCGGGAGGGAAGGTGACAGGGACTGCTCGCGATCCAGCCGAGATCGTTAACTATTTCCTTTTGGAAGCAGCAAAACACGCTGACAAGTAAACAAGTTGGGAGCTGGCTGCTCGCGGGGAGACTTTGGACATGTCGAGGCCGTCATGGACGCCTACCTCTTCCCTTTCTCTCTCGCCCGCCCTCTCCAACCCCATTTTGGGCATTTCCGAGACACCCCCCCCCGCCTTTCCCACCCTCATCTGCATCTGGGCGCCTACAGATCCCGTCCTTGTGAGCTTTGATAACTGCGCCGGGAATTCCGAGTCAGGATGGAGAAGGGGGCGCGGGGGGCGGGGGTGGTGGGCTGGCATGGTTTGAGGATGGGGGTTATAGGATCTTGCAGATCCGTTTTTGTTTTTTTGTTTTTTTTTTTTTTGGACATTCCAACTCTGACTGGCGTTTGCTGTGTTCTGCCCCGTCTGAGTGAGACCTGTGGTGGCCTGCATTCCCTTCCTTCCCTTGGGTACGGATGGGGGATAGAACCATGGCTCAGGAGAAAGAAGAGCTGAGGGTCCAGGGAGGCTGCCCATCTTTCCTTCCACTGACCTCAGGGGGCCAGGTGACCTCCCCCCCCATTCTGACATCCAGATAAGGGTGTGAACGGTGCTGGGGTTGTTATCCGCCTGCCAAGGTCCACACCCCTTGGGGACCCTCAAAGTGGGTAGGAAGCCAAGAGAGGGGTTTGCAATGAAGTCCTGGCTGGGGTCTGAGGAAGGCATTTGGGCGGCCGCAAGCTCTGCCGAATCTGCCATTGGCGCTGCTCTCCCAGGCGGCAGCCCTCCCTTTGCCTCAGCAGTGGGGCGGCCAGGCCGGGAGGAATTGCAGTTCTGCTCTCGAAAGCCCGCCAGCCCTGTTGGCTTCGTGGAGAGAGCGCTCGCATTCTTGCAGCTGACAGTTTGAGGAAGTGTGCAGCCCAGGAGATGTCTCTGACTCCTGGCCCTGGAGACAGGCTTGACCCATATCTGGGCCCTGCCATTCACCTCCTCACTGCCTGCAGTCGGTGGGCCTGAGAGGAGGAGATGAACAGCCAAGGGGGGAGCCAGAGGCTGGCAGGGGTAGACTGGATGGGCCCAACTCTGCCTCTCCGGGCCCTGCAGGCCACAGCATTCCAGCGCCCCTGAGGATGGTGGGAGGAGGGTCCTGAGTGTGAACCTCAGGGAAACTCTGGATTGGAAGTGCACCATTGGGCTGTGTGTGTTCGTGTGTGTGTGTGTGTGTGTGTGTGTGTGGGGGGGGGGTGGCGTGGGGAGGGGAGGGAGCTTAGCAGTGGGTCCAGGGGCTCAGGAGCTGGACCTGGGGATATCCAGGGGGATTGGTGGGCTAAAGGTTTGAGAGAAGGTCCCTGGTGTGGGTCTCTGGGAGCCGGTGAGCCTCGGTCAGCCTGTTCTCTGCTCCAAGGATGTGTGTATCTGCAGGAAGCCAGTGGGAGGCAGGGATGGCCACAATCACGTAGGCTCTCTGTAGCCAGGCAGTGGTGTCTCTCCTCTGAAGATGATGCTTGGGGAAGCAGTTTGATCAGGGAGAGTTGGGTTGCTCTTTCCGGGCAAAGCGTCCAAGATAGAGGGGCTGGGAAGGTGGGTGACGGGAGGGGATGGTGCGGTCTCTTGTCCCCTTTGCCATGGGAGGACCCCAGTGGGACAAATGGGGGGACAGTGGGCAGGGAGTGGATTGGGAGACTGTGTGTCCCCATCCCTGTCTCAGGACTCAGGCTCTTGGCAAGCAGGCAGGACTCCTTTCCTTACATCTACCCCAACACCTAAGAGCCAGGGAACTGGATTCCCACAGGAGCTGCGTGGATTGGCAGGTGGGGGAGGAGGGTCAGAGGTCATGGGTCTGGTGACCCTTCCTCACCCCATCTTCTCCCCAGTGCCCTGTTAGATCTATGGCTGGTATTGACTGAGCTCCGGGAAGGGCCCAGCCTTCTAGCCTAGAGGTGGAGGACTGTGGAGAGAGGGAGGAGAATCATGCTCATCCTGGGAAGCAGATGTCTCCCATTCCTCTTTTTACTCAAGGGAATGGAGGCTCAGGGTGGCAAAGTAACTTTTCTCGGGGCACATAGCCCCAGTGGTGAGCTAGACTTAGGTCTCAGTCTGTCCAACACCAAGGCCCAGGCCCCCATTCTGCGGGATGCCTGTGGAAGCAGGCTGGGAGGAGGGCCTGGAGGGCAGGCAGAAGGAGGAGGGCAGGGAGGAGGCCTGACTTTAGCATGACCTGGGAAGGGGACTTGAGCTGAAGCCCAGACTTTGCAGGAGGAAAGAGTGTTCCTCAGATTTCTGATGCTATCAGAGATAGGGAGTTCAGTGGTCCCCCGGCCTTCCATCAGCCTAAAGCTCTTGCTGGTGTGTGCCTAAGGGTACGGCGTGGGCAGACTCTCGGGGAGAGGCTGGGGTGAAGCTGCATTTCCATCAGGCCTCGCTAAGGGAACTGGGGGGCGGGCTGCGGGGGGCTGGCCTCCACAGACACACCCTCTTGTTTGTGGAGTTGTAGAGCCCTGAGGTCCCTCCCTGGGTGCTTAACCGATCACACCTGACTTTTAAGATGGACAAGAGATTCCCTGTGGTCTTTCAGAGTCGTGTGTGGAGTGGCTCTTGGGTCCCCGTCGGGGGCTGGCTGAGGGCGCCTATGATCAGGGAGGTGGCTGCCCCACCAGTGTCAGGAGGGAATCCGCTGCAAGGCATCAGAGCAGAAGTGTGGGTCTCCCCTCCTCCCCTCCCAAAGGGCTCTCCTTCTGGGCCTCTTTCTGTTCAGGAGGCCAGCTCCTTTGCCGCTGGAGCTCGTGGCCCATGGTAACCTTACCTAGAAGGCTTCGCGCACTGCCGCGCCCGACCAGGCTCTGTCGTCACAAAGGTGGAGGCTGGGAGTTGGATCCTCTGTCTAGGTCAAGCCTGCCTGAGGCTGGGTCGCAATGGTGCATCCTTTGACTGTCAGAAGATCGAGGGGGAGGAGATGGTTCATGGGACTCTGTTCCTGGGGCTGGCTACCTGGATTTCGAAGACCGCTGAGCTCTTTGCTGGGACTCTGAGCCTCCGACTGGGTCTCTGCGGGAGCCACCACAGGATCCCTGGTGTTTGCAACTCTCTGGTCCCTTTATGTCCCCAGTCTTCCCTGCAGGCCCTCGCCTGGCTGGGGGAAGGATCATTTGGGCTTTGGCTGCTGTATTGGTTCCTTGATTCTCAGCCTGTCTAAGGATCAAGGGGAGCGCCACCTTGACAATTACCCATAGGAGCTGGGATGCAAGCAAGGGTGTGAGCCAGGCCCCAAGGGCAGCATGGAGCTCAGCCAGGCACTGAGCCTAGGCCTGAGGGAAGTAGGCTGAGATGGAGGCCTTTGTGGGGAGATTTGGAAGGGGGAGTGGTTGCAGCTCTGGGGAATGAGGCACTTCCAGGATGAAGGCTGGGGACCCGGGGCTCTGGAGGCCCTGGGATTTTGCCTGGAGGCCCTGGGATTTTGCCTGGAGGCCTGGTCCTCCCTGGCTCCAGAGTCCTCAACCCCCACAAGCCCAGGTCAGTCTTCCCAGGCACACTCTGGGGCCCAGAGCGTCACCTCTGCAGCTCCAGGGACCTGAGTGCAAGGCAGCTTTGGGTAAAAGCAGCCCACCCTGGCCCTCGCTTTGAGAGTGCTTGGGTACTGGTCCCTGGAGGGCTGGTCCTGGAGTCTGGGATGCGGCTCAGGGTCCTGCAAGGGGCCATCCAGCCTCCTGCCTGACTGAAGAGGAGCATGCTTCCGTGAAGAAGGTGGTGGGGGGAGTGTCTGATGCCCGCTCCCTTGGGATGCTCTCTGTCCTTGCCCTGCCTGTCCCTGCATGCTGCCTCCTCTTCTCTGACTGTAAGGGTGGACTAGGTCCTTAGCCCAGCTGGCTCTTGGGCGGGAGTGTGGGTGGGCTGTGACCTTCCCTCGGGATGACCTTTGCCAGGATTGTGGCATCTCTTCTGCCACTGGACCCCATTAAGTGGCTTATACTGGGATCACAGACACTGTCTCTGGCCTCGCTTCGGGCCTCCCGTTGACCACAGGGTGGGTAGGAATAGAGAAAGGGATGAGACATATGGGTCCCTCCCCTGGCTCTGCCCCTAACCCGTTGTGAGCCGTAGGAGGGGACTGTAGCCTTTCTGAGCCTGTAAATTCAACTATGAATTGAGGCCGTGGGGCAGTGTCCCTTCCAGCTGGGACCGATGCCATCCCAGGGTGCAGGGAGCACCCCATGGAGGCTCTGTGAGGTCCTAGGAAGAGGACAGGGGTGCTCCCTTCCCTCTCTGGCCAGTGGCCACTGGCCGTTTTTCCCTTCGCTTCTTCCCTTCCCACCTCTACCGAACTCTGGGTCACCCAGAAAGTGCCACGCAGTTTGGGGTCAAATGTCACATTTAGGAAGGCACTGGGGCCTGCAGCCTCTCAGAGGCTGGACACCCAGCTTCCTGTGGCTCTCCGTTCTCCACCCTGCGCTCAAGGCAGGGAGTAGACGTCCCTCTGCAAAGCCTCCATGCCTTTCTCCAGCAGGAGTCTCCGCCAGATGGGGGAGGAACACCCTAGAACTTCCATTTCAAGTTATTCTTGTCTAGAAAAGGGAATATTTAGCGTATGGAAGGAAGATATACAAGCATATAACTTAATAAATAGAGAGGAGTGTTCAGGGCTTACAAGATAAAATTTTTATTGCTCAAGCATGCATCATCGTAAAGACTAGTGCCCACTGTTGTTGTGATTGGAAGGGCCTGAGTTTGGGAGCGAGATGGGTTGATGGTAGGAGGGGTGACCCTGAAGCCTGGGCTCCCCGTCTTGGCTCTGCTTCGGGGGTGGGGCGTGGACTGATGGGGGGGCGGGGGGGCAGGGGAAATGAGAGGAGGGATTAGGCTGAGTGGTGGGTGGAGGGGAATCTCAGCACCGGACCAGGATTCCTAAGGCCCCCGAGCCCCCGAGGACCAGGCTAGTTCTCAAAGGACTATACCCCTCCGGTTCTGCTTTTTGTTGCTGTCTAGCAATTCTTTACCTCCTGAGCACCCCAGCATTTCCTTCATGCTCTTCAGTTTACAGAGGTTGGGTTTATTTTTGCCACAACTACTTGAAGTGTATAGGCAGGGATGATTAGTCCCATTTTACTGATTAACAAAATGAAGGAAAGGGTTGAGTTGTGTGTCTCCCAAAAGGAAAGCTCTAGAAGAGTCTTGTGGCTTATGTGGTTCCATTGACTATTCTCTCTGGCCGTGGTCCTGCAGCTAGACACACTATGGCGTCTTTTTCATCCAGCAAGTTCTCTTTCTCCCAAGGGGCAGTGTTATGGGAATGGTCCATCTGGGAGGGATTGGAGGATGGCTGAGAGTCCTGGCAGCTGGATCTAAGCGTGGCCTGAGTGGAGGCCACACTTGCTCCCCAGTCATCTGGGGAGCTCTTGCTCCTCTTGCTCCGGGCCACACTTGCTCACCTGTCATCCATCCCCGAAGCCTAGTTGCCTCCACCTGGGGAAACACATTGCCTCTCCAAAGATGAGGACCCCAGTGAAGCCCAGACGGAAGCTCAGTGCCCTGTGGAGCCCTGGGAAGCCCCATGAGGATCCTCCATTTTCTGCCTTCACCCCGTGTGCAAAGCTCACCAGAACTCAGGGCTGGGAGGGACTGCTGCGGGTGACCCCTCCCTCATGCTCCGCATAAGGGGCCCATGAGAGGCCCAGACCAGAGCAGCGACTGGCCTGGGGCCTGAGGGTTTCTGGAAGGCCGCTCTTCCCAGGTGGTGGTGTAGGCGTCACCCTCTTCTGCTCCGCCCTGGAGCCCGTCCTGGGCACTCTGTCAAAGCCAGAGCCTTGCCCACGACTCTGTCTCCCTCTGGGGCGATGTTTCCAAATCTGGGGTCCCCAGAGGCAGCAACTATGCGAGGCTGGCAGCCCCAGGGCTCCTTGCAGCCTGTAGCCCACGCCAATTCGAGATTCACTCACAGTACGGCTTTCTGCTCTGCTCTCTTTACCAGCAGGCCTGGGGAGGCTGTGGGCTCAGCTGGCTTGGGAGCCCAGCCTCTCTCTCCAGCCTCACCTCTGCCTCCCAGCCCCCCATCTGCTTTGTTCCATCAACAGGGTCCCCCGTCTGGGTGATGGGAGATTTCAGGCAGGATGTGTTCCTTAGAATCCTCAAGTGTGGAGAGGACCATAGAAACTGGGTTTCTCCAGCGGATCCTCTGGGCCTAGCCTCTCCCTAGCTTTGGACAAACCCCTTACCTCTTCTGGGCCTCAGTTTCCTTCTCTCTAAGCTGGGCATAATAATAACTACTTTTTAGCAGCACTCTGAGGGTCGGTGCCCTCTATCATGCCCAGCAAAGAGAAAACTGTCAGTATATGATCGCTAACAACAGCTAGCTTTTATTGAGCACTTCCTATGTTCTAGACAACTGTTCCAAGCACCTGAGAGGTAACACTTCGTTATGGCCTCACACCAACCCTATCAGAGAAGTACATTCATTCATTCATTAATGTGAATCCCATTTTACAAGATGGGGTGTGAGTCCAGATACGGAATGTGGCTTGCAGAATTTCACGCAGAGCGATCTGACATTTAATATTAAGCTATATTGCCCGGACTCTTTTGCTGTCTTCGTAGGCATGCTCATATGTACCGGTAGACACGTGCACGCACACAGTCATTCATGAACATGCGACCATCATAATCAATTAATAAAAAAAAAAAGGGTAGATGTGAAGGTCTAGAAGGGTCCTTTATGTTGTAACAGTCCGGTTCTGTGGGTGAACATTGCCCTGGCTGGGGTTGGAGGGGAAGGCAGACGAGACGGTGGGAGCGGTGCTGGCCTCGCAGTCTGGCCGGCCCGGTCATAGACAGGCCTCTCACCATCGGGGCGGCTTTGGGGCTCTCCTCCTGACCTGTTCCCGACAGCAGCCTCCCCCGGGGCCGTGTCTCAGCCACGCCCTCTTCCCAGGCCTCCTTGACCACCCCGTGGTGTCTTGGCCTTTGGTCAGATCAGCTACCCCAGGAGAGCAGGTACCAGCTGAGACTGGCGGGGATTCAGGAAGCTGGTGGCTGGGTCCCCAGCAGCTCCACTCTGGGCTGAGGCGCGGTTGGCAGGACCGTGTCCCTGACTGCCCATGGCTCTTGAGAGCTTGGATCAGAGAGTGGAGGGCTGAGTGGCTTCTCCCAGGGAGAGCTTTGGGGTTTCAAGACGGCTGGTGGGTACAGAACAGCAGGAAGGTGTCTGGAAGGCCAAGCAGTGAGAGCTAGAAGCTGGTGTTCAGAGAATCTTCCCTGACTTCTAATTCTTCCTCTTCTCTTGCCTCCTCCTCAGATGAACAGGCTTTCTTCTCCTCCACCCTTCCTTTTGCCTCAGCTCTGCCCCATTGCTCATGGGAGCTCCGTCTGCCTCGCAGGGATGAGCTGTGAGCCTGGGGGATGGCCACAAGCTGTCCCCATGGAGAGAGCGGGAGTAGCCACCCAAGGGCTGAGACTGTGGGGTGGGCATTGGTGGAAACACCCCATTTTTGCTGCTGCTTGGCTGGCTAGCTCACCGCATCATAGGACCCCTCTGGTCTCAGTTTTCCCTTCTGGGAGTTGGGTCACGTCTGGGAGTTGGCGCCTGGGTCCCTGTCTGATCAGTGAGTGTGGTGACATGTTCGATGGGCTATCTAAACATTAGGGTGCCATGTTGATGTTTCCGTTTCTAGACATCTGGGAGTGTTTTTGAGTTAGGAAGCAGATCAAGACTTTGAACCATAAATCATCTGATCTGGAAAGGGGCTCAGATATAATTGGGGTCCAACCTAGTTTTGCCAAGGAAGGACGTGGGGCTCAAGAGAGGGGGATGGGCTTGACTCAATCACCCACTGCGTCCTGGCACGGAGCCCTGCCTCCCCAGCTGGTGTGACTTCCTTTCCCCACCCTCTGCGAGCAAGCGGCTGCTGTGGGGCTGAGGGATTTGGGCTCTTTCAGAGGCGGCGGACGGAACCTTGAGTCTCCTGCAAAGATAGTGAGAGTGAAGGGAGCAATCTTCGACTCGCAGTCCCAGTCCGTCTGCCTCCCACAGTGAACTGGGCTGCGTGTATGCATCTGGGGGTATCTTTGCGCACGCACAAGTGCATCTCTTCTGTGTGCTGGGCACATCACGTCTGAGGTCTTGGTAAACAAGCCCTAAAGCCTTTGGCTTCCTGCCTGCCAAGTTCGTCTGCATATAGACCCCCCATGGCCACCAGAGGGCAGTGCTGCGCATGAGACGGTTGGAGGCTTGTGTTTGCCTTGGCGAGCAGGCGCTGAGGATGGGGCGCGAGCCTGGTGGGATGTGCCCTAGCAGACCTGGCTCTCAGAGCCGCTCCTGAGCCAGGGATGAGCAGGGGGGTCAGCTGTCCCCCAGGCGGGGCCTCTCTCTGCAGAGCTGGTCCTGCCTTTATCATATCTGCGGCCCAGCCATGGTCGTCTCCCGGACCTGAGCTTCCCAGGAGGTGGCTGGGAGAGGGCGCTGGGTGGACAGGAGTGAGTCAGCAGCATCGGGGATCAGCATATCTGTACGGGGGGAAATGGAGATGAATGAATGGGACATAGCCCCTGCCCAGGAAGATCAGTCCTGATGTGGACACAGAGAAGTTGATAGGCAGTTGGTTATGCTGTGGGGTTAGTGTCACGTGAGTAATTGAGCTTTATGAACTCCCTCCGGCCATTTGATATACTGGCCCAAGTGTGGGGGCATCTCTCACTTCTCCCTCATGGGAGCTTGGGAATCTCTTAGATACCAGGTAGCTGCTCAGTCAATACCAGGTCCTGATATTTGCCAGAGGGGGGAGCGTGGTGCTGTCTCTTAAGCTCTCCCGACCCTGTCTGTCCCTCAGAGATAGCCATCTGAATTGGTGGGTATGAGAGTGCCTTGCAAATTAGGGTCATGGGCCCTGCCTGGACCAGCTAGTTTGGACTCTTTCCTTTCTGTGAATACTTTGGCTCTTTTATGTCTGTTCCTGTATTTGAGCAGGTGCAGTCTTGTTCCACATGCTAGTTGGTCCATAAATGAGCCCCGTCCTGCTAACATGGTTGTCAACTTTGGAGATGGGGTCTTCTGCTTTTGTGGTGGGTGTTGAGCTCATGGAGTCAGGTCCTGTGACTCTGTCCCCAGGGCCATCCCATGGCTGCCAGACCCAGGGTTGCAGGCGGGACCCCCTCTGTTGTGGTCAGTTTCTTCCTTCCTTCCTTCCTTCCTTCCTTCCTTCCTTCCTTCCTTCCTTCCTTCCTTCCTTTCTTTCTTTCTTTCTTTCTTTTCTTCCTTCTTTTCTTTCTCTCTTTTTTTAAAAGATTTTATTTATTTATTTGAGAGAGAGAGCAGGAGGGAGCGGGAGAGAGAATCTGAAGCAGACTCTGCACTGAGCACAAAGCCAGATGCAGGGCTCGATCCCACGACTGTGAGATCATGACCTGAGCTGAAAACAAGAGTCGGACGCTTAACTGACTGCACCCCCCAGGCACCCCCCCGCCATCCCAACCTGCTTGTTTCTGACACTTTTTTTTGACGCTGAAGAGCAGGGATGAAGCTAACATTTCTGGCCCTCCTGCAGGACTGGAGGTCATTTGCATACACAACCTTGTTTATGGATGGCACCTACTCAATGAAGCTTGAGATCATGACTCTGCCTCTTACCAGCTCTGTGACCTTGGGCTGGCTACTTTTAAAAAAAATTTTAAAAAAGATTTTATTTATTTATTTGATAGCGAGAGAAAGCACAAGCAGGGGGAGGGGCAGAGGGAGAGGGGGAAGTAGGCTCCCTGCTCAGCAGGGAGCCCGATGTGGGACTCGATCCCAGGACCCCGGGATCATGACCTGAGCCGAAGGGAGACGCTTAAAGGACTGAGCCACCCAGGCGCCCCAGGCTCACTACTTTTTTGATCCTCAGTTTGCTCATCTGAAAAACGGCAGTAATACTAATAATGCAGGGTTATTGGCAGATTTCATGAGAGTGTGTGTGTGTGTGTGTTTTTTCTCTCATTTTCTTCCTCTACTCCAGAACTTCTTCCCCACAAGCATACATACTTTCTATGGCTCTCATCTGTTCTTTCCGCTTCCAGTCTTTCCTCCTTCCAGCTCATCAGACTCACCCTAACAGATTAAGCCTCTAATCCAGGGCCTTCTGTTGGAACAATTCTGATGCCCAAGATTTCCAATGGTTTTTTTGTCTGAGAGGCAGCTCTGTGTCGTCAGGAGAATAGTGGGTTCTTTGGCCAGACAGCCTTCAGTTTAAATGCTGGCTTTACCCGTGTGTGAGCTTACCCAAATTGCTTAACTTCTCTGAGCCTCAGATTCCTTATCTGAAAAATCAGGCTAACTGTATCCATCTTTGTAGAGTAGTTGTCAGGATTAAATGAGATTATAGTAAGTGCCTGGCGTATGATGGGTACACAGAGGCCAAATTGGCATGGTGTAATGGGAGTCTTACAGAGGTGATGGACAGTGGCCTTTCAGGGTCCTCGAAGCATGGGATTAGGGGAAGTTACACGAGGGGAACCAGCAGTACCTGGGCCAAAGCTGAGGGAGATAAGAGAAGGACCAAGATGGTGTGTATTTGGAAAAAAAAATAAAAAAACTTAAAAGGGCTAAGGCACATGTCTGCCAAAAGAACAGAGAGATATTTATGGTTCCCACTGATAGACTCAGTTGGGAGACCAAGTGGCAGAGGGTCCCAGGTACTCTGGACATGGGGAGTTTCTATGCAGACTAATTCAGGAGCCCCCAGCCCCTTGCAGACTTGGTCCTATGTAGTTTTACTGCTATTCTTGCCCTAGGTAGCTTCTGTTCACTAGATGATCCCCTTCTGGGCTACTGTAATTGACTAAGCCTGTCAGCTGCAGATGGGGCTCAGGGACCAGCCCTGGGAGAAAGAATTTAGGAATCCAGGGGGAAGGAGGTGACCTCTGAGTCCTCCAGTCCACCCTTAAGGGCCTCCCATTCACATTCATTCCAGTTCCACGTTAAGCCACAAGAGGGCACTAGACCATGATGTCTGCAGGGAGGGAGGCGCTGTTTAGCCTGCCCTGTTGGGAATGTGCCTTTGATCAAAGCTGCATGTGGTTTTCTCCCAGGGGCCAACATCTCTGAGGGTCACTGCAAAACAATTTGATTCAATTAGAGCCCATAGCTCGGAATCTGATGTCTCAAGGGAGGCTAAATTGTGGAAAGGTCATAGAATTTCACATCAAACTCAGGTTCCTGTCCTTGCCCTCCCCCTTGCTTGTTTCTTTTCAACTTAGAGGAAGTTACTTAATTTCTCTGGGTCTCATTTTCTTCACCTGCAAAGTAAGGTGTTACTGGGAGGTGTTGCAGTGAGGATTAAATTATATGATGTGTGGAAAGTGTCTGGAACATGGTGGGTACTCCATGATTGGCCATCCGTCTCTTTCGGGAAGAAGGCTGAGGTTGGGACACAGTGCAGGAGTGATTTGTGGGATCCTGTTGGCCTGATGGGGTCCTTCCCGCCACCCCCTCCGCCCATGAATGCTCCATGGTTCCCGTTCACTGGGGGCAGCAGTGACACCCAGTGGCTGGAGTGGAGAACAGCAGTGTGTTTGGCTGGGGTGGGGGCGGCAGTGGTGGGCACTGTTGCGGAGTTGGTGGGTACTGTTGGGGCAGGTGAGATTGAAACCGCATCATGGCAGATGGGCTTCAGGGGGTCTGTCAGCTGAATTTCTCTTCCCTTCACATGCGAGTGGTTAGAGATGATTCTCTAAGGTCATGAGTGTGGCGATGGCCCCCGGGGAATGTGTGATCCCCGGGCCCGTGGGATGAGCACACGTGCAGCTGACTGACTCATAGCCAGCCAGTCCCGGCGTCCAACAACCAGACCCTTTCCGATGTTTCCTGGGGTCCAGTCTCTGGGAGATGCTTTAATCCCCAGTCTATGTGGTGGGCCTCAGATCTCTGAGGCTCCGTATGTTTACCTGGAAAATGACAAGGGGAGGGGGCTTTGGGCGGGTTGAGTGAGGGCACTTTGGTAGCTCGGATCTGAATGTCAGGAATTGTGTCTTGCCCTTTGCTCTGTGTGTGTGTCGGGGGTGTGTGGGATCACGTGGGAAAGGGGGTTAGAGGTAAGTGCTAAGCTTCCTCTTCACGGGTGCAGAAACTCCAGCCCAGAGAAGGGAGGGGCCCAGAGGTGTGTCTCTGAGGCTGGACTCGGGGTGTCTTTTGCTCCTCACCTTGTGTAGCCTCTTCCTGACGCACCTGCGATTCAGGAGGGAGCCTTGGCAGACATGCCAGGCTCAGGAAGTTATTTAATATCAGCTTTGCTCCAGATTGTGTTTCTGACTGCTTGCCACCTTGTAAGTGGCAGCCATTTTAACAAATGTGGCGATAAGACACCAAGTGGGAAATAACATGAGAAATGGGGAGGGGGCAGGGGTGTGGAGGAGGGGTGTCATTTTTATCCCCTTGGCAGAAACCTTGTCTTCGAGGCAGTTGGGGGGAGAGAGCCATGAAGGAGGAGGTAGGGCCCCTGGGAGCCCCTGACAGTGAAGGGGGGGCGGTGGAAAGAAGAGCCTGGGGCCGCAGCTTTCCCTCCAGGGTCCTGCGGGGCAGCTGGCTCCTCTCCCTGGGGAGGTGTGCAGGGGAGGGCCTGTATTCCGCTTTTCCAAGGACTGTCTTCCAAGTGCATAAGAGACGGCTGATGGGGGCCGGTGTTGGGGCGCGTTCAGCCCACTGTGGGTGCTGAGCTGCATCCGCACCTAAGCTGTGGGGCCCCCAGGTGTCTGGCCACCTGCCTCGCTGCCTGCCGGGCCCATCCCGGCATCTGGACTCTTGGGGAAGGATGGGCAGAGGCGTGAGCAGGGCCGGCCTGGCCGTTCTTCCTGCAGGACCCAGAGACGAGGGAGTCACCCCTCTTTCTTCCTAGCGCCAGGATCCAGGCACGTGCCGGGCATGCTGCTGAGCCCCGGGACACCACGCGGAGAAAATAAAGGGCCACGGCCCTCCCCTCTTGGAGTTTGGAGTCGAGTTGGGGCAGCCAGCCTTAGCCAAAGGAGCTACACCTAAAAGGCGTGTCTTAAGAGAAGCAGGGGCAGAATTTTAGAAAATGCTTGGAATGTAAAGTTCCATAGAGAAAAAGGTCCATATGTGAAAATGCTGGCTTCCCTGGGGTGGAGAGGGTGCAGTTTTTCTAAATGAAGTTGTAAAAATTCTGGGCTCACCTGTTCCCGGCCCACCTGATGCGAGCAGCCGTGGTGTTACTTGTCAGGGTTGTGGCCCCAGACTGAGAGGTTGAGTCTGTGACTTTGCTGTTGCCCACAAGAGGCCCATGGTTTTTTAGGGGAAGCCACATACGTACGGCAGGCAAGAGAGGGGGGTTTGCATTTCTGCTCCCATCGCATTCTGACCTCAGGAGACAAAGATTGGGGCAAGTAGTTTATTAGGAAGGTGACCCTGGGCGGCCGAGAGGAGAGGGGCAGAGAGGCAGGGAGGGAGGAAAGACCCGGAACTATGTGGCCACAAGCAGGTTGCCGCGGGCTCTCCCAGGACGTTCGTTCATTTCTCCTGTTGTGCATTTAATCAGCGTGTTTATTTGAGAGCCTCCGAGGGGCCAGCCCCTTTTCAGAGCTGGGAAAACATCGCTGAGCAGGATGATGGTGGAGGTCTGTATTCTCCTGTCGTTACAGGACATGTAAGGTCAAGTCCCTTTCTGGAAAGCTGCCTGGACCTTGCTCCTGGGGACCTAGCTCCTAGGGATCTAGCTCCAGGCTGTAGGGGAGCTGGGCCAGGTGGGCCAAGGATGCAGCCAGATTCCCTCCACACCCCCCCCCCCCCCAGGCCAAGTTCCTGGGAGAAAATCCCATCGGAGGGTGGTTTGGGGAATCAGCCTGTCTCCCCAACGTGGCGTGTGGAGGAGAGCCAGGGCTGGGGTGAATGCCCGGTGGGTACACAAAGACCCGCTCCCATGCGATTGCAGGGTCAGCCCCAGCTTCCTTCTCCTGGCACCCGCTGACACTCTGCCCAGCTGGGGCTGGCCTGCCCTGGGCGCTGGTGGGGAACATGACACTCTCCCTCCTGTCGGCTCAGAGCAGCGCCCGGGGCCCCCGGGGAGCAGCGCCCAGGGCCCCCGGGGAGCAGCAACCTGTGAAGAGTGACCTTATTCCTTCCCGACTCTTGTTCAGGCTTCATCGTCCAAGCTCAACCTGTCCCCATGCAAATGCCTGGCACTCTTCTCTGCCTCCCCACCCCACCTGCCCCCAGCCTGGGAGGCGAGCTGTGTCCCCACCCAGGCGATCTGCCTTCCTGCCTTCTTTCTGCCCGTCGCTCATTCAGGGCTGCTGTTGCCTGCACCCTGGTCAGGCGTGCGTGCTCTGGCCTTGGGGCTCCACCCTGTTCACCTTTCCTGGTGTCTGTCCTCACCTGCCCAGGTGAATCGCTGGACAGAAGAGGGAGGCACGGCCAGGACTCTTGAGTTCCATGCACGTGCCCTGGATGGCATCAGGCTCCTCCCTGTTTTTGTTCCCACGAGCTTCAGCAGGCAGGGATGGGGTTTTACTCGGCTCTGTATCCCCGGTAGCCAGGGTCTAGCAGGTGCTCAGTAAAGGTGCATTGCACAGGATGGGCGCATTTCTAGCAGAATGTCCCACGGATCTGCGGCCGGTCCCAGCTTGGTGACAGGGCTCTGGGCACATCATTCGCCTCGCTCTCTGTACCTCTCTGGGCCTGGGGCTTTGCCCTCAGCCGAGCAGCCTGTTGGAGGCGTCTCCTAGGGAAACTGGAACTCGTCACGGAGAGTGCCAACCCTTGCGGTGACTGTTCCAGCAGCTCTTCTGGGGACCGGCTTATTTTAACCTTGTGTCATTCTTGGTACAGCCCGGTGAGGCAGGTACTATTATCAGCTCCTTTCTATGAAGTACAGGGAAACTGAGGCACAGGGAGGCTGTGGAACTTGTCCTCAGTCGGAGGCTGTGGAACTTGTCCTCAGTTGGCTAGTAAGCAGCAGAGCTGGGGTTTGAACTTGGCACGTCTGGCCCCAGAGCCCCCATCACGCTCCCCAGGTTATCTGTGCCTCTCTCCTTCCTGCCAGCCCCAATTTCCTTTAGTTCTGGGCCCCGCCCCAGCCTCACTGCTCCCAGGCGCCCCTCGCGCCCCTCAGCCGATAGGACACAGCACTGTGCTCTTCTCTAGTCTGTGAAGGGGCCTTTCGGACCCAGGGGAGTATGAGATTGCTGAATTTTGTGGGCACAGGTGTTTTCAGCCACATCTCAAGAGAATGTCCTCTGAGCGAGGGTCCTGGGGTCCTGTCACTGCCACCAACTTACTGGGGGAGTCTGGGTACGGCACTGGCCATCACTGGACCTCCATTTTCTTTCTTCTTTCTTTCTTTCTTTCTTTCTTTCTTTCTTTCTTTCTTTCTTTCTTTCTTTCTTTCTTTCTTTCTTAAGATTTTATTTATTTATTTGAGAGAGAGAGAATGAGAGAGAGCACATGAGAGGGGGGAGGGTCAGAGGGAGAAGCAGACTCCCTGCCGAGCAGGGAGCCCGATGCGGGACTCGATCCAGGGACTCCAGGATCATGACCTGAGCCGAAGGCAGTCGTTTAACCAACTGAGCCACCCAGGCGCCCTGGACCTCCATTTTCTTATATGTAAAGCCAGGGGCCTGACCAGGTGACCTTTGAGGGCCTTTCTGGCTCTGACCTCTCCTGTTCCGAACAGGGTCGTTGGGCACAAGGTAGAAGGTTGGAGAAGGCTGAAGCTGCAGAAGGATGTCGTTAGGGGCGGGCTGAGGGAACAGAGCACCGTGGTTCTCACACCTATGCATGCATCTCTGTCCCCAGGGGGGCTTGCTGAGGCACAGAGTGCTGGGCTGCCCCCAGAATCTCTGCTTCCCCTTGGTGCAGGGGCCTGAGGACCTCCTTTCTAGTGAGTACCCAGGTAACACGGAAGCTGCTGACCCAGGGACCACACTTGGATAATGACGGCTGCAGCGATGGCTTTCAGGGTGTACTCCCTGGGGATCAGAGCCGGTATGCTATCCTGCATACATTTTTTTTATGAATTTTCCCAGGCTGCGACAAGTTTGATTACCCCCATTCTAGAAGCACACTACCCCACTCCCAAGCGTATGTTGCCAGGGCTCACCCAGGTGGCGGCTTCTCTCTCCATTCCCCTTTCATGTCTTCTCTCTGCACCCCAAATCTGGTGCCTGGCTCCATGCTGACCCCCCACCCTCACTTTTTCCACACGGCCGGGCTTGACCGGAGCGTGCTCTGATGCATGTAATCCAGTATGTAGTTGAGAAATGAAAGCACAATTATGTTTTCCACAGGACTCTAGTTCTAGACTCCCAGTTGATTTTTAAGAACTATTTGGGAGGCAGGGAAGTAATTCTATAATTGCAGCTCAAGAACCTTAGTTGGGTCCGAATTGCTCCCGCCCCGACACCCCGGGAACACCCCGCCCCAGCCGTACTGGTCTGCGCGTTCCCCAAACATCCCAAGACCTCTGGCCTTCGTTCTGCTCACTTGAGCCCTGCCTGTCACTCAGATGTTCTGACGTGTTCTTTGCTGTCCTTGCTCTGGGGTGGGCCGTTTATATGGCGTTTCAGCCCTACTCATGGTGGGGAGCTGCTTTCATTTCATAGATGAGGACATCGAGACCAGACAATGCAAGAGCTTACCCTACGGCCACGGGTAATTGGGGGAGCAAAAGGATTGGGCGCAGGTTCCCATGTCACTGGGAGAAGAGGAGATAAGGGAACTGGGCTATGTTGATACGATGGGGTGCTGTATGATGGGGTGCTATATCATGATATGATGGGGTGCTTTATAGCAGTCACAGCTAAATCTTGTTCTCTGTGCCCTAACGTGGCTATGTTTGAAAACATAATGCTGGTGGAAACAAACAAACAAACCCCCAAACAAATTGCAGAGTGATACACCGTACGTGTAATTTAAAAAACACAATGATCAATAGGACGTATTGTTTATGGGCACAGATATGTAGTAAGAAGATAAAATTGTGACTGGCTACACACCGATGTTGTGATCGCCTTGGTTCTAGGGGGAGAGGGAGAGGAAGGCTATGATGGTTTGCCCTCTCTCTTTTTTTGAGATTAGCCTATGACCAAATGATAATATGCACTAATTCCAGGTGATGGGTAAATATGGTGCTCGATACGTGATCCTTTTTCTTTTTTATTAAAACTTTAGAAACTGTAATTCAATCACTGTATTTGTTTGCTAACACTGTCATCGAAAGATACTGTAGATGGGGTATTTAACTGAAACAACAAAGTTTGTTTTCTCACATTTCTGGAGTCTGGAAGTCCAAGATCAAGGGGCAGGCAGGGCTGGTTTGTCCCAAGGCCTCTGTCCTTGGCCTGCAGGTGATTGTCTTCCTCCTGTATGTGCACATGGCCTTCCCTCTGTGCTTGTGCGTCCAATTCTAGAAGGACACCAGCCATATTGGATTAGGCTAACCCTAAAGACCCCATATTAACTTAATAATCTCCTCTTTAAAGACTTATTTCCAAATACAGGCACATTTGGAGATACTGGGGCTTAGGACGTCAACAGAGGACTTTTGTGGGGGGACACGATGCAGCCCACTATAAGACCGCTCAACAGTTGTAAGACACAGAAAAATTGCAAGGCTGCTGAAACTAAAATAGAGCCTTTCTTAGACTTCCTCAGTGCAGCAACCTGCAGGAGTTCATCAGAGCTGGATTTTTCTCAGGTTTTGGTGCCTCCAGCTGCTGGGGCCCTCAGCGAAACTGCTCGGTCGGCCTTGTGAACAAAGGAGCCCCTGCGGAAGAGATCACGCATCCGTGGGAGAAGCAGAGCTAGGTAAAGGGAAGAAGCAAGTGCAGAGCTTGACAAGGGCCCAGGAAGACAGTTCTGTGATTGTCTGATGTTTATCAATCAATAAATAATTTATCCATTATTTCAGCTACTATCAGTGAGCACTGCCCTGTGTCAGCCATCAAGTTAGGCTCCTTGCACCCCCCCACCCCCGGCCCACCCCCAAATAGCAATGGGCTGGGACCACAGACCCTAGGGATTTGATTAGTGGTAAGGAAGAACTTCAGCAAAGAATGAGCCTGTGGAATTGCTTTCTTTGGGGGGGAATGTAAGTAAATAGGATTCTCCCGTCCCATCATTTCATCCTGAAAAATTTCCAGCATTCACAAAGTTTGCAGATTTTATAGTGAACATCCACATACCAATCACCGGATTCTGCAGTTGATATTTTACTCTACTTGCTCTATCTCGTGGTCTGTCCATCTGTCCATCCCCCTGTTCACTCATTACCCACCGGTATTTTTCAGATGCATCTCAGAGTAAATTGTAGATGTTGGTACACTCCCCCTAAATATTTTAGCCTGTTTATCATTAAACTAGAGTTCAATATTTGTTTTCATTGTCTTCTTTGGAGTTAGTGTTTATGGCCAGTGAAATGCATTAATCTCCAGTGTGCATTCTTTGAGTTTTGCCAGATGCGTGCATGTGTGGGACCCAAACCCAATGAGATGCAGAGCATTACCATTCCCTCAGAAAGTTCCCCCATGTCCCTCCCCAGTGAGTCTGCTCCCACCTCCCCAGAGGTAGTCTCCATTCTTTTTCCATAATAGGTTGCTTTTGCCTGGTCTTCAGCTTCACGTAAATGGAATCACATAATACAGATTTAGCAAAATGTTTTTGGGGTTCATGCATGTTGTTGTGGATAACATGATCTTTTTCTTTTTATTGCTGGATACTGTTCTGTTTTATGGAATACCTGAGTTTGTTTAGTGAGGCTCCTAGTTGTTGGAACCCTGGCTTTTCCCAGTTTTGGACTGTTATGGCTAAATCCATGATGAACAACCTTGCCCAAGGCTTTTGGTGAACACATGCTTTCGTTTCTCTCAGGTCTATCCTCAGGAGTGGAATTTCTGGATGGTGTGATATATTTATATTTAACTTTATAAAATACTGCCAGATCTTTCTCCAAAGTGGTTGTACCAAATTTATACAATAGGACTGCTTTTGATTAATCTGGGTTGGGATAGACACATGAGCGTGACTCACTGAAATAGGTGCTTTTCTATCTTCGGCTTCCATATGAGGAAATTGAGGGGCAGAGGGCGGTGTCACTTGCTCAAGGTCACCCACTTGGGTAGGTGGCAGAGCTGGGATCTTGTCTGACATAAAGCCCACCGGTTTCCGCTGTGATGTGCCATTTCTTGTGGCGGTAAGGCTGAAAGCAGGCAGGAAAAACAGGTGGCTGACTTCTGAGGGGCCCCTTCTGGTGTCCCTAGCCCTAGAACATTCTTTGTTCTCTCTGACAGTGTGGAAGCGAGGGCCTGCTGGGCGTCCGGTGCTCTCTGGCAGGGCTGGACCCCTGGGCAGGGGCTCTCCGCCCCAGGGGATCCCCCTGCACGCAAGTCATGCAGCCTCTCTAAGAGCCCTGGTCTGGGTCCTGTTTGCAACAGACAGATGAATGCCAGGCAACACCTTGGATCCAGATCCTCCTCCGGAAGTGAGGTAGCTGGGAGCCCTGCTTGCTGAGTGTTCAGACATTGGGTGTGGGGAGGCCCTGGACCAGCATGTGTCCGCTTATACCCTCATAGTCCGAGGTGGGCGCTGAGCACGAGGGTATGGCGGCCGACTGGGGGATTGGGGGCTGCTTCCAGGGGAGGCTGGGCAGGGCGTCCTCTGAGACGACCCTGAGTGGTGAGAAAGAGGTGGAGCTTTGTAAGGCCTGGAAGGTAGAATGTTTCAGCACGTGTGTGCGTCTGAGGTAGGGATGAGGGGACCGTGTGTTGGGGGGATGGAAAGGAGGCCAGGGCAGGGTAGGGGGAATGGAGTGGAGCACCCAGGAGCAGGGATGAGGTCGGAGAGGTCCGCAGGGCCTTGCAGGCCATGGGAAGGAGTTTAGATATTAATCCGAGAGAAATAGGAGGCTCTGGAATGTTTCTTTGAAGCAGGAGGTGATCGAGTTCACAGGTTCAGTGATGGGTGCAGTCAGTGTGTTTGAGGAAGCCGATGGGCTTGTGGGACTCTGTGGTTGGGGCACACTGGGGGGCGGGGGGAGTCCCAGAGGAAGGGACAGCTAAGCTCAGACTGAAGGATGAGCAGGCACGAGCCACATAGGAGGGGCGCATGCTGTGGAGGGCTCGGCTCTTCTAGGTAGAGGGACCGGCGTGAAGAAAGCTCTGGAAGCAAGGGAACCTTGAAGGAGCTGAAGGAAGTTCTTTGTGCCTGGAGAAGTAGGGAGGGGCCGGACCATGCCAGCCCGGGGAGACGGGCTTCTCCAAAGGACGGTGGGGAGCTCATCGAGGACTGGGGTTCAGTCCTGTGTATCTGTTCTTTCCAGTGCTCAGCATCTGCCTGGACCAACATATTTATGAGGGGATGAGGAGAGCTCATGCTGGGGACATGGAGGCTGTGGGGGTTTTCTGAAGGTCAGGGGAAGACCAGAGGCGGCCTTGGGTCCTGCGAGGGGCAGACTCGGTTGGACTGGGTTGGAGTCCATCACCCCTTCCTGGACTAGAAGTCCCCCGGGCTGCCTGGCCTGATGGCCTGGGAAGGGGCCGTGATCCTGGACCCTGCTTGCCGACACGTTGGCAGCCCACAAAGTAGGCCTGGCCTCACCCAAAGGGCCCCGAGGTGCCTGGTGGCAGCAAGGAACTCCGACTCAGGAATGCCACTTGCTCAAATATATTTGTTTATTCAGAGATTTAATTAACATGTTTAAATATTAAAGAGTAAACAACGTGTGTCTAGTGGGATTCAACATTTACCAACAGGAATTCTGACTTATTTAATTATTTGTGCTTTCCCGGTCCCGAGAGCCATGTTTCCGGCTTTGTTGTGGGGAGGCCCGGGTTCTCCCTGGAGGAGGCAGGGAAGTGGGCCAAGGAGAACGGGAAGTCAGGGGGGAGGAGTGGAGCGTGGGGGTGGGGGGAGGAGGAGTGGTGTGGGAGGAGGGAGCTGAGGGAGGAGGGAGGAGGAGGAGAGGAGTCTTCTGGAGGAGAGGAGCTGTCCAGGCAAAAGTAAGCAGTGTGCTGTATTTGGTCTGTGCAGAGGGAAGAGAGAATGTCAAGTTTCAGGACAGTAGGACGGGGGGCGGGGGGGTTGCTGCAGGTCAAGAAGGCAGGTGACAGCTAGGAAGATCTTGAAGGAGTCGGTACAGCTTGGGGGAGAGCAGGGTCTTGGGGTTCTGGCTTGTGAGGATGGCTGTGTTCGTGTGCTGACATAGTGGGACCCAGCTTCTCACCTGGGTGCCTAAGGGGCCCACAGTGGTGAGAGGGGCAGCCCATGTGGCCGCCTCCGCAGAGAGGGAGGGCCCCGGGCGGGGAATGAGACCCCAGCCACCGCCGCAGGAGGAACTCTGAGACCAGAGGTGTTTTCCAAGTGATCTGCATTATAATATCTCTGGAAATGAAGTTCTGGATGCTGAGAGATTACACTGGGGGTTATTTATTGGCAATGCGCTCTACGGTTTTAATTTTTTCTTTTTGCTTATTCAGGCTTTAGCTCCAGAGGAAAATAGCCTGGGGTGGCTTCGAAATAGATTCTCTCTGCCCCATTAACTTATTCAGTGAGTTTAATGGTCCTTTTTCCCCTCAGCCTTGAAGCCATCATTAAAAGGCAGAGATTTATAAAAGCAAAGACACTGAGCTTTAGTCAAACTTTTGCTCTGGGCCGGGGGAGGGCAGGGGCGGGGGCACCCACTTGGCCCTGGCACCGTGGATGTCGCCCGGGAGCAGGTCCTCATCCTTAGGACAGAAGCTCGAGGCTGGGCGGATGGTTTCCTGGGTGCTCAGGGGAGTGACACGGCACCGCAGAGAATCTTCAGGGGCGAGTGTCTCCAGCATTTTCCGGCTGTCACGGGGCTGGGTGTCTTGGAGTGTCTGCCGTGTCACCCACTTGGTACGGTGGAGCTTCCCCTGGTCCTCAGCCGGCCTCTGAGACCACTTCTTGGGACATGTCGCTGTTCCCCCCCCATAGATGCTGACCTTCTGCTCAGGGCCAATTCACCAAAAATCAGAAGACCCTTCACAAGAGGGATCAACTTCTCAGAGGCCAGTTTCCCAAGAGCCAAGTGACCGGGGAGGCCCAACTGCCCCAAGGACCATTGAGCAAATAGCCCATTTGCCTACAGGCAACTCACCGAATGCCTGTTTGCCAAGCGCTCAATTTGCCAAATTTACTAAAACTTTGAATTAAAAAACGTAATGATTGAATCAAGCCAAATCAAGGCAGGGCTGTCCAAGTCAGTTCAATCCAACTCAACCCACTTCACTTACTCCTTTATCTGAGCATTTGTGGTGTGCAAGCCTGGAGATCCCAGAAGCTACAACAGAGAGGTAGACTAGTTCCGGCGGGGGACCAGACATCAGGTTCATCAGGTTCATCAGGAGAATGCAGGTGGTTGTGACATCCACAGGAAGGTGCGTGGTGGGGAGGGGGTGGAGTTTATGCAATCTTTGGTGCTACGGGGGGTGTCCCTTGATACACAGGTTGGATCTGGATAGGGAGGGAGGGCAGGGGAGGACATTTCAGGCCGAAAGTACAGTCTACAGCACACGTGCCCTGCCTGTGTCTCAGAGGAGACGCCAGGTCCCCGTCAGCCTGGAGGGTAGGGCGTCCAGGGCCCTGCAGGCAGAGAGATGAACCACCAGGCTCTCTTGGAAAGGCCTTGACTGCTGGGCTGAGACCATCTGAACTTCACTGGGTTAGCGATGGCAGCCGGTGAAGGTTTTTAGGATGAGCATCTTAAATGAAGGAAGTTCAAATGGCTTTAAGAATTTTTCAAGCATGTTTGCTAGTGGAAAATTAGAAATAACAAGAAGTAGGAAATAGACAAAGAAATCACTCATAGCCCCAGACACCTGGGAAAAACCCATCCTTCGGTGGATTTCCTTCAAGTGCTGTAGTGGAATCAGTGTGTAAGGCAAAAAGTGATCTCCGAAAACTCTTTGTGGCCATTGGGAGAGGCACCGGGAGCTGGGACTGGCTGGAGTGGGGTGGGGGGGGGGCAGCGGATTCACAGCACGTCTGTCCTGCTTATTCTGACAGATGCTCTCATTGAGCAAAATGGGGGCAGAAGCACCGGAGTTTTAAAAATAGCTATTATTTTTTTTCTCACTCTTTCTGGGTGCGTAGAGCTAAATTTGCATAAATCCAATGTATGCATGAAACCTTACGTGTGTGTGTGCACGCACACACACACACGCACGCACATATTTACATATACCTGAGCAGGTCATTTCGATTTGTGTTTTAAGAAGAAGAGCCTAAACGTCAGGTGTGCACGGGTTGAGGAAGAGGAGAAGCACAGAATACGGGAAGAAGGCAGGAGGCACTTGCAGTTCCTCAGAGATGGGTGATGTGGGTGGGAAGCTAGGGGAACGGAGAGGGAAAATATTTTAAAGACTATGCAGAAATTTCAAACAACTGTGATTACACCTGTTGAGCATGAGGGATGGAGGTGTTAAGGGGGACTGAGGTTTCCAGAATTTGGATAATGGGGAAATATTGCTGCCTTGAGCAGGGATGTGGCGACTTCTGTTTGGGACGTTCTGAGTCCGTGGTGCTCGTGAGAGATGATCCTCATATAATGAGGGTGGAAAGTGGCCTGGAACAGGACATCTTGTTACTGATGGGGCCCTTGTCTGCGAAGTGGCCCCAGTGGAGAAAGCAGCAAGGAGGCTTGTTAAGGAAGGGGGCCTATTCTGGAGCTCCTTCTGCTGTGGTCGCCAGCCAGCCTTCTCCCTGGTGTCCAACCATGTCTTCGGGAGAGGGGCTTTCGCGTGTGAGAACTTAGTTAAAAACGTTGTACCTTTGTCTTTATTGGTAATGTCCTTTTGTCTTCTCTGCCCTGCCACTCCTCACCTCCCTGCTTCTGTGGGTAGGATCGTGCCTCACTTGCTCTAAGCTTTTCCCAAAACAGGTATGCTGCCAGGTGATAGAAGGTAGGATGGCGGCATTCTGGTGGAACGTAAGATTGGCTGTCCAACGGCTATTAATAACGGGGAACGTTAATACAAATGTTCACCTACACTCAAACGGCTTTTCTTTCTTTCTTTTTTTTTTTTAAGATTTTATTTATTTAATTTAGAGAGAGCATGAGTGGGAGGGGCAGAGGGAGAGGAAGAGAGAGAATCTCAAGCAGACTCCATGCTGAGCGCAGAGCCTGACGTGGGGCTCGATCCCAGGACCCTGAGATCATGACCTGGGCGGAAACCAAGAGTCGGACATTGAACCAACTCTGCCACCCAGGTGCCCCTCAAATGGCTTTTCAAAGGAGCTTTTTAGTGCTCTGTGAGGAAGGCCAGATCTCACTGTTCCATTTGTAGAGAAGGCAAAGGACTTCTCCCAACACCCAACTCTCTGTTAAGAGGGAAAAGGACCCTTTGCACAATAGCTAGTCTTAACCATGATCAAAATCTCTGACTCCAAAAGGAGAGCATGTGAGCATACTTGGAGGAACAGCAGGTGTCCGTGCATGGATGTGAGTCACTTTGGAATATCTAGACATGCTCTTACCCCGCTTCTGGCTGCAGAAGTCCTGAGCAGTGTTGATGGTGACGATGATGAGGACAGCAGGAGTACTGGCGTCACTGACCCTGGGTGCTTACTACGTGCCAGGCTGGTGCTGAGCACTTTTTCTTCAGAGGCTTTAATCCTTACACAACTGAATGAGGTGAGCATTACTGATCCCCATTGTTCAGATGAGGAAACGGGGACACGTGCCCAAGATCACCCAGCTAGCGAGCAATGAAGGGGTGGAGTCAGGTCGTCTGTGCTCAGAGCCCATGCTCCTCATGCCCGGGCTCTCCCCGGACTCCCTATCCAGCCTGCGCCTGGAGGTCGCGAGACCATCCCTAGCTCCCCAGCCCTGAACATCAGCTGCGATAGAACCTGGTGGGATTTTCCACGCTGGAGCACACGTTCCTGCTGTCAGTGCAGTTAGAAATTCTGCTCCACGCTCCCTGGTCTGCATTGATCCATTCACCTCGAATAAAATAACCGTGTGGCAAACTAGATGAAATATTTGTACCATTGATTGTTTCATTTCGTGTGGATGGACGACGGCTGTGAGCAAGCGCCTGTGAGTGGGGGGGGTGCCGCACCGGCCTGTGTGCAGAGCCGCAGGGCTGCTGGGGGGCCCGTGGGCTCCAAAGGGGGCTCCTCGTAACAAGCGCGGGTTATAGGCTATGTTAGCTACTGCTTTCGGGAGGGGACTGGCCAGGGCCCCCAGCCTGAGGAGGGTATAACCCTTCCCACGTCTCTGAAGGGTCATACAGAAGAAGACGTGGGAGGTGGGTGGTCTTTTTCACTGAGTCACTCAATGAACACTGGACTATGGCATGGGGAAGCAGATCGGGAAGAGCTGGGGTTTGCATCGGGCAAGTTTGACCCCAGTTCTCCCGCTCATGGGTCCTGGATGTTTGCTCAAGTCACTTAACCTCCCTGAGCTTCAGTTCCTCTTGTAACAGAGAACCCCCAGCCCATGCGGTAGCTGTGAGAGTTCAGTGAGACCGAGTATGTGGCTGCACGGTCTTGTGTTTGGCTGCAGGTAACTGAAAAGTGACTTCCGGTGGTTGAAACATAAAGGGGTGTATTCTTCTGATGGAAAATTAGATGGCGGCGGGGTTGGGGGCTGGTGTTGGTCCGGCAGCTCAGTTATGTCAAAGGCAGCGTCTCTGTGATTCTCTCGGCTTTTCTGTCACGGTGGCAAGGAGTGGCCACCAGGAAAGCAAGAGGTTTCCAGAGACACCCCTGTACCCAGACTTCTGTAGGTTCCAGACGTGGCCACCCCTGGCTGCTGGGGGCGCTGAGCAAGCGAGCATGCGGTTTTTGGGCCTCCGGTGAGCAGCGGGGAGTTGGCGTGTGCTACCATCTGCAGAGGGCTTGTCCACCTGCCCACGTGGTAGCTCTCCTCTCTTGCTGTGCAGGAGGGGTGTGTGTGTGTGTGTGTGAGGACCACAGTGACCCCCCATAGGGAGGAGCAGAGAGAACTGGGCTCCTGGGGAGGCTGTGGTCCTGCCTGGGTTTGGGGATGGGGGTCCGGGAGGACATGAGTGGTGAGTCACACTGGACAAGAGGAAGAGGTAGGGCAGGGACAAGCAAGCGCCCAAACTCTCAGAGGATTGGGTGCAGGCTGGGACCTCTTCTCTGTGTACCTGGGGCCGGGGCTGGGGCAGTGGGGTGACATGATAGGACCTGGGAGATTTCAGGGAGATTGATCCCATGGCAGTGGGGGATGGATGGGAAGCAGCAGACACCTGGGGAGGCGGTGGGCAGACCCTTGGGAGACACAGAATCACCTCCAGATGGAGGGACCAAGGGCAGAGTTAGGAGGAAGGCGGTGAGAGTGCAGTTTGGGGGGCGGTATTGGAGAGGGAAATGGCAGGAAGGCCAGGGGCACATGAGGAGCCTGGGAACTGGGGTCTCCAGCAGGGAGCCTGGGGGTGGGCAGGAACCATTGCCAGGAGACCAAGGTAGCTCAGGCGGAGAGCAGGTTGGGAAGGAGGAGGGATGCATCTGGTTTCACACAGCAGATTTGGGTTTCGCCTTGGAAAACCAGAGGTATATGTCTGGCCCAGGGGTTGGAATTTCAAGGCTGGCCTTGGGCATCAAAGCCAGCCTAGAGATTGGTGAATTATGTGCCTGGAAGTGAGAGCTGAAGCCAAGGGTGTGAGTGGGGATGAGGGGATGAGGGCCAAGGAGAGTCTCCGTTTGGAGGCAGGAGTGAGGACAGAGGGCCAGGAGGGAGTGAGCTAGTGGGGAGGATGCCACAGTGCTGCTGCCAGGGGACACAGCCTCTAGGACGAAGGCAGTGGCCAGCCAAGTCCTGGCCACACGACGGTGGGCCGAAGGGGACAGGGAGAAACAGACACTCGTCCCACAGTCGTCCCGCCAGCGTTGTGGTTACCCGGCGACGGCCAGTGATGCGTTGGTAGGAACACATGTTTTTAAGAGGGTGGGGGCACTGGGACGTGCTCCCCTCTGCTGGCGCTGGAACTGGAAGGAGCCAGCCGCGGGGAGAAGCTGAAGGAGCAGGAGACACGCAGAGTTGGAAGAGAGAGAGCGAGAGACACAAACCCGGAGGCCGGGACAGCGTCTCATGCAGCCGAATCTGCAAGCACCTTGCCGGGTGCAGGGTCTCGAATGAATGAAAGAAGAGGGACCATCTTTCTCTGCAGAAGGAGGGAAAAATGCAAAAAGTGAAGATCCAGATGTATTAGTCAAGTGGAACGAAGATGAGAAACTCAAGCTGGATGTCCTAGATCTTGTCAGTGAGTTACTTCAACTCTGCGCCTCAGTTTCCTCATCTATGAAATGGGGATGATAATGGTACCTTCCTAATGAGGTCGCTGAGAGGATTTACGTAGGACAACTCCCATAAAACACTGGGCACGCGTGCTGCTTGCACCTGCCGAGGGCTCTCTAGAGTTTTATATGCTGTCACTGTTGTTACTTTTATTGGTAGTGGAATAGGACGTCGGAGCCTCTGCTGAAATGCGCGTGGGCCCGAGGGCAGGGATGGGGATTTGATGGAAAAGGTGTGCCTCAGCCACAGGTGACATGAAGCCCAGAGAAGCGCAGCTCAGTGCTCCACCCGGGTCTGGAGTCAGGAAGGGCTGGGCCTGCGAATGGGGACGAGAGGCTTCTGAGGCCGAACATCCCTGGCCCCAAGGTCTCCCTGCTCAGACGGGCCCCAGGGCAGCTAGTTCTCTGGGATGAGAATGTCGTAAAGATTGCAGGTGTGCACCCTGATCCCCAGCCCTGCTGAGAGAGTGATGTTAGAGGTGTGCCGGGGGTTCGGGAGGGAGGGGCAGAGGAGGGAAGAACATGGGGCACGGTGCTGCCTGAGGGTACCCAGCCAGTGCCGCCTCGGTTTTAGGACTCTCAGTCTCAGAGCTGGGGGCTGGCGGCCTGGAGGTGGTCTGGTTCACTTCCCCCATTGCACAGAGGAGGAAATAGGCCCAGAGACTAAGGTCTGGCCTGGAGTCACAGTGAGGACACGGCAAAGTGAGGACTTGGACCCACGCCTTTGACTCAGTGTCCAGTGCTCTCTCGACTTCTAAGCTGCTTCCTGGAATTGCCCTTGGCTTGTCACATGGGCTTTTGCAAGGGCCTTCTGTCTGGGGCCCCTGGGTCTGAGGAATTCGGGGACAGAGGTAGAAGCAGGTGTGGGCTGTGTGTGCCAGGCAGCGAGTGACCACCGACAGCAACTCACGGTCAACACCCTTGCTGTAGTCTCCTCCCTGGGCCCCATCCCTCCCCTTGCCTCTGATGGAGGGTTGCCAGGCCATCTGGGGTCCTTGCCTTTCTGGAGGGGGCTTAGAATCCGTCGGGGTGGGAAGCATCCGCACTGTCAGAAGCGGGGAAGTGGGCCGTGCGTGGCCGGTTCTGCTCATCGTGACCCTGCTTTATGAATCGGAGCTGGGAGGCGAGGAGAGAGGCCTTCCTACACACAGCAGCCCGGCCCTTGCTCCTCCTTCCTCCTCTCTCCACTCCTCCTCTTCTCTGCACTTCATTCATCTGCCGCTTGCTTGCTTTGGGGCCTTCTCTGAATAGCATCTGGGGCCCCTCCTACAGAAGCCGGAGCGTTCTTGTGCAGAGAGGAGGTGGGTGGTAGAAGCTTTTGCAGCTCCAACTGCTTGGTCTTTGTAGGATCGGGCCGAGGGTGTGGCTCGGCACAGAACCCCCATCTGCTGGAGCCCAGTGTTTGATGTTTTGTGTGCAGAGAGGGCTTCTCTTACTCAAGCAAAACCCTGACCCACATTGGAAGGAGCCCCGGTGGGTGCAGGGGTGGAGATCCACTGGGGTTCCTCGATGGGTCTTTTCAAGTTTCATCTGGAGGTCCTCTCCCTCTGGGTGTGCCTGGCGTCACCCTCTGGCCCAGCAGTGTGCTGCCCCCCACCCCACACCCCGCCACGAGAAACACCGTCTTTCTTGCATCCTCTGGGTACGGTTTGGCATTTAAATGTAAAAAAGAAGTAAATACAAAGAGGGAATAAAGTGAGATAATTATAGGAAAAAAGAGCAAACATGGTCATAATAGGCAGCTTTTCAAAGCAAAGGGCTGTGCTTCTGCACCCTGCTCCCGGGCTTGGTTTCCCTCGGAAGTTTCTGCTCGGAGTGTGGGTGCTGGTGCGCCCCTGCCCCCTGCCCACCTCCCCGGTGCAGCATCCTTGAAGAGCAGCCTCCCTACGGAGGCGGGGACTCCTCAAGGTCAGCAGCGGGCTGCCTCTTAGCAGCATTGCCTCCTCAGCGACCTCCCGGCGCTGCTGGTAGGTGCCTGGGCCGCGCATCCCTGGTGAAGAAGGGGGCGTCATTGACCTTGACGGTAACAGTGCCAGTCCTGACAGTCCCTGTCATTCAAGTCCTACTCTGTTCCATGCTTTACAGAGACGATCTCAGGAGTAATGACAATAGTTGTCTGAAATCAGAATTAATACTCATTAGCTCCATTCCACAGATGAGGAAACCGAGTCTCAGAGAGCTTTGTAGGTCATGTGCCCGAAGTCCTCTCACTGGGAGGCGGAGGAGAGAGTATTTGGACCTAATCGTGCCGGACCTGGAGCTTATTCAGGCCCCGAAGCGCACGCAGAAGGTGCTGGGCTTATCTGTGTGAGCCGACAGGTGCCTGAAGGTTCCTAAATGCTTGCTATTCAGGCCTTGAACTCTGACTTTCCAGCCTGTCTTGGACCCTCCCCTTCAGTTCTAGGTTCTGAGCTGTGGTCCCGGGCCAGGGATGGTCCCCCATCTTGCAGGCGGGACCCTAATCTGAACTTGGGGCCTCGACCCTCTCAGGCTTGATGCTCACCCAGGGGCCTTCCTAGCTGTCCCCTCCCTGGGGCGAGAGGTGCAGGGCTGAGGTCTGCTGAGAGCTGGAGCCTGAGACCTGTACTGGGAGGCCTGGTTGGGGCCCCCCTGCTTGTGTAGTCCTGTGCCTGTTGCCTGTCCTCTTAACTCCGCAAGTCCCCGGGCTACGCAGAAGGAATGCCATCTGACTGCTCCCCTCCTATCCCCAAGTCCACCTCCTCTGCCTCCTTGCCCCTTGTCCCTGTGGCCCTCTACCCGCGGGGCACTGCCTCTGTGACCCATCTCCACCCTGGGCCGTAACTCTCTAAGTTTCTGCTCCCGCCCCGTTAATAACAGTGATGACCACCTTTTATCAAGCGCTAATTTTGTGCTCAGAGCGATTCATGTGCCATCTTATTTCATCCTCTCATGGCCCAAGGAGAATATCATTATGCCCATTTGAGGGAACAAACGGAGACCCGGAACGGGGCAGCGAGGCCACCGAGCCACAGCTGTGACCGGCCACCTCCCCCACCCCCGGCCCTCGAGCCTGGCCACGCAGGCCACCGAGTCCTCCTGGGTGGCCTCGCTGTGATGCTGTGCCCGGGCCAGCTGGTCAAGGACGCCACACTTGGCTGATTCTGGGGAAGGTCACTGTCTGTCCTGGGGCCTGTGTGCTTGCGGGGGGGGCCGTGTTCCAACTGGGGCTGCTGACATCTGCCTTCTGCTGAGCCCCAGCCCCCTCCCTGCAGCTCCGGCTGGAGGCAGAAGGGAAGCGAGCGCCTCCCCCGCCCTCCGCCGCCCCCCGACCGACTGCACACCCCCCTGCCAGCTTTCACCTCCACTCCTCCCTCCTCTCCCCACCTCCACCCCAGCCCCCCTGGCCCCCCTAACCCCACGGCTTGGGTTGAGTTTCGAGGCCACTCCGTGCGGCTGGGAGACAATCCAGCATCCCAAAAGGATCCTGTTGCCCCACAGTGACACTTTCGTCTTCCCCGGATGCTGCCGACTGTGGGACGTTCAGCGTCATGAGGGCCCCCCCCCCCAACCCCCCCGGGCCTCGGTTTCCTTATCCGCTGTTAATAACAGCACTTACCTCACAGAGTACCTAGCAGCGTCCCTGGCACCCACACTCTGCAAGTGGGCACGCAGGTTCTAGATCACGGCTGTTCCTTCCGGGAAGTGGTCAGTCCATGTCCAGGTGCCAATACGCAACTGCTTGGGGTCCAAGGAATGGCAGTTTGATATAGTTCAACCTGATAACCGGGCAGCCTAAACAGCAGCGGGCAAATCTCTGGGCTCTGGGTGCCTGCCTCAGTGTCCCCATCTCCACTGCCAGTCCCAGGACATCTCGTGGGGAGGATGACTGAGAGCTCTAGTGGAGTGGCCGGTGGGTATGCTCTGCAGACGGAAAGTGTCGAAGAGCCAAAGGAGGGGAGTATTTTTATTTATTTATTTTTATTATTTATTAATCTTTCATTATTATTATTTTTAAAAGATTTTTATTTATTTATTTGAGAGAGAGAGACACAGCGAGAGAGGGAACACAAGCAGGGGGAGTGGGAGAGGGAGAAGCAGGCTTCCCGCGGAGCAGGGAGCCCAATGTGGGACTCGTTCCCAGGACCCTGGGATCGTGACCTGAGCCGAAGGCAGACGCTTGACAACTGAGCCACCCAGGCGCCCCAATCTTTCATTACTGAAGGGAAGTTTCAGGGGTGGGAGCACAGACTGGGGTTTGAATCCTGCCTCGGCTTGAATCCTGGAGCTGGTCCTTGCCAGCTCCATGACCTTGGCCAGCCCATTTAACCTTTCTGTGCCTCTGTTTCCTGACGTGGAAGAGGGGATTGTGGTACCTGCCTCAGGCTTGTGATCGTGTGCCGGGCAGTATCGGGGGAACGGTAGATTCACGGACGTGTTAGAGCCGGCCTCCCGCGGGCATCCACACCTACGCCATGCGATGCGGAGTCTCCGAGTTCAGACCCGCGGCCCTGCCGGCTGGCGGACTAGCAGGCCGCCCCTCTGTACTGCCCCACCCAGCACGGGCTGGAAAGTTGCCTTTCTGGCTCATTCTCTGAGGCACGGCCTGCCTCTGTGGCCGAGATTCTAGTGACAGTAAGGTTAGCAAGGAGCCCGCATTCAGGGGGTTGTCTCTCCCATGTCACATAAACTGTATTGATAAATTAATCTTACATTGTTGGGACCAAACAGCCCTGTAATTTTTCTATTGTGCGGTCTAATCAGTCTCGACAACTGTATCATTAGGTTCTGCTTGTTTGTAATCTGACTCCCTGGGCTGGCCCTTGCGAGCCATTGAACAAGACCCCGCCTTCCCCATTCCCCATCACTGGGGGGGTAGGGGGGAGGCTGGCCTCCGTGCCTCTTGTCCTGGCCTGGACTCCCCGTCAAGATGCGCACGTCTGGCAGCTGGCGGACTCCTCCGTGGAAGGAGTAGGCCCAGCACCCGGCTCAGGCTACCTGGGTCCCGGCCCTGCCCTTGGCATTCATTAGTTATTTATCTCATTTACCGTGTCTACAGTCTCTGAGTATTTTTTATCTTTATTGGGTTTTTGTCTTGAATTTGCAATGACATCATAAAGCACTTAAGATAAAATGTAAGCAGAGGAAATCTAGGATTTAAGCCTGCGAATCCATCTCCTCATCGCTGCTGCCGAGAATGAGACGGGAGGGAGTGCCCCCAACGCCGAGGGTGGTTATTTCTTCGAGACAGGATTATTAGTGACTTCAGTTTTCTTGCTATCTTCTCATTTTTCCTGAACTTTCCACAATGAGTCTGTAGTGCTTTACAACCAGGGAAAGAGTCCCTGAAATGAATCAGCATTAAATCCACCAGCAATAGCTTTCCTCATTTGTAAAATGAAAGGGTTGGACCAGATCCCCAACCCTGGCCATGCACCAGAATCCCTGGGGTAGCTTTTGAAAACACAGAGAGCAGAGCCCTGTCTCCGGGGAGGGTGATCCTGTGGCCTGGGGTCCGGCCCAGGAATCGGCATTTTGGACACGTGCCCCAGGACTTTGAGATGTGCGTCTCGGGTTTAGAATCCTGGAGGAGCTGAGCTCTTGGGCCCTTTCTGCCACGCTCATTTCCTAGGGCTGCGTCGTGTTTTAGACCGTGGGGTGGAAGCAGGGAGGGCAGTCCGGTGGCCCGCCACGCCCCTGGCTCGTGGGAGGCGCCTCCACACTGTTCCTGCTCCAGCTGGGAGGAATCCGGCTGTGTGTGGCCATGTGCTAGGAATGGGTGGTCCAGAGATGGGTGGGCTCCTGGGAGTGCCTGCAGAGGGCCCTTTGCCCGGCCAGCATTTCCTAAGAGGCTTGCAGAGTTGGGCCGTTTCCCATCTCCGATCACATTTTATCCTCAGTAACTCACATGCTGGAGCTTGTCCTCCCCGCTTGTCAGAGAAGAGCCACAGAGGGGCGCAGTGACGTGGGCAGCGTCCCACAGCTGCTAGGCGGCAGAGCCTGGGGGTCGGACCCCGCCATCTGTGCCTGCCCATCGCTGGTCTCCTCCAGCAGACCCACGGGGCTCTGGCTTGGTGGTGTTTGAGGCCTCAGTTGTCCCTCTGGGTAGAAGAAACTGGGGTCTTACTGTGTTCTTTCTGGTGGGCTGTCTCCCCTGTCCTCACCTCCAGCTGGACCCCTGCCACGGGGACCACCCCTCACCCCAAAACGCTCAAGCTGTTCGTTTGCTGGGGAAGCTTTTGCACTGTGTGTATGTGTGTGTGTGTGTGTGTGTGTGTGGCCTGAAGCGACTGTGGTCATTGTTGTCCCTGCTGCTGGCATTCTTTTTCTTTCCTGCCATTTAGTTTATTGTATCTTATTGCATTCTGGTGTCCTGCTCGCATCTTCTCTTAAACCCCAGCCTATTCAATGGTAGCCAGATTTACTTGGGGATGTTCTGCAGGCATTGGAGAGCCCCTCCCCCTCGCTAGCCCACGGGTGACAGTATCGGTCGGGGCTGGTAGGAGCGAGGGAGGGGGCGGGGGCGGGGGCGAGGGCATTGCTGGGTTTGGATGCAGGGCTCCTGGTAGGAGCTGTGTGACCTTAGGCAGGTGGTCCCGCAGGTCTTGGTCTTGTCATGCACGCGCAGTGAGCCCTTCATCTCAGAGATCCTGGAGAGCATGGCCTGAGGGGACTATGCTCCTGCAGGGCTTGGCGCCCAGAAATGCTGAGAGCGTGTTAGCCACTCCCATCAGTGTTCTTCTAATTTTGATTTGGACCCTAATCGCCCCTGGGAGCCTGGACAAATCAAGCTTCCGTTCCTCACCTGGATGAACTGCTTTGCAAATGGAAATGTCCCCCCCCCCCGGCTGGGTTGGCGGGGGCCTGGGCTCAGTTGACCTTGTCCTGGTGTAAGGTTGACTTCTCCGGAGTTCCACGTGGTTCGAGGGGAGAAGCAGAATTGGTCCTAACGCGTGGGCTTTTGCTGGTTTCTGTTGCTGGTGGGCGTTGAAGCCCAGAGGCCAGCCGTCTGTCCTGGGGGCCCGGCCCCGGGTGGCAAGGGGCTCTGGGGTCCCTCCACATTGCAGTGTCCCCGCAGCTAGCCTGGGCTTCTGCTCTCAGAGCTGTCGGTTCCTGAGCAGACAGCACACTTGTGGCCGAACAGCCACAAGCTGCCTGGAGAGGATTAAACTCAATTTACTGTAGGTCCAAGGGATTTCCAGCCTTCCCTGTCCCTTTCCCATTGATTATTTCGCTTTGGTGTTGAAAGGCGAAGCTGGACTCGGCTAATGGGCTTCCCTCTGTGCCAGGGCAGGTGGCGTCCTGCACGGGTGTGTGCCCCACTGGCCCTCTGCAGCCCGCCCTCCGCACGTGCTTGGCTGTTGCTGACGTATTTCCCATCAATCTGTCCCAGAGGTTGTCTCCTGTCATTGTTGCTAGGGCTGTTGCTATGGCATCTGTCATCTAGGCTGTGTTACGAGAGACACCAGGTGGGTGGTCTCATGCCCTCTTCCGTACGGACTGTCCCCACAGCTGGGATGGAGAAGGGTGCTGATGGGGACACAGGCTGGGTTCACAGACAGGTGGCTTCGGATGAGGGTGAAGAACTCGTTGGCCGAGGGAGTCCCGGGCTCCTGACAACTCCTCCTCCTGCAAGGGTTAACGTGAAATCCGAGCTCCCGTGACGGGAGCAGGTGCCGATGCTGGAGGTGACGTCACGCAGCTCTCGGGCCTGGTGTGGACGCAGATGAGCACAGTCAGTGTGGCTGGGAAGGACGCCTCCCGGGGACCGCTGGCCCTGCAGTGGCCTGTGAGCCTGACAGCGGGCCATTCAAACTTAGAATACTCCTCGTCATCATCCCACTTGTCGAGTGCCTTCTCTGCCCACTGCTTAGCAAGAATCCCGTCCAATCCCACAGAACAATGCTAGTTAATGAGCATTACTATCCCATTTTGCAGAAGAGAAAAATCTAAGCTCAGGAAGATACAGTAGGGTCATGTGTGGTCGCAAAGCTAGGAAGTGGCAGGGGCAGCATGCAAATCTAGGTCTGTCTGGCCCTGTAGCCTGGGTCTCCACCAGCGACCGTGGCCTTGCAGTGAAAGCTTGCTGATTTCCCCATGAGCGGTTTTCTGTGGAGGCCTGTTAGGATCGTCCATGAGAGGCCTCAACACAGCGTTCCTCTTTAGACTGGGGGCAGATGCCTCCCGCATTTTACGGGCAGGGGATTTGTGTGACTTACCCAGTGACACGTAGTGGGTCCGGCTAGATTAGACATGGTTTCTTGCAGCACAATTACACCCAACGCAGGGGAACAGGGATGTTCTGGGGCCCCCTCTGGCCTTTGGGAGGAGCTGAGATTCCTGTCCTCCAAGTGTCCTTCCAAGATGGCGGCCCCTTGGGGCTGACGGAGGAATGGGGCACAAGAGTCTGTTTCGTTTTTCTTTTTCAACTGTGGTAAAATGCACGTCACATAAAAAGCGTGCAGTTCAGTAGTGTTACATACACTCACACTGTTGTGCAACCAATCTCCAGAACTCTCCGTCCCTCAGGCGTGAAACTCCGTACCTGTTAAATAACCCACCTTTCCTCCCTCCACCCCCAGCCCCTGGAAGCCAGTTGTCTACTTTTGTCACTAGGAATTTGACTCCTCTAGGTACTTTGTAGAAGTGGAATTACAAAGGATTTGTCTTTCGTGTTACTGGCTTATTTCACAAAACGTTCTCAGGGTTGATCCATCTTGTAGCATGTGTCCAAACGTCCTCCTTTTTGCAAAGTGAGTAATATTCCATTCGGTGTATTTATCACATTTTATTTATCCACTCGTCCGTTGATGGACACTTGGGTTACTTCGCCATGTTGGCTCTTGTGAATAATGCTGCAATAAACATGGGGGTACAGATCTCTCTTTGAGACCCGGCTTTCAGTTTTGGGGGGGTATATACCTAGAAGTGGAGTTGCTGGATCATCTGTGTTTAATTTTTTGAGGAATCACGGGGGTTCCAGTTTCTTCGCACCTTTGCTAACACTTGTTCTTTTCTGATTTTTTGATAGTGGCCATTTTAATGGGTGTGAGGTGGTATCTCACTGAGGGTTTGATTTGCATTTCCCTTACTGATTAGTGATGGTGAGCATCTTCTCATGTGCTTGTTGGCCACAAGAGTGGTGTTTTGAAGACCTGTTAACCTCGACCCCCAAACTGTCGCTTCGCTGTCCTGGGCCTCCATACTTTGGAGTCACAACCAAATATAGTCCTTATTCTGAAGGAAGTTGGAGACGGAGCGAGTGAGGTCTGAACTATTCCACAGTTACAGTAAGGCAGAAGGAGGTATGTTTCCCGAGAGAGGAACAGACGAGAGGCCCCGGAGTTCTTGTGAGGGGAGGAGGCGTGCATTTGAGATGACCCTGGGCTCCCTAAAGAGGGGTGATCATAATTCCCCGAGCAAAGAGCCGTCGCCATCCTGGGCCGTCCAGGGGATATGTCTCACGGAGTCCTGCTCTAGGGGGAGGATGGGTGAGGTGAAGAAGGCACTTCCAGCCGCTGAGCTTGGGTGAAGGAGACCGCTCCCCCTCTGGCTACGGCCAGGTCTTCCGGGCCTCACTGCCTGTTTGGGGCTCTGCAGATCTGCTTCCCCGAGGTGGGCCTGGTGTTCAGGCTGGGCTCGTCAGCCCTGGGGGAAGCGCTGTCTGGGTGCATCGGATTCTCTAGCAAGGTTTCTCTCCTTCCCAGGCTCAGGTATACTAGGATGGCTTCTCTGAGTAGGGACAAGTGCCTGGGACCGCCGTGTGTGGTTTGTAATACCTAGCCCTGCTGGCCTGGATATTGGACCTTGAACTCTAGGGGCAAGGTATGCCATCTGACTTCAGGAGGCAATCCGAGTACAAACCAAACTGAACTCAGAACAGCTTTTTGACACGAGCAGTTTGTCCCTCTGGGTTTGGGATCACCAGCTCCTGACCTTCCTGCCCCACGTGAGCCTACCACACGGTGGCCGGCACCCATCCCTCATTTGATCTTTGATTAAATAGAAGCATTGTGGGATGGGGCCACTAACAGCCCTGAGCACCGACTTGGGGTTGCCACTGTGCCATGCTTTACATACTTTCGGGGCTCGATCTCAGGACCCCAGGATCATGACCTGAACCGAAGGCAGACGCTTAACCGACTGAACCACCCAGGCGCCTCTACATACTTTTCTTAACAAGTCTTATAACTACCTGATAAGGGTAGAAGATTGTTTCCTCCCTTTGGTGATGGGACAACATAGTGCAAGGAGCCTTTGCATTAATGTTTACCTTATGTTTACATTACATGTTATTTATTCTTCGCATATGTCGCTCTCTGTGGTTCAGTACTGGAAGGTTCAGTGCAGAGTTGCCCTCCCAGTTGCCAGTTTCCTTCCCCCGAGGCCCGAGACAGCACGTGCCTTCCCAGAGGCCACCCACCCCGCATTCAATTTGTGCTGTGCCCCTGTGTTTCGTGTGTGTTCTGTTGCTCACATTAGCGCCGACATTTCCTGATCTCTATTCTAGAATTCCCAAGGCCTCTTTTGTTCCCAGCTTTCATCCCTGCAGCAGCTGAGAGCTGCCTTTTGACCTTCTGGATTTCTCTCTAGCAGCTCCTTCCTGGCATCATGGGGGGGTGGCACCTGGCAGTGAGCACTGCAGGGGGCATGCGAGGGCCGGGTTCTCAGGGGTGTCACGCCCACGGAGGGGTAACTGAGAGGGGGGCAGGGTGTGATGAAGACCAGCGGAAGCCACAGGGGGCTGGCTGCTCTGGCCCCTCCCTGGTAACAGCTGCTCTTCTTCACCGACCCCCAAGGATGACACTGTTTGAATCTGGCTTCGTCAGGGAAGCTGTGAACAAACTGGGATGTTTTCCCTCTGACAAACTGCTAGCGCTGAACTTCAGAGCTGCTTCCTGAGCGCAAATGCTGGCTGTGGGAGGAAATTAGGCACAGGGGTTGGGGAGCAAGAAGAGAGAAGACCCAGAAAACCTTTCGTTTCCCCAATCCTTCGCCGAGCAGCTGTTACCATGCCAGGCGCTGCCCCTGAGGCTCTCTCCTCCTGGGGAAGGGGCAGCCCTGGGCCCAGCTGGTGACGAGGACCACATGGCGAGTCTCCTTTGAGCTGGGATCAGAAGGGAAGGCATCTCACCTGGGCCAGTCGGGGAGTGTTCATTGGGGGGGCTCATTTTTCTGTCTTGATTCTCTCTGCTTTCATTTTCTGCTCTGTATTTTCCTGGCTCAGAGGGGTCCCAGCTCAAGTTATCTCTCCTTTCCTGGAAGCAGTAGAGTACGGGGCTGTCCTGGCTTGAATGATGTCCTTGTCAAAGTCACGTCCACCCAGAAACCCAGAATGAGACCTTACTTAGAGAGAGGGCCTCTGCAGATGTGAGGAGTTAAGACGAAGTCATCTGAGATTAGGGTGGATCCTAAATCCAATGCCTGGTGTCCTTCTAAGAAGGCCAGGTGAAGATCCAGACACACCTAGGGGGAAGAGGGCCAGGTGAAGATGGATCAGAGAATGGATGGATGTGGCAGGAAGTCAGGAACCACCAGGAGCTGGAAGAGGAAGAATTCTTCTCTGGAGCCATCAGAGGGCGCATGGCCCTGCTGACACCTGGATTTTGGGCTTCCAGGCTCCAGATCTGTGAGAGAGTAACTCTGTTGTTCTAAGCCACCAAGTGTGTGGTACTTTGTTATGGGAGCCCTAGGACCCAGTATAGTGGCTGAGAGCCTGGATACCTAGGCCACAGTGCCTCAGTTCAAATCCCGGTTAAGCTGTGTGACCTTAGGCAAGTTGTTTGGCCCCTCTGTGCCTCCGTTTCCTTTCTGTAAAATGGAAATTGTAGCTGTGCTTACCCCGAAGGGTTGTGTGAGGGTTACGATAAGTTAATGAAAACGAACCATTTCAAGTAGTACCTGCACAGAGTAAGCACTGTGTGTATGCTATTATTTGAAATTCACCTACACTCGCTTCCGAACCACAGAGCTCACTTCACACCCTAAACGATGCCAAGCTGCCTTATCTGTCTGCCTGGACGTCACAGTCTCCACTTTTCCAAGAGAAGGGCGAGGACCAACTTGAACAGAATCCCAGTGGCTACGTGTAAGCACCTTGTCCTTGTCCCTCCCATTTTATTCTAATTCCAAGGACAGGAGGTGAGAGAAACCCGGATACCTTTGAAAGTAGACAGTTTTCTCTGGCCAGCAAGGGCTGTGGACCTACCACCCGGGGGACTTTGGACCAGTTGTGCAGTCCTTGTGGGCCTCAGCTTCGGGTCAGCAAGGAACGGGGCTCCAACGTCAGAGGCAACACGAGGTAGGATTTAGTACGCCAGGTAGTAGGTGACCGATAAATGTTCTTGCTTTTGCCCGTGTGTGAGAGGAGGATCTGTGTGAGAAAGCCAGTCATGCTGGTCTCTGTCAGGCAGAGAAGAGGCATCTTTTTACTCTGGTGTAAACCTCCCAGCCCCACGGAGGCCATGTGCATCTGTGCGGCGACCTTCCCCGTGAGCTGGAGAATGCTTCTCACCCAGGAGCGGGGTGAGGACAGAGTCAGGCCCCACTCCGTTCAGACATGGCTCTCAGCCGGAATATTGGAGGTTTCCTTGCTGAGCTTCTCCTCGACCACGGCAGCTGTGGGAGTGGAAGGCCTGGGGTGTGAGTGTGTGTGAGTATGTGTGCACGTGTCTGTGTGCACGCACATGTGCGATGCAGAAAGCTAAAAAAGCTTTGATGAAGTTTGAACCAGGTTGGAAAACCAGCTTTGGGGGCACCTGGGTGGCTCAGTCAGTTAAGCATCTGCCTTCGGCTCAAGTCATGATCCCAGGGTCCTCGGATCGAGCCCCACATCAGACTCTCTGTTCAGCGGGGACTCTGCTTCTCCCTCTCACTCTCCCTCTGTGCTCTCTTTCTCTCTCTCTCTCAAATAAATAAAATCTAAAAAAAAAAAGAAAGAAAGAAAAAAGAAAAGCAGCTTTGAAGAGCCACGAGACGGGAGAGTCCGAGGACAGCCCAGCTCAGGCCCCTGTAGTTACATTGATGGGGGCGATGGGCTCGGTCGACTCGGAGGTGGCTCATAAAGCCACAGCTGAATGACTGTCTTCCTCATGGCATGTCCCGTGTCTGAGCTGACGGCTCTGCCTGCGACCGCCGGCATTAAGTATCGGCATCTGGGCCCGTGCTGAAAGAACCCAGGGACGTGCTGAAGAAATGAACTGTTAGACTTTCAGCGGCTGCGTCGACTCTTCTTTCTTTGCAGTTCTTCCCATTTGATTCATCTATTAAATTGGGTTTTTAGAAGGTAATGTGTCTGGGCTGTATTTTCTTGCTCCATCCTACAAAATTGACTTTATTGAATTACAGTTTAAATGTGTTCATGATCCATATAGAGTTGATTAAAAGAAAAATCAAAACCACTCATTTGAAGAACATTTCTGTCTCTTGCAGAAATATCAAGATTGCGTTTTCTACAATGTCACACGCAGTCTTTTATGCAAGGATCCATGTTATGGATGTGTTTCTGGATTTAATGCTGGGGAAAGAATGTTTATCTCAACAAATGACTTTTGGTAACTTGATTTATTTCCCTTTTCACCTGGGCTTCCAGGAAACCCATAGCAAAATTCAGGGCCTGATTGTGGGAATTAGTTCATCTTGGATTCTTGTTAATATACACTTCTTTGTTCCCTTTTAAGAGTCTGTTTTGTTTATACATCCGATTATGCTATTTTATATTATGTCTACGTTATATGTTCTCTTAAGTCCTTTAAAAATGCGTGGAACTCTGGTGTACATGTGCAAAAGATTTGAAAGTAGGTACTCGAACAAAAACTTACACATGAATGTTAATAGCAATACTATTTAAAATAACTGAAAGGTAGAAATAACCCAAATGTTCATCAACTGGTGAATGGATAAACAAAATATGATATATCTCTATAATGGAGTATTATTTAGCTATAAAAACAGAATGAATCTCTGATACGTGCTACAACATGGATGAACCTCAAAAACATGATGAAATAAGCCAGATACAAATCACATATTTTATGATTCCGTGTATATGAAATGTCCAGAATAGGTAAATCCCTAGAGACAGAAAGCGGATTGGTGGTTGCCAGGGGCTGGGGGAGGGAAGAATGGGGGTTGCTGCTTAATGGAATGGGGATCCTTTTTGGAGTGATGAAATGTTTCAGAAGTAGCTAAACGTGGCGCTTGCATGGCTTTATGAATGTACTAAAGTCCAGTAAATTATACACTTTTGAAATGGTTAATTTTATGTTATGTGAATTTTATCTCAATTAAAAAAATACTGCATTGAAATTAAAAAAAAAAAAAACAAGTGGAATATAAAAATCCGTACATGGGGCACCTGGGTGGCTCAGTTGGTTAAGTGTCCAACTCTTGGTCAGTTAAGTGTCCAACTCTTGATTCTGGCTCAGGTCATGATCTCAGCTCAGGGTCGTGAGATGGAGCCCCGAGTCAGGCTCCGTGCTCAGCTTGGAGTCTGCTTGAGATTCTTTCCCTCTGCACCTACCCCCTGCTCTCATTCTCTCTCTCAAACAAATAAATAAATAAAATCTACAAAAAAAAGTCTGTATGAAATCCTCAAACAGATTTCTTTTTTTTTTTTTATTTTATTTATTTGACAGAGAGATAGAGAGAGAGCACAAGTAGGCAGAGAAGCAGGCAGAGGGAGAGGGAGAAGCAGGCTCCCCGCAGAGCAGGGAGCCCCATGCGGGACTCGATCCCAGGACCCTAGGATCATGACCTGAGCCGAAGGCAGCCACTTAACTGACTGAGCCACCCAGGCGCCCCTCAAACAGATTTCTTATGAAGACAGTGGGTCATTGTCTGTTTTGGAACCAGATCCTTCTTTGAACTGTTTCTCTCCTGGTGCTCCCAGGTGCTCCACATATTTCAGGGGTCTGGGGTTGCCTCACCTTGACAGGCCCTCCCCGTTCGGGGACAGAAATGTTCTTTTCCTAGGTGTGGTCTGCCTGCAATCTTTCTTAGCATTTTCTGAGACCATTGCGTCACAAACATTTGTACATCCTCGAACACAGAAATTGACAACATTTGTGTGCACCATGGGGGTAAATGGGGAGGGTATTTGCAGCTAGAGGTGACCCGCCTGGTGGGCTCCGCAGGTCCCATGTGGACAGTGTCTGTAGTACACTGGTTGGCGAGCTCTGCTCCAGGCCTAGACAGAGGCTTAACTGTAGGGGAAAGGGATGTGGGGTGTGCTCAGCCTGCCTTTGCCAGAAGGCCAGAAGGAATCTGTTCTCTACCTGTAAGTGCTCAGATCCACCCCTGCCCTTCAGGGCTTGAGTCCTGCAAACTACATCTCCCAGGCTACTTTGCCCAGTGACTCCTGGCTGGGTTTGGGAGGGGAGAAGGCAGGTGCCCACCCTGCAATTTGGGTATCATTTTTGTGTCTTTAGCAGTGGCTACATCTCCTAGCGGTTCTAGCTCCTTCTGGGCGGTCTCCACTGTCTCTAGCTCTGACCCTGGGCTTCACAACACTACCTCCTCCTTTGATCCCGTCAACCCGAGCGCTTCCAGCTGTCGCTAATCTCTGGGTCGTGGTGTGGGTCCCTGTTTTGTTTTGCAGCATCTCCAACATGTCATTAGTTCCTGCATCAGATTTTCTCTATCAAGCAGAGGGTGTAGGCTCCATTTTCCTGATTGGACTCTGACTTACACGGTGTCCTGGCCACTTCCACTGGCCTTCCAAATAGTGCCGGCCAGCAGCAGAAAACATGCATTGGATTGACCTTGATCCTTGTGCAAACAGTCTTTCTCATGTACCTGGGCAGCAGTAGGCAGCTGGCCCAGAATTCAGGACCTCAAGTCCTGACCAGACATCATCTCCATATGATCAATGATGGGGAAGAACAGAAGTTCGGGATAGCTGCTTCCCTTGTCTGCCTGGAGAACTCCTATTCATCCCTTAAGGCCCAAATATCACTACCACTTGATTGCTGTCCTTTTTCTCTTCTCGTTTCGTCCAGGCTGGATCAGTTGCTTCTTTTTTTTTTTAAAGATTTTATTTATTTATTTGACAGAGAGAGACATAGCGAGAGAGGGAACACAAGCATGGGGAGTAGGAGAGGGAGAAGCAGGCTTCCCCACGGAGCAGGGAGCCCGATGTGGGGCTCGATCCCAGGACCCTGGGATCATGACCTGAGCCGAAGGCAGATGCTTAACGACTGAGCCACCCAGGCGCCCCAATGAGTTGCTTCTTTATCTGTGTTCCCCAAACGGTTTATATAAATGTGACTTACAGTACTTTCCATTGGAGTCACTGGGGACCTTTTCCCCTCATGAGCAGGTATGTTCACCGAGGGAAAGGACCTGGCCTCACTAATTCCACGCATCCAGGGGCTCACTCTGTGCACGACGCCTGATCCATAGCGGCCAGTGAAAGTTTGACTGAGTTCCCTAGTGCTCTAGTCTGGCTGCGTATTAGGATCACTTGGGAAGCTTTTAAAAAAATACAGATGTCTAGGCTCTACCTAAGACCAATGAAGTCAGAATTCTGAAGGTGGAGCCCGGGCATTGGCATTTTTAAAAGACTAACTGGGTGACTTTAATGTGCAGTCAGTGTTGTGAAATGACTGCTTTGACGTCTCATTAGCTTTGAGTAATGTTTCCTGCCATCAAACCCAGCTCCTCCTGCCGTTTAATTCAACCTAGCAAATACTGTTGAGTGCCTACTCTGTGTCAGGCATTGTGTAGACAGACTCCTGCTGCTCGAAGTGTGTTCTGTGGATGAGCAGTACTTGTACCATCTGGGGCCTGTTAGAAATGCAGAATCCCGGGCGCCTGGTGGCTCGGTCGGTTAGGCGTCTGCCTTCAGCTCAGGTCATGATCCCAGGGTCCTGGGATCGAGTCCCGTGTTGGGCTCCCTGCTCAGCGGGGAATCTGCTTTTCCCTTTCCCTCTCGCCCTGCACCACTCCCCCCGCGCTTGTGCTTGAACTCTCTCACATAAATAAAAAAAATCTTAAAAAAAAAAAGGAAATGCAGAATCTTAGGTCCTTCCCCAGATCTAATCTCCTCTCCTACTGAGATTTTTTGCAGTTTCACCAGCTCCCCCGGCTGGTTCGCATGCATGTTACCCTCTGAGAAGCAATGATGGAGATACCGTGCAAATGTCCAAGTGCTCACAGTGAATTTCATTTCCTTTCTTATCCACTCTGTTTTGTTTTCCTTTAGTGGTGTATCATTTTATATCCCCTTCTCAGGCTACAATGGCGCATCCAAAGGGGGTCGAGACCAGGCAGGAGATAGAGGAGGTGATGGATCCCCCTGAGTGTGGTCGGGAAGGGAAGGATGGATGGGTCTTTGAGAGATGGAAGCCTCTCTGGGCACACCACGTACCAGCACTGGGGAGGCCTCGGGGATGGGCTGTTTGGGGAGGAATGATTCCTATTTCTGACATTGCCGTTTCTTTGGGAGTGATCCCGGCGCACTGGAGGGATGCTGTGGCCGAGCCGGATGGAGGACTGCAGCAGATCTGCTTGCCAGGGAGCAGGTTGGCATTGATGCAAATAAAGCAGCCTTGCTTGCCTCCTGCTTTCGGGGGCCCGGGCACGGTAGGGAGTTTCTGCAGGCCAGCCTGTGAAGACCCACAAGGTTACCTGGTGTTCAGGTTCACGTGGAGCAGTGTGATATGTGTCTGTCCGTGGGAGTCGTGACTTTTTTTTTTTTAATTTTTTAAAATTTTTTATCGTTATGTTAATCCCCATACATTACATCATTAGTTTTAGATATAGTGTTCCATGATTCATTGTTTGTGCATAACACCCAGTGCTCCATGCAGAACGTGCCCTCCTCAATACCCATCACCAGGCTAACCCATCCTCCCCCCCGCCAGAACCCTCAGTTTGTTTTTCAGAGTCCATCGTCTCTCATGGTTCTTCTCCCCCTCCGATTTCCCCCCCTTCATTCTTCCCCTCCTGCTACATTCTTCTTCTTCATTTTTTCTTTCTTAACATATATTGCATTATTTGTTTCAGAGGTACAGATCTGAGATTCAACAGTCTTGCACAATTCACAGCGCTTACCAGAGCACATACCCTCCCCAGTGTCCATCACCCAGTCACCCCATCCCTCCCACCCCACCCCCCACTCCAGCAACCCTCAGTTTGTTTTCTGAGATTAAGAATTCCTCATATCAGTGAGGTCATATGATACGTCTTTCTCTGTTTGACTTATTTCGCTCAGCATAATACCCTCCAGTTCCATCCACGTCATTGCAAATGGCAAGAGCTCATTCCTTTTGACGGCTGCATAATATTCCATTGTATATATATACCACATCTTCTTTATCCACTCATCTGTTGATGGACATCTTGGCTCTTTCCACAGTTTGGCTATTGTGGACATTGCTGCTATAAACATCGGGGTGCACGTACCCTTTCGGGTCCCTACTTTTGTATCTTTGGGGTAAATACCCAGGAGTGCAATTGCTGGATCATATGGTAGCTCTATTTTCAACTTTTTGAGGAACCTCCATACTCTTTTCCAGAGTGGCTGCACCAGCTTGCATTCCGGGAGTCGTGACTTTTAAAGGCAACCTGGATGGGGAAAGACTCTTGGCATGTCTGATGATATCTCTGCCCTCTCCCCAGAGCCCGGCGCACCTGGCCCTGGTATACGTTCAGGCCAGATTTGAGGGTGATGCTGATCCATGGCCGGGAGACCAGGAGGGGCGATGGCTGTCTGGGAGGGCAGTTTTGGCTGAGGATCTGCCTCCCTTGCCTCTGTCCGCGGCCTCTGCCGTGTGTGGTTGCACAGGTGGTGCTGGGTCTCTGGGAGACCACAGAGGAGGAGGGATACCCTTTTCTGGAGGGGACAGCTCTTGTCCCCCAACATGCTTCTTTGCTGCCCAAGCATCTGTGGTTGGATCAGGCCATGGAGGTGACACATAACCTGCTCCAGATTTCAAGAGGATGACTGTGTGTGTTTCTCTTGAGTTCTTCAGGGATGTTGGACATACACCTGCAGAGGAAGCAGGATTTCATTTGAGAAATGCTGTCATAAGGGGTTCCGTTGGGCTACGGGCAGGGAGTCAGCAAGTTGGGATGAAAAGGCCAACATCTTGCGGGAGGCTCCGTTGTTAGGACTGGCCCAGCAGTGAAGAGTAGCTCCGCCAACCAGCTCGTGGGTCAGCCTCCACCATGTACTGTGGCTGTGGGCTGGTAGGTCAGGGTTGTGGGAGACCTCTGTGCAGCCCGGCACCTCCCATCCCCATACTCTCCCGGATCCTTCTCTTGCAGTCAGACCCTGCACTCTGTTTATTCCGGGGCTGGAGAAACAGTAGGGAATCACATGGGAATGAGAGGACCGACCCTGGAGTCCCCAGTGCCGAGGCTGGGGATGGCCATGTTCCGAAAGGCTGCGTGGGGCCGAATCCCATTCTCAGGAAGTTGAGGCTCTTGCTGGGTCCCTCAGGTGACTGTACCAGAGCTCAGGTCTGTAGCAGTTCGGGGCTCCCTAAGAAGAAACTCTGTGGAAGGGAGGTCTGAAAACATAGGCATCGTCGCCATATTGGGCTCTCAGACCCCATGGAAGTTTGGACAGGTGCTTGCAGAGAAGTCACCAGAGGCCCTGGTGGCTAGCTGGGATGGTCCGAGAGCCCAGGCCCACATCAGCCACTCTGGGCACTGGACGTGTCTTGCTGTCGCCCCTTGCTGTTGCCCTCCTGCTCCCTTGAGCCCAGTGGTCCGTATCCTGCCCCTGTTTCTCACCCCACACGGACATTAACGCATCAAGGCTTCAGCTGACACGTGTCTTGAACCCTGAATCAAAATCTTTTGTCTTCCCCTCCCTGTGCAGAACCATGTGCTAAGACTAGCAGCAGGGAGAGAAAAGCCCTCTTAATGAGTGCCCGGTGTCAGCCCTGAATTACTTTCTGCTTCCCTTCTGGTTTCCAGGGGCTCCTGAGAATGTCCATCTCCCCCTGGGAAGGGTGGGCATGGGAGGAGGTGTTGCCCAGACTTTATACCTTATTTTTCATTAACAACAAGTCTCAGAACTGCATTGTCTTGCTGTGTCCTCCCCTTGCCTTCCCCTCACTTCCCGTCAAAGCTGAGTCTGATCTGATGGGAGAGGGGCTTTGCCTCCTCACGCAGGTTGTCCCGTCTTGCTGGGGGGCGACACTTGGTGAGGGCTGGAGCCAGCCACCGTGCCCGGCAGGTAGCAGGCCCTCCGTGAATATGTGTTCAATGCCTGCAGCTTGCTTGTCTTCACCGGCGGCTGTGGACGTGTGGAATGACAGCACATGGCTCGTGTGCGTTCCTATCCTCACACCTTCGTGTAACTGATTCGTTCATCCAGCAAGAATTTTTAGCACCTCCTGTGGTGTGAGCAGGGTGCCAAGAAGGGGGCCTTCTTGAGGGGAGATGAGATAGGCCCACAAAGAACTCGCGCACCAAAGGTGATGAGGCTTGAAAAAGAGAAGCTCGGCCAAATATTGGGAATTCAAGGCAAGACTTTGTAGCGTGAGGAGCATTGAAGGATAAGTAGCTCAAAATATAACTTCCCCACATTTCCATGCCATGTTATAGTTTTATGTGGTTTTATATGGTTTTTAATTATTTGTCATCTTGGGGCACCTAGGTGGCTCAGTCATTTAAGCGTCTGCCTTTGGCTCAGGTCATGATCTCGCGGGTCCTGGGATCGAGTCCCGCGTCGGGCTCCCTGCTCGGCGGGGAGTCTGCTTCTCCCTCTCCCTCTCCCTCTGTGCTCTCTCTCTCTTCCAAATAAATAAATAAATAATCTTAAAAAATTATTTGTCATCTTAACTGTGAAACAGGTGGGGCATATTTTTAGTAAGGAGACATTAGGGGCAAGGGTCGACCAGAGAGAGGGGAAGTATCGGGACGGCAAGAGGACCGTCAGGTTGCTGAGGGGCCCACGGAGTGTCAAGAAAAGAGCCACTGCTCCAGGACTCAACGGCCGGGCGTTTGAATTCGGGCTTCACATCTCTTATCGGCGTGACATTTGGGAAGGTCACCCAACCTCTGGGAGCCTCGGTGCCTACATTTATAAACAAGAAGCAGAAAGCCCTTTTGTTAGGGTGGCGGTGGGACTGAAGTGAGGTTATGGGGTAAATGCAGGGCTGGGCACACAGTAAACCACCCAACCACATAGCTCTTAGTCCTTTGAGGCGGATGGTTGGGGTCTGAGTCGTGTAGTAGGAGATGCAGCGGGCAAGGCAGACTGGATTCCCATGTCTAGCAGCCGGAAGGCAAAAAGGTGTCAGAGTTGGGGACCCCCTACAAGGAGACGCAGAGACATGGTCTGTTTGGGAACGTAATCCTAGGGAGCCTAAGTAGGGTCGTGGGGACCTGAGACAGGAGGCCAGAAGGGGTGTGATACCAAGCTAGCAACCAAGCCAGCACAATGGTGTTCAGTCCCAGGGGAAACTGGGAGGTGGTGTAGAGCATCTAAGGGAGGGACTGGTGAGGGGTGTCTGTTCATCGTCACCCTAGGAGGTGCTCCTGGGGCGCTCAGTTCCGTGGGCACTTGACCTGCCCTGAGAAAAGCTCTCAGGCTGGTAAAAATCCAAAAATGCAACTGAGTAAACATAAAAGTCAGATTGGCTTTATTCAATGATTCCTGAACCAGGCAGCATCCCATCCAGCTAATAGAAAGGCGCTCCAATGAGCTACAGCAAAGAAGGGTTTTTAAAGGCAGAGAGGGAACAGAAAAGAGGAAATTATTAGCCAAGAAGGCGTTGTTTTGGGCAAGGTTGCCCTCCTAAGGGGAACAGGAGGGGTCTCTCAGGAGTACCTGTTCCTGCTGAGCAGGAAATTCCAGGTGGGCTGGTGAAAAGGCACATTCCTGAGAGGAGAGGAGGGGGTTGAAACTGTCCTTAGGTTAGGTTTTAAGGCTTGGCTGGCTGACTTGGGGATTAGCCCGAGCCACCCCATTTTGGGCCTGCTGTTCCTCTTTTTAGTGACTGCCCCCTTTTGATCAGATTCTCAGCCTGAGAGAGGTGATCAGAATGTAAGGCATTCGCACCGTGCTCAGCCCCTGCGCTGTCCCGCTCACAGTGTTTGTCCATCCTCTGTGTGTCCGTGACCGCTCTGGACGTTTTTGGCTCCATCTCTGTGATATTCACAGCCCACAACTTCAGGGTCACTATTTATAAGTCGGCCGTTTTCTTCGTTCCTTTTCCGACGTTCTAGTCTCAGGGAGGTCATTTGCTTGATGGTTTAGTGGCTACGGATGTGCATTTAGAGCTTTCGAGAGAATACAATGCACCAGTGAGATTATCATGATTATTTTAAGTAGGATAATTCCCAGTGTTTGGAGTGTACTTTGGGGCCACGGTCCCGAGGACCGGAACTAACCAAATCAGATACGCCAAAGAAAGACCTCATTGAGGGAATCACCTTTTTAAGCCAAGTGGCGTGCTCAGTGATCTTACGCAACTGAGTTGCAACTTCCCCAGAAGTGTTCATCCAGGGGCAGCAGGTGCGGCTGGCCACAGCACAGATGCCTCTTCGCTTGGCTAAAAGACAATCCAGGACTACTCTTACTGAGAACAACGTTGGCTAGAGTCTAAGGATCTTTTTTTTTTTTTTTTTTGGCATCTACTGAGTTAGCAGTGGATTCTGCCATGTCTTCAAGAGTTAAGGAAAGGTTTCTGATCATATTCTCATTTACATTTACTCCTAATCAGGGAATGGATGGCCTTGCCAAAGGAATCAAATCCTGAGTCATGCATGCCTCCTGGCAATTCCTTTCTAATTCAATGATGTAAATCCAGAGGAGTCTAAGAGAGAAGTGTCTTAGTTCGTTTGTGGGAAGTTAGAAGCACAGGCGGATAACTAAGAGACATTGCCCAGCCCTGTGCCAGCCACAGAGGCTTCGTAGGTCCAAGGACCAAGGAGAGTGGGGTAACCGCCACAAAGACAGACCCTCTTGGGGCACAGACTACTTCCTGCTAAGGCGACACTGTTAATGGATTCATTCAGGGACATTTGCCTGTTCAAGCCAGAGGTCAGTTTTCTCTTAGCCTGAAATAAAAAAGTTGTTCTAAATTCCAGAAGTTACCCCCCTTCGCAGTGGCCTGGGAGACACAGGTGAGGGTATTATCTTTCTGGCCAGCGCCAGCGTAAAGAAAAAGAACGGGAAGAAGAAAGGGTTTCATGTTTGGTTCAAGTGTGAAGTCTTGATCTGGCGTCTGCTACTTCTCTTCCTAATCAGTTGGATTAGGGAGTCTCCAGCGTTTGCATAGGACCAGATGTCAGCTGGAGCCTTCTTCCGCTGTGAGATGCATATCCAAGATTTAAGTCCGAGAAATTTGGCTGTCATCTGGGTAGTTAGGGGGACCTGGTAGTGCCCCTTCCAAGGACATTCAAGGCTGGTCTTTGTTCTTATGGACTCCAAGTCAGAATGGTGGGAGAAAATTGGAAATACTAGATTGGAGAGTTATGGCCATATTTTTGAGGAAACTAAAAGAATTCAGCTCTACAACAGAACCTTGAGGACAGTTAACAGGATTAGAAACAAATATAGATAAAGGTGTAAACATAATTTCTTCTCTCTACAATTACTTTCATTTTTTATAGTAAAGCTAATTTGTTTGCATTAAACTTCCCCTAATTATTTACATAAGTGCAGCAAGAATAGTGCTTGATTGTATAAGCTCTTTTTTATTTTTTTATTTTATTTTATTTTTTTATTTTTTGCATTTTTTTATTGTTATGTTAATCCCCATACATTACATCATTAGTTTTAGATATAGTGTTCCATGATTCATTGTTTGTGCATAACACCCAGTGCTCCATGCAGAACGTGCCCTCCTCAATACCCATCACCAGGCTAACCCATCCTCCCACCCCCCTCCCCTCTAGAACCCTCAGTTTGTTTTTCAGAGTCCATCGTCTCTCATGGTTCTTCTCCCCCTCCGATTTCCCCCCCTTCATTCTTCCCCTCCTGCTACATTCTTCTTCTTCTTTTTTTCTTTCTTAACATATATTGCATTATTTGTTTCAGAGGTACAGATCTGAGATTCAACAGTCTTGCACAATTCACAGCGCTTACCAGAGCACATACCCTCCCCAGTGTCCATCACCCAGTCACCCCATCCCTCCCACCTCACCCCCCACTCCAGCAACCTTCAGTTTGTTTCCTGAGATTAAGAATTCTTCATATCAGTGAGGTCATATGATACATGTCTTTCTCTGTTTGACTTATTTCGCTCAGCATAATACCCTCCAGTTCCATCCACGTCGTTGCAAATGGCAAGATCTCATTCCTTTTGATGGCTGCATAATATTCCATTGTATATATATACCACATCTTCTTTATCCATTCATCTGTTGATGGACATCTTGGCTCCTTCCACAGTTTGGCAATTGTGGACATTGCTGCTATAAACATCGGGGTGCACGTAGCCTTTTGGATCCATACTTTTGTATCTTTGGGGTAAATACCCAGTAGTGCAATTGCTGGATCATATGGTAGCTCTATTTTCAACTTTTTGAGGAACCTCCATACTGTTTTCCAGAGTGGCTGCACCAGCTTGCATTCCCACCAACAGTGGAGGAGGGTTCTCCTTTCTCCTCATTCTGGCCAACATCTGTCATTTCCTGACTTGTTAATTTTAGCCATTCTGACTGGTGTGAGGTGGTATCTCATTGAGGTTTTGATTTGGATTTCCCTGATGCCGAGCGATATTGAACACTTTTTCATGTGTCTGTTGGCCATTTGGATGTCTTCTTTGGAAAAATGTCTGTTCATGTCTTCTGCCCATTTCTTGATTGGATTCTTTGTTCTTTTGGTGTTGAGTTTGATGAGTTCTTTATAGATTTTGGATACTAGCCCTTTATCTGATATGTCATTTGCAAATATCTTCTCCCATTCTGTCAGTTGTCTTTTGGTTTTGTTCACTGTTTCCTTAGCTTTGCAAAAGCTTTTTATCTTGATGAAGTCCCAATAGTTCATTTTTGCCCTTGCTTCCCTTGCCTTTGGCGATGTTTCTAGGAAGAAGTTGCTGCGGCTGAGGTCGAAGAGGTTGCTGCCTGTGTTCTCCTTTAGGATTTTGATGGACTCCTGTCTCACATTGAGGTCTTTCAACCATTTGGAGTCTATTTTTGTGTGTGGTGTAAGGAAATGGTCCAGTTTCATTCTTCTGCATGTGGCTGTCCAATTTTCCCAACACCATTTGTTGAAGAGACTGTCTTTTTTCCATTGGACATTCTTTCCTGCTTTGTCAAAGATTGGTTGACCATATAGTTGAGGGTCCATTTCTGGGCTGTCTATTCTGTTCCATTGATCTATGTGTCTGTTTTTGTGCCAGTACCATACTGTCTTGATGATGACAGCTTTGTAGTAGAGCTGGAAGTCCGGAATTGTGATGCCGCCAGCTTTGCTTTTCTTTTTCAACATTCCTCTGGCTATGCGGGGTCTTTTCTGGTTCCATACAAATTTTAGGATTATTTGTTCCATTTCTTTGAAGAAAGTGGATGGTATTTTGATGGGGATTGCATTGAATGTGTAGATTGCTCTAGGTAGCATTGACATCTTCACAATATTTGTTCTTCCAATCCATGAGCATGGAACGTTTTTCCATTTCTTTGTGTCTTCCTCAATTTCTTTCATGAGTATTTGATAGTTTTCTGAGTACAGATCCTTTGCCTCTTTGGTTAGATTTATTCCTAAGTATCTTATGGTTTTGGGTGCAATTGTAAATGGGATCGACTCCTTAATTTCTCTTTCTTCTGACTTGTTGTTGGTGTATAGGAATGCCACTGATTTCTGTGCATTGATTTTATATCCTGCCACTTGACTGAATTCCTGTATGAGTTCTAGCAGTTTTGGGGTGGAGTCTTTGGGATTTTCCACATAAAGTATCATATCTGTAAAGAGTGAGAGTTTGACTTCTTCTTTGCCGATTTGGATGCCTTTGATTTCTTTTTGTTGTCTGACTGCTGTGGCTAGGACTTCCAATACTATGTTGAATAGCAGTGGTGATAGTGGACATCCCTGCCGCGTTCCTGACCTTAGGGGGAAAGCTCTCAGTTTTTCCCCATTGAGAATGATATTCGCTGTAGGCTTTTCATAGATGGCTTTTATGATATTGAGGTATGTATCCTCTATGCCTATACTCTGAAGAGTTTTGATCAAGAAAGGATGCTGTACTTTGTCCAATGCTTTTTCTGCATCTATTGAGAGGATCGTATGGTTCTTGTTCTTTCTTTTGTTAATGTATTGTATCACGTTGATTGATTTGTGGATGTTGAACCAACCTTGCAGCCCAGGGATAAATCCGACTTGGTCGTGGTGAATAATCCTTTTAATGTACTGTTGGATCCTATTGGCTAGTATTTTGGTGAGAATTTTTGCATCCATGTTCATCAGGGATATTGGTCTGTAATTCTCCTTTTTGGTGGGGTCTTTGTCTAGTTTTGGGATCAAGGTAATGCTGGCCTCATAAAATGAGTTTGGAAGTTTTCCTTCCATTTCTATTTTTTGGAACAGTTTCGGAAGGATAGGTATTAATTCTTCTTTAAATGTTTGGTAGAATTCCCCTGGGAAGCCATCTGGCCCTGGGCTTTTGTGTTTTGGGAGATTTTTGATGACTGCTTCAATTTCCTTAGTGGGTATAGGTCTGTTCAGGTTTTCTATTTCTTCCTGGTTCAGTTTTGGTAGTTGATACATCTCTAGGAATGCATCCATTTCTTCCAGGTTATCTAATTTGCTGGCATAGTGTTGCTCATAATATGTTCTTATAATTGTTTGTATTTCTTTGGTGATGGTTGTGATTTCTCCGTATTTCTTTGGTGATGGTTGTGATTTCTCCTCTTTCATTCATGATTTTGTTGATTTGGGTCATTTCTCTTTTCTTTTTGATAAGTCTGGCCAGGGGCTTATCAATCTTGTTAATTCTTTCAAAGAACCAGCTCCTAGTTTCATTGATCTGTTCTACTGTTCTTTTGGTTTCTATTTCATTGATTTCTGCTCTGATCTTTATTATTTCTCTTCTCCTGCTGGGTTTAGGCTTTATTTGCTGTTCTTTCTCTAGCTCCTTTAGGTGTAGGGTTAGGTTGTGTACTTGAGACCTTTCTTGTTTCTTGAGAAAGGCTTGTATTGCTATATACTTTCCTCTTAGGACTGCCTTTGCTGTATCCCAAAGATTTTGAATAGTTGTGTTTTCATTTTCATTGGTTTCCATGAATTTTTTAAATTCTTCTTTAATTTCCTGGTTGACCCATTCATTCTTCAGTAGGATGCTCTTTAGCCTCCATGTATTTGAGTTCTTTCCGACTTTCCTCTTGTGATTGAGTTCTAGTTTCAAAGCATTGTGGTCTGAAAATATGCAGGGAATGATCCCAATCTTTTGGTACCGGTTGAGACCTGATTTATGACCTAGGATGTGATCTATTCTGGAGAATGTTCCATGGGCACTAGAGAAGAATGTGTATTCCGTTGCTTTGGGATGGAATGTTCTGAATATGTCTGTGAAGTCCATTTGGTCCAGTGTGTCATTTAAGGTCTTTATTTCCTTGTTGATCTTTTGCTTAGATGATCTGTCCATTTCAGTGAGGGGGGTGTTAAAGTCCCCCACTATTATTGTATTGTTGTCCATGTGTTTCTTTGCCCTTGTTATTAATTGCCTTATATAATTGGCTGCTCCCATGTTAGGGGCATAGATATTTACAATTGTTAGATCTTCTTGTTGGATAGACCCTTTAAGTAGGATATAGTGTCCTTCCTCATCTCTTATTACAGTCTTTGGTTTAAAATCTCATTTGTCTGATATAAGGATTGCCACCCCAGCTTTCTTTTGGTGTCCATTAGCATGGTAAATGGTTTTCCACCCCCTCACTTTAAATCTGGGGGTGTCTTTGGGTCTAAAATGAGTCTCTTGCAGACAGCATATCGATGGGTCTTGTTTTTTAATCCAATCTGATAGCCTGTGTCTTTTGATTGGGGCATTTAGCCCATTTACATTCAGGGTAACTATTGAAAGATAGGAATTTAGTGCCATTGTATTGCCTGTAAAGTGACTGTTACTGTATATTGTTTGTGTTCCTTTCTGGTCTATGTTGCTTTTAGGCTCTCTCTTTGCTTAGAGGACCCCTTTCAATATTTGTTGTAGGGCTGGTTTCGTGTTTGCAAATTCCTTTAGTTTTTGTTTGTCCTGGAAGCTTTTGATCTCTCCTTCAATTTTCAATGACAGCCTAGCTGGATATAGTATTCTTGGCTGCATATTTTTCTCATTTAGTGCTCTGAATATGTCCTGCCAGTCCTTTCTGGCCTGCCAGGTCTCTGTGGATAAGTCTGTTGCCAATCTAATGTTTCTACCATTGTAGGTTACAGATCTCTTCTCCCGAGGTACTTTCAGGATTTTCTCTTTGTCTCTGAGACTCGTAAGTTTTCCTATTAGATGTTGGGGTGTTGACCTATTTTTATTGATTTTGAGAGGGGTTCTCTGTGCTTCCTGGATTTTGATGCCTGTTTCCTTCCCCAAATTAGGGAAGTTCTCTGCTATAATTTGCTCCATTATACCTTCTGCCCCTCTCTCTCTTTCTTCTTCTTCTGGGATCCCAATTATTCTAATGTTGTTTCGTCTTATGGTATCGTTTATCTCTCGAATTCTGCCCTCGTGATCCAGTAGTTGTTTATCTCTCTTTTTCTCAGCTTCTTTATTTTCCATCATTTGGTCTTCTATCTCACTGATTCTTTCTTCTGCCTCATTTATCCTAGCAGTTAGCGCCCCCATATTTGATTGCACCTCATTAATAGCCTTTTTGATTTCTACTTGGTTCGATTTTAGTTCTTTTACTTCTCCAGAAAGGGTTTCTCTAATAACTTCCATGCTTTTTTCAAGCCCAGCTAGTATCTTTAAAGTGATGATTCTGAACTCTAGATCTGACATCGTACTAATGTCCATATTGAGTAGGTCCCTGGCAGTCGGTACTACCTCTTGTTCTTTTTGTTGAGGTGATTTTTTCCGTCTTGTCATTTTGTGCAGAGGAGAATAGATTAATGAGAGAACAAAATGCTAGCAGGGTAACAACGTCCCCAGAAAATATACTCTAAACAAATCAGAAAAGACCTGAAGCAGTGGGAAAAGAAAGGGAAAGAGAGAAAAAAGAAAAGGAAAGAAAAAAAGAAAAAAGAAAAAGATAAAGATAAAAACAAACAAAAACAGAAGAAAACAAAACAAAACAAAAACAGAATGTGATCAAATATGATCAGGCTGGTTTATAGATCAGTGCCACACACTAGATTTTGGGTGTATTTTGGTCTGTTAAAAGAAAGTGCCTCCCAAAATTTTAAAGAAAGAAAAACTTATATATGTACAAAAATAAGGGTTGATATGATGAAGGGATGGAATATGACTGTAAAGATGGAAATTATAAAAAATTTTATAAAAGGAATTGATAAGTTGTTTGAAAAAAGAAAGAAGTGGGTTAAAAAAAAAAAAAGGGAGAGAATGTGATCAGGCAGGGGAGTAGAAAAAAACCATACACTAGAGATTTGGAGTATATTTTGACTTGTTAGAAGAAACTATCTCAAAATTTTAAAGAGAGAACAACTTATATATATATGCCAAAAATACGGGTAACTACTATGAAGGGATAGAATATGACTCTAAAAATGAAAAATAAAAATGTTTTTTTTTAAAAAAGGGATTGATAAGATGTTGGTTGAAAAAGGGAAAAAGAAAAATTCAAAAAAAGAAAAAAAGTTAAAAAAAATAACTTTGAAAGACTAAAGAATCATGGTAAAAAAGCCATGAATTCTATGTGCAGTATTCCCCTAGCGCCGGAGTTCTGCCGTTCTCATTGATCGGTAAACTTGGTCTTGGCTGGCTGTTCTCGCTGATCTTCTGGGGGAGGGGCCTGTTGCCGTGGTTCCCAAATGTCTTTGCCGGAGGCGGAATTGCCCCGCCCTTGCCGGTCCGGGCTAAGTAATCTGCTCGGGTTTGCTCTCGGGAGCTTTTGTTCCCTGCAAGCTTTCCGTACAGCTTTGGAGGCGGAGAGTGAAAATGGCAGCCTCCCAATCTCCGCCCCGGAGGAGCCGAGAACTTGGGGTCCGCTCCTCAGCGAGCCCCCAGAGAAAAGCAGTCAGTCACTCCCGTCTCCCCGGTCTCCGGCCACACTCCACGCTCACCCGGCCTGTGACCGCGCCTTTCTATCTGGCACCCGACCCCGGGTGGAGTCTCCAAACCCAGCAGATCCCCGCGGTGCGCTCCCGCACCTCTCCTCCCGGGGGAAGAAGGTGAGTCTCCCCGGATCTGCCGCTTGTTGGGTCCCTGCTGGAGGAGCAGTGGCCCGACTGTGCCGCGGATCACGGTTTATGGCAACCCCGAGCTGAGAGCCCGCGCCTCGGCTCCGTCTCTGCAGCCGGCTTCCCTGCTCCGATACCTGGGAGCTCTGCCGCACTCAGGCACCCCCGGTCTTTCTGTGACCCCGAGGGTCCTGAGACCACACTGTCCCGCGAGGGTTCCACCCCCCGCTTAGCCACCGGAGTGACGTCCCTCAGCGGAGCAGACTCTAAAAGTTCCGATTTTGTGCCCCGCGGCTCTATCACTTGCCAGAAGCGGCCGATGGAGGCCCCTCCCCCGCCATCTATCCTCCCGAATATTGCCTCGGATTCACTTCTCCGCACGTCCTACCTTCCAGAAAGTGGTCGCTTTTCTGTTCAGAGAGTTGTTGCTATTCTTTTCTTCGATCTCCTGTTGAGTTTGTAGGTGTTCAGAATGGTTTGATCCCTATCCAGCTGAATTCCTGAGAGGAGACGAAATCCAGGTCTCCTACTCCTCCGCCATCTTGCTCCCCCCCCCCCCCCCCCCCCCGTATAAGCTCTTTTTTAAAAGACTGCTTTGCTGGAACGTTGTAAGCAAGGTCACAGGTCGATTTTTTTCAAGGGGCTTTATTTGGTTTGTAAAGTCAACCTTAATTCCTCAAAACTGTCTGGTCATATCTGAGTCTATGTATCTCTCTCTCTAATATGACATTCCATTCAGAGCCTAAGGAACATAACCAGTGTTCTGTTGCAAAGAGAATGGATTCTTACTGAACTTATGTAAATACCTAATTATTTGCCATGAAAAGAATACTGAAGAGTTCTGGAATTCCAGAGGGATCAGATGTGGAGAAAAAGTAAATGTTTCCTTTTTGTTCACAAAGGTATATCTTATCAAATTGTTGATAGCTTCACAGGAGAGAGAGAAACGTTTCCTAAAATCCGGAAAAGCAAAACATTAGAGAACCAGCAATGTTTTAAAGAAGAAGTCAAAAAAATTATAATTGTCTTCCTCTCTTCATTCTGTCCCATATAATTAATTCTTGTTGGTCTTGATCTTTTGGGAAAAGTTTTATGACGACACCATTTTCTCCATCGGTGTTCTGTAAATTCTTACTCTGTTATCAGAACCTGTATCAAAATCATCAGAAACCTGTACTTACAGGACTTGTCAGTTGCCTTTCCATGAATTTCTCTGGAAATGAAACACATTTGTAAGAAGCTTTTGTTTAGCATCTGAGCAAAACAATAACTCTGCAAATGATAAGATTTAAAAATGGCCATGGTAAAAGGTCTGATGAGTGCTTATTATGATCTACTTGATGAGGAAATTTGGTTATTTTTGTAACATACCACATTTTAAGATAAGAACTGGAATTGTAAGTGTTTACATTATATTAGGACATAATAGATCTTTCCGAATTGCATACAGTTTTTGGGACACTTCTTTTTTTTTTTTTTTTTTTAAGATTTTATTTATTTGACAGAGAGAGACACAGCCAGAGAGGGAACACAAGCAGGGGGAGTGGGAGAGGGAGAAGCAGACTTCCCGCGGAGCAGAGAGCCCGATGTGGGGCTCGATCCCAGGACCCTGGGATCATGACCTGAGCCGAAGGCAGACGCTTAACGACTGAGCCACCCAGGCGCCCCCAGTTTTTGGGACACTTCTATTAATAACCTATATCCACAAAAATATAATCTAAGAAGGCTTAGTGTCACCTTTTTGACAATGTTTCCTGTGTAATTTATCATACTAAATAAACCTAATTAGTGTAACATCTCTCTTTTTATAAAGAGAGAGAACAAATCATTTGAGATGTTCCTGGATCTTTTGGAAAATCCTGAAGTTAGTTCGAGGTCAAAAGATTTCATTTAGAATTTTATTTTTGGGAGGTTCGGGCACTTTGTCAAGTAAGATCATCGGTCTGTGAAATAATACTTAGTTATCCATTTAACCAAAGTAACAATTAAAAACTTTGTAGGCAAATAACAGAAAGTTAAATAGTTGTAAAAAGCCTTAGCTCTTTTAATATTGAAAAGACTCATTTTTTTCTAAGTGCACAAGGACCTGATAAAGATAAAACATAGAATCTTTGTTTTTCTAGACAGATTATACTAAAGGTAAAGAAAACCCTTATTAAGAGCAGGACTAATAATCTAAGAAAACTTTGTCCTTTTACAGAGAGAAAAACCCAATTCCAATTTTGCACCAGTGTACTTTTAATATTAAAACTAATTTTAAATAAATTCATTTAAGTGTCAGCCAGCTTGACCACACATTAAAATTCCTTTTCAAAGATTCCTTTTCCACAAACCTTCTCTCTCTCTCTCTCCCTTTTTTTTTTACATTCAGATTTTGTCCTGTGTTTTCCCTCTTTTAAATATGCTGAATATCCGACCTCACTTTTGGGCAAAATTACTTTCTTTTCCCTTAACAAAATGCATTTCCATTCCTCATGCCTTCTTTTACTATTTCTAGTAGCTTTAATTATATATATATACACACACACACATTAATTATATATATACACATATATGCGTACATATATATACACATATATGTGTGTATATATACTTACCATATAATATCCTATTAGTTTTAGGTGTACATTATAGTAACTTGATATTTTTATACATTAGGAAATAATCCCCATGATAAGTCTAGTTTCCATCTGTCACCATGCAAATTTATTACAATATTATTGACTATATTCCCCGTGCTATACATTACATTCCCATGACTTACTTATTTTATAACTGGAAGTTTGTACCTCTTACTCCCCTCTTTGGTAACCAACAGTTTGTTCTCTGTATTTTTGTATCTATGAGTCTGTTTCTGTTTTTTTGGTTGTTTTGTTTTTTTAGATTCCACATACAAGTGAAATCATGTGGTTATCTTTCTCTTATTTCACTTAGCATGATACCCTGTAGGTCCATCCATGTTGTTGTAAATGGCAAGATTTTTCTTTTTATGGCTGAGTATTGTATATATATATATATATATATGCGCATCCATACATACCACATTTTCTTTGCCCATTCACCTATTGATGGACCCATAAGTTGCTTCCATATCTTGGCTTTTGTAAGTAATGCTGCAGTGAACATAGGGGTGCACGTATCTCTTCAAATTGGTGCTTTTGTTTTCTTCAGACAGATACCTGGAGGTGGAATTGCTGGATCATATGGTAGTTCTATTTTTAATTTTTTGAGGAACCCCAATACTGTTTTCCACAGTGGCTACATGGATTTGCCTTCCCACCAACAGTGCCTGAGGGATCCTTTTCCCCCCATATCCTCACCAACACTTGTTATTTCTTGTCTTTTGGATAATAGACAATCTGAGAGCTGTGAGGTGATATCTCACTGTGGTTTTGATTTGCATTTCCCTGGTGATGAGTGATGCTGAGCATCTTTTCACGTGTCTGTTGGCCGTCTGTATGTCTTCTTTGGGAAAATGTCTATTCAGGTCCTCTGCCCATTTTTTAATCAGATTTTTTGGATATAAAGTTGTGTAAGTTCTTTATATATTTTGGTTATTAACCTCTTATCAGATGTACTATTTGCAAATCTCTCCTCTCATTCAGTAGGTTGCCTTTTTGTTTAGTTCTTGGTTTCCTTTGCTGTGCAGAAGCTTCTTAGTTTGATGTGATCACATTTGTTTATTCTAGCTTTTGTTGCTCTTGCCTGAAAGGACTGGTCCAAAAAAATATTGTTAAGACTGATGTCAAAGGGCTTACTGCCTATGTTTTCTTCTAGGAGTTTCATGGCTTCTGGTCTTAATTTCAAGTCTTTCATCCATTTTGCATTTATTTTTGTATATGGAGTAAGAGAGTGGTCCAGTTTCATTCTTTTGCATGTAGCTGTCTAGTTTTCCCAGCGCCATTGATTGAAGAGACTGTGTTTTTTCCATTGTATATTCTTGCCTCCTTTGTCATGGATTAATTGACCATATAAGTGTGGTTTTATTTCTGGGCTCTCTATTTTATTCCATTGATCTTTGTGTCTGTTTTTGCACCAGTACCATACTGTTCTCATTAGTGTAGCTTTATAGTATAGTTTGAAATGGAGAAGTGTGCTACCTGCAGCTTTTTTCTTCTTTCTCAAGATTGCTTTGGCTGATCACATGTATTAGTTAGAATTCTTAACCCTTAGGAACCTTAACTAAGAAGTAAACAATTATGAACTGTCTTTTCCATTAGCACTCTGTGAATTGGCCGGCTTATGAGTACTCTTTATGATTTCTAGAAACGAGCTTTCCTCAGTGTGCATAAAATGTGTTTGCTAATAGACTCAAAGATCTTTGGTTCCTCTGGAAGCAAAATATGGATAAGCCTGTTTTCATTAATTAATGTTTCAGTATTTTATCTTATTTGGAAATGATCTGGATATCCAATGAATTTAACTTAACTCATTATATGACTTAACTTAGCAAAACTTTAAGGTTTCAGGTTACCCAAAAGATATGGGAAAACTATTTAAAAAGTTTACCTAAAACCTTTTTATCCTACTTACATGTATTCAATTTACCTGTTCTTGACAGTTATTTTCAAATTACCCACAAAAGCTTCGTGAGGCATTAGACAAAGTTATCCACTGTACCGAGCTACAGATTTTGTAACAGAGATAACATGAACTTACTTGATTAGTAAACGTGGGTAGGATAAAAGTATTATATCAGACGCTGATAACTCTAAAGACATGTCTATTTTAATGAAACCAACAAACTTAAACTAGCATTAATACTGAATATCTTCCCAGATCACGTGACTCTGAAAAGCAGTTGCGTTAGTTTCTATTATATTTCTGAGATCTAGAAATACTCAATTTATAAATGCTTATTGTTAAGCCAATTAAGTAGAGCTTTGATATTTACTAGAATTTGGCAAGGTTTTTCATTAATTTCAATTTTAGATTTCCTTAGCTATTTAAGGGAATAACATAGCAGTTTACCAGAGAATCCCTCCGAGTCCTGTCAATCTGGGGAGGGGCCACTGGAGTTGGTAGTTAAAGAATTTGCGTGGGCCTTCGAGGACAATCTCTTTTATAGTGTCCCAGTTGATTACAACTGAGACATTGATTTCTGGGCCAGTGTTTTGATGATGGACCCCTAAGAGAGTATGATGTGGGGGGCCCAGGCGTAATTTTAGATGCCTGGCCTTGTAGCTGTAAAGCTAATGATTTGGCGGACTTCTGTTTATGATCTTGTGTGTTTAAATTTTCATTAGCCCTTTACAATGAATTTTTTAATGAAGTTATTTCAGACTTTTGAAGCCTTTTGGATGCTTCTACATACCAATTAAAATAGGTTTCCCATTCTGTTTGCTTGTTATGGGAGCCCTTACTTTCAAGTGTACTTTTTAAGTAAAAGATCTTGTCCAGTTGGAATGTCCCTCTAATGGCCGCTGTAATTCTGAGTTGTCTTTAATAAGATTGTGCCATTTTGTAGACATTTATAGCTTCTGGGACTGCAGGTTTTAGACATAAAATAAGGAGGTGTGCTGGAAGATGGCAAGTTTGATTCTTTAGAAATTAAGGATCCCATTTTTTTATTACTATAGTTGACCCCTGAACAACAAAGGGATTAGGGGTGCTGACCACCTTTGCAGCCAAAAGCCTGTGTATAAGTTTTGACTTCCCCAAAATGTAACTATTCATAGCCCATTGATGACCGGAGGCCTTATCGATAACAAACAATTGAATAACACATATTTTATATCTGGTGTGTATTATATACCATATTTTTACAACAAAGTAGGCTAGAGAAAAAATGTTAGCAAGGAAGTCTTAAGGAAAAGAAAATACATTTACAGTACTGGACTGTAAAAAAATCTGAATATAAGTCAACTCTCACAAGTTCAGACCTGGGTTACTCAAGGGTCAGCCGTATTTATTTATTTATTTTAGCTAGCCTTTGGGTTTCTCAGAACCACATTAATACCTAAGTGGGATATGCCTCGGGATTGAGGATTGTGTGGTGTTTTGCAGTGTACCATATTTCATGGACATGTTTTTTGAGGTTGGTAGGTAGCCTGGTGTCAGTCTAACTCGTCCTGTGACCAACTTCTCCTAATAGGGGAGTCTTTGGGTTGGGCAGTGAGTGCTCTAACAGCTTTTATTTATTTTTATTTATTTATTTTTATTTTTAAAAAGATTTTATTTATTTATTTGACAGAGAGAGAGACAGTGAGAGCAGGAACACAAGCGGGGGAGTGGGAGAGGGAGAAGTGGGCTTCCCACCGAGCAGGGAGCCCAATGTGGGGCTCGATCCCAGGACCCTGGGATTATGACCTGAGCCGAAGGCAGACGCTTAACGACTGAGCCACCCAGGCGCCCCTCTAACAGCTTTTAAATGCTCGACCTGTGCCCACCAATTCTGCGGCTCTTTGCCCTCTGAGCTTCCCATTAGCAATTAGCCTTTACCTCCTGTGCACATTAGCAGAAACCAACAGTGACCCCTGAAACAGAACTTTGGACCTCAGCAGTCACCGAAGAACTAGGGCCTGGGGAGAGGATTGGACCAGCAGACCTCAGAATGAATGGGGATGGCGGACAGATTCAAACAAGTGGGAACCACAGCTGCCACCGCCAGTTCCTGGTGTGGAGTTCAGGGAAGGATTTCAGACAAACGGGAAGCTGCAGACTAAACCAACAACAGTTCCCAGTGTGAAATCCGAGGGCAGAACCACGGGCCCGGGTCTAGAAGTTACCGCGGACAGGCCCGTGGCAGGCCCCGTTTGCATCACCAGCACTTCCCATGGAGCCTTGGATTAGGGAGAGAGTTGAACCAGCAGACCTCAACACATGGGGACCATGGCCTGAAGCCCCACATGATAGGGAGCTCCGTACTTGTCACTTATGATTCCCACATGGATCTTGGGATGGAATTAAGTGCTGGGATTTTGTACTCAAAAAACTGGGAATTGGGGGCAAACAGCCACTTAGATCAGGAGCTGAGTGCAAAGAGGGCAGAGCCCAGATCTGAGAGTGGACTGACACACGGCTCTCGGAAATGACAAGAAAGACTGTGAACTCAGAGTGCCCCTAGGGTACCATGCCTATGTTTCTCTTTGTTCCCAAGGCCGTTGGAAGTCTCCTTCAGTCCTGGCGCTGCCACCAAATCTGTTAAATAACAGAAATTCTAGTGAGTAAATTTGAAGATCTGCTTGGCTTTGTTCAATGATTCATGAATCGGGCAGCATCCCATCTAGCAAATAGCTCCAAGGAGCAGCAGAAAAGAAAGGTTTTTAAAGGCAGAGTGGAATGGAGAGAAGGAAACTATGAGCAAAGAATGTATTGGTTTAGGCCAGGGTGCCCTCCTAAGGAGAGCAGAAAAGGTGTCTATCAGTGGATTACGGCCTAGGGCTGACCAGAAAATTCCAGGTTGGCTGGTTCAAAGTCACATTCCTGGGGGCTTGAAAAGTGCAGTTAGGTTAGGTATTAAGTCTTGGTTTGCTGATGTGGGGTTTAGCACAAGTGACTCTATTTTGAGCCCACAGTCTCCTTTTTAACATGACAAAGAGGTCCAGGTACCAACAGTGGGGAGTCAGGCGGCAGCATGGAATGGAATGGTCGGAGGGAAATCAGTGCAGCACAGACACGTGGTGTTTGCTCCTGAGGGTTTGCAGTGCTTCATCCAGCGGCTGCCTAACCCTGTTTTCCTGCCAGCCATTTGCATGCGTATTTCCTCGGGAATCGGCAATACTAGTCTCTCGTCTTTACCTTTGTGGTCTTGGGCCTTGGTTGGCATAGACTCTCATCTTTGGGCTGAAACAAGGCCCATGGGACCTGCTCAGTCTCTTGGGGACACAGATCGCCAAGACAGTTGGTAGCCATACTGCAGACGTTGGATGCTCTTCTTGGCAGCAAGGTCTTCTACAGAGAAAGCGCTGTACCCAGGTCATTGTGGGGGAGGTGGGCTGGACCAGTGATGGAGAGGTGGCCTCTGAGGAATTCAGGGGCAGGGACAGGTCTAGGGCCAGCTTGAGATACTCTGTAGATGAGCATGAGTGGATCTCTTAGCAAAAAGTGCACCTTTAGCCCTGTAACTCCCCAGATAACTGTCCACGGGAGGTTGCTGAGGGGCTGGATGGCCTTCAGAAACAGTGACTCACTCTCTGGGCTCTTGGAGGTTTCTGCTTTAGAGAATGGGGCATTCTGTCAGGCGCCACCAGCCATGATTTCAGACTGCACAGATCCGCCGGCTGGAGAGCAGCTGAAGGAGTGGAGGGAGAGGCAGGGAGAGAAAGGCAGCAAAGTGGGGGAATGGGCCAACGGAAGTGAGGTTGGAAGAAACCGAGCAGACTGCTGGGAAGTGGGGTGGTGGTGAAGAAGAGCGCCCCGCGGCCTCGCCACCCTGGATGAGATTACTTAGGAGAGCACTGGGAAGGCAAGAGGTGAAGACCAGGGCGAAGGTTCGGGCAGGTTTTGGGCAGTGGTCGTCAGCCAGGGAAATGCCATTAAGAGGTGTTTGGGAATGCCAATGTGTGGACCCCTGGCCCTCTTAGAATGTGAATAGATTTGCATTTGTCAGCCCTGGTGTAGTCCCCTTTCAGGAATCCAGACCTCTTGGAAATGGGCTATGTTTTACAAAGAGAGTCAGAATAATTTAGAGCCCCATTCACATGGATCTCATAAAGCTGCCATCCACAAGAAGAGCTCGGCGTGCCCTCGGCAGATGCTTGTTCCAGGGGAACCTAGTGGACTTCAGCAAGCTAGCAGTTTCCATTAAGAAAAAGCCCAGCATGGTGCATCCTGGCCTCCTGTTCTGAATTTTGGACCCCAAGATACCTGTAGGTAATGGCTTCCATGTCACAAGTTGATGCACCATCTGCATCTGGGTGGGCTGGCCAGAGCCACCCCTGCGTGTGGATGGCATGAATCGGGAGTGTTTTCCTTGGGGCTCATTTGCGCCTTGAGCCCTCTGCTCATGTGTAGCATGCCACACGGTTTCCCCAAGGGTCCGAGCTGAAGACTAGCTCCTGTGCAGTCTTTCACCGTTAGGAGATGTGCAGGCAAGTGCTGTGCTGCCTTGGGCTCCGCATTCTTGACTTGCACGTGGTGGGGTGGTTTGAGTGGCCCCACCATGACCTCACACCATTAGAGGCCAGGGACAGGGCCCTTGGGACCCACGGGTGGTAGGCACAGCTATTAGGCGTTCTGAATTCCTGGTGGCATGCTGGTAGAGAAAAGGAAGAAAGCTGGGGCCAAGTGAGCTCAGGTCTAAGGGACACTGACACAGCTGTGCTGATCCCCAGAGTATAGCCAGGATTCCCATTCCCACGTATCATGGTGGGTAGGACGTGGGGCCTTGAGTCTGATCGGGGCAGGGATGGCAGACCATGGCCTCTAAAATGGGGGGAGTCTGGGCAGCAGTGCTATTGTTAACACAAGATTGTTAATTCTGTGATTCCGAGGGGTAGACAGAAGTGCACCCAGTTTGAAATCGGTCCCATTAGTTATCAGCAAGATGGCGATGAGAAAGTGTGAGCAGGATCTGAGCCTCTCCCTTGGGAGAAGGAGGCCAGCATGTGCTGTCTGGGTTGTTGGGGTCCAGCTGAGCAGCCAGGATTCGGGCGGGACCCCTGTCCCAACACTGCATGAAGTGACAGGGCCTGGGGTACACACCTCGTCATGTTGGTGAATTACTCACAGTGGTACCGATGGGGGGTCATGATGCCGTGCTGCAAGAGGTCTCCCCAGGTACACCAGATGCCGGGCTGAGGCAGCTGACACATCGTGGGTACTTTATAAATGAATGGACGAAGTGGAGTTCCAGGCCCCACCTGCTGCCGAGGTTAGGCCCAACTGGGCAACCCCAACCCAAGCTTGCGATGAGCCTGTGGGGTCAGGGTGTTTCAGGCTGGCACTGCAACAGGCTTCTGGCCGTAAGTCCTTCCTCGTGGTGAGACCATCAGGTCTGGGTGAGCTCAGCAGCCAGAGGCTCATGGTCAGTGCTCAGTGATGCTGCCAGTTTATTCCCTGTTACCCTCCACCCTACAGCCACGGGCTCTGTGTTTCTTTCTCCTCATGCATGGTGTGAAAAATCCCCAGTATGTTCTGGCCCGAGCTCCCCTCTCCAGCTTGTGGGTTTTCCCTTTCACTCACTCCTCGGGTGCCAACACCATGTTCCCTCCTGTGCCATTGTTCTGGGAGGTGGAAGCCTGGGCAGTCCTGCTGGCTGAACTCTGCTCTAGGGCCGGCTGTAGGGTGTCACATTTCCAGGCCGCTCGAGGCCCCTCGGGAACCTTGGCCCTGCTAGCCTTGAGAGGAGGAATGTCTGCAGGATGGGGGCCAAATGTTGGCTTCCCAAATTTCCCCAGGTGTTGGGGTTGGAGGCAGAGTACCACCTTGACCTTGGCGTGTCTGGTACTCCCAGTGCAGAGAGTTGGCCTCCAGTGCGTGTGTTTTACCCGGTCCCCTGATAGGGTATCCCTCAGCGTCTTTGCTGCATTCACCTTTCCTGTCCTGCCAGGGGACTCCCCAGGTGGTGCCTTGGGCCTCCTTTTGCCGCTTTCAGGAGAGTGAATGCTCTCTCTCCAGGGTGAAGCTGACGGCTCGGGAAGGGACAGTTCCTGCTACATGCGTGCTGAATGTATTGAGAGCTTTTAAGGAACCAGGTGGCCCATGTGGCTCTGGGGTTGCTGAGATAAAAGACAGTCCCTGCCCTCAAGGATCTCAAAGTCTCATGGGGAGACAGGCCTGTCAAAGAGTGTAAGACGAGATCACCAGTGTCCTGTGGGAATCGCAGTGTCTGTTCAGAGCTGATACTCGCCAACATGCACTGTTTAAAGCCAGGAAGTTAAAGTGGTGAATTAGTCCCACAGCAGTGGGTAAATATCTGCCGTCCTGAACCCCCTAAGTGACGACACCCAGTACTCCAGCCACCTGACTCCTCCTGGAAGCTTCCCCCCCACCCCGACCCCTCCCAGTGCCTGGATCCAGGAGCTAAGGATCAGGGTCTAGTTTAGGAGGAGGCCCTGGGGCCCTGATCCAGCCCTTTGGGCAGACTCCCTTTGGGCCTTATTTTGTGCTCTACTAGGTGCTCCTTAGGTCAACCCTGGTTCTGTGACAGCATAGCCGGGGCGCTCGTGGCCTAGCGGGGGGGTGGGGGTGGGGGTGGTGGTCTGAGCAGGACTCTCCGAAGGAGGTCTGAGAAGGATGTGTCCGTCTACATCCGTCCGTGGCTCTGTGGTTTGTGCGCCTCTGACCCTTGACATTGAACCTTGGCCTTGCCCCACCCCCTGGACAGAGCCCCCTGGTCCCTGTTTTAAGAAGGGGCTGCTGAGAATCGCTGGGAGCACAGACTGAGCACAGGGCAGGAGGAGGGGACCCAAGTCAATAGCATGAGGCCGGTTCTGTTGTCAAGGGATTTACGGTCTTCTGAGTGAAGCCAGGCACAGAATGCCTGGACACAGAGGCGACAGGGTCACATTCATACACCAGCAAGCACACAGGAGTCATTTCGCAGTAATTGGAGGGTGAGGCTGGATGGCTGATGGCCACAGCTGGATGAGGGTGGTTTGCTGAAAGCTTAGCGGAGGGAGGAGGAGGATACGGCTGTCGGAACCCCTGGATGTGCCGCTCCACAAACCGCTGGGCACCGAGGGGCCGGCAGGGAGAGGCGGTGGCTCTGAGGCAGTCAGAGGAACCAGCCCTGGCAGCAAGGGCTTTGTGTGGCTGACTCGTAAAGAGCAGGCAGTGGGGGGCGGGCAGGAAGAGGGTCTCATGCTGCAGTCCTGTCACCCCCTCGGCCGCCGCGGCCCCAAGCTGGGTCCTTCTGCTGGCTCTGCAGGTCTCACTTCCCGGCCTCAGACCCTGCACAATCCAGGGATGGCTTGCAAAGAAAAAACTCACTTCTTTTTCTCTACTCCCAAGGCTTCTCCTCTGGCCACCAAATGTGTGACTTGCCCCCATACCAACCAATTCTCCAGTTCTTTGCGGACACCAAGTGTCAGTTCTGACACTCTGGACCAGGAGTTAGTGTCAGACCCCGCAGGTAAGGGTGCAGTCCTGCAAGACCGCACCAGCCCCCAGATTGTCACCCGGGCTTCTGAACAACCACCTACAGATCGAAGGTTCCCAGGACCCCCTCCTTGGGTTTAGTAATTTGCTAGAATGACTCATAGAACTCAGGAAAACGGTGTACTTGCTAGATTACCAGTTTATTATAAAAGAAGACAAGTCAGGAGCAGTGACGTGGAAGAGAAGCATGGGGCGAGGTATGGGGGAAGGGCACGGAGCTCCCAGGCCCTTTCGGGGTGCACCACCCCCCCAGCGCCTCCATGTGTTCACCAACTGGAAGTTCTCTGAACCCCGTTGTTTGGGATTTGCATGGAGGCTTCTTTATGTGGGCGTAATTGATTAAATACTGGCCATTGGTGAGGAAGTCAGCCTCTAGTGGGAAGGAGCTGACAGTTCCAACCCTGTGATTACAAGATTGCTTCCCCTGGCTCCCAGCCCCCAGCCTGAGGTATCCAGGAGCCCCCAAACACTGGTCCTTATTAGCAGACAGAAGGACACTTGCCACCTTGGAAATTCCAAGGGTTTTAGGAGCTGCCTGCTAGGAAATGAGAGCAGAGACCAAATACATGTATTTCTTATTATGTCACACTGCTTTTGTTTTGGGAGGGGAGATCAACATACGCTAAGCTCTAGGCTATTCCAGATAATGTGCTAGATCTTTTACAAACTCTGTTTCAATTCATCTTTGTGATGCTTCCATGAAACCGGCATCACTTATCTCAAGTTTATAGATGAAGAAACTGAGGCCTGACAGGCTGGCTTCTCTTCTGATGACAGCACACCTCCCCGACAGCGGGATGAGGGGGTGTAGGGAGGAAGAGAGCGAGAGTCACCAAAGCCACTCGGGCAGGTCCCACCAGCAAGTCCCCTTCCTCTCTGCTTCGGTCTGGACTGGAGCCTCAGAGAGGCATTTCAGTGGTGTAATGGGTTGGACACAGGGTAGAGGAAAAGTGGCTTCTGTCCACAAAGCGTCTGTGGCTCTTTACATAACCCCTTCTCCCCAGTGACAGGCTTTCCTGCAGCGTGAAGCCTTCCTCAAGGAAGTTTTGGTTTGGCGTGCTAGGTATCTGTTAGCCATTGGGTGTTGTTAGCCTTGAGCCTGTGAAGGACATGTTCAAAGGCATCGTTGAGAATGTAGAGCCCCGAACAGGGTAGAGCTCACAGGCTAGAAACCAACAAGTTTGGTAGGAGGTGGGTTGTGTCCTTCTGGGCACGAGGCTCTCTCAGATAGGGGTTGAGTGGGGGCAAGTTAGTTACTAGGAATATCTTGGAGGAGGGATTGGCAGGTCTTGAATCTAAGAAAGAGCGAGAGCAAGAGAGAGATGTCAAACCGTTTCTTGGATCGATGTGGTTAATAGATGGCACTCACCTTGCCCCTCTCTGTACTGTGCCCATGGCAGACATCACTAATCAATCATAGCTCTTTCCCGCTCATCCACAGATTCCTTCCAAACACAGGGATCTGTGTGAGCCGTCGCCAACCCACTGGTGTTGCACATCATTTGAAATGTGCTCACCAGCTCTGCGGTGATGTTTCAAGTCAGGAGGATTCAGCAGAGGTAGTTTGGGAGAAACCAGGAGGTGAGAACAAGCTGTTCTGTCCATGCTTGGCTCTTGGGGAGTCCAGGGGAATGTGTGTTGTGGGAACACGAACTACAGGAGAGGGGAGAGGTTGGGTGTCAGGGGTAGAGCTGAACTGGAAATAATCTCTAATGAGGCAGTAATTGAAGTCATGTGAATAGAGAGATGCCTTCTGAGAGAGGGAGGATATGGGGAGAGGAACAGACGGCTTACGGCCGGAGGGAAGGAAACTGCTCATGAAGCCGAAGCAAGGAAGAGAAAAATTAACAAGAGAAAAAGCTGAATTTCCTTCACCCAGTGAGGGAGACCATCTCTCCAGCCCCCTAAGTGGAAACCTCTGGAACCTTAAGGAACTTTGGGGCTCGTCTGCTTCCAGATTACGAGCGCTAATGCTGTTAATGCCTTCCTTGTTGGGCTCGGTTGTAAGCCAGCATTTCTTCCAGCCTCTTTAGAGCTGCCTCCTCCCTTCCTGCAGCCTCCCCCTCCACAGGCCCCTTCTAGGCCCGGCCCGGCCCACCCATCCTCCTCCATCCCGTGCCTCCTCTCTTCTCCTCTGTGGCTTGCTCACATTCCGGCGCGCTGTGCACGGAGTGCAAGGCACCCCCGATGTGATCTTGTCTTTCTGATGGTTACCTTGACGAATCGCTCTGACACCCTCTGGTTCCGGAGAGAATTAGTCCTGCAAAGTCAAGGACTCCCTTCCATCCCAGAGACCTGGAATTACCCTGGAACAATGAAAATGCCCCGGGCCTTGGAACAACTTTTCCTGCATTAACTCTGAGGCAGAGTTGCAGTGAGGAAATCCACCCTTTTAATAGGGGAAAATATTGCCCTCATAAGTCTTTATGCAGTGCACTTGAGCTTAATGCTCACTTACCAATTCGCCTTTATAACTTCCATATTGAGTGAATTAAGTCCTCCATGTGGGTAGTTATTAAAGAAGTGATAAGTGCTTTATAATTCAGTAAAGGGTGGCCTGGCCATTTCATATTTTCCTAAGGAAATTGGCCACCAGAAGGGCAGCACTCTCAGGACCCCTGGGGCTAGCTGATTTTAGGCCTAGAGCTTGCACTATTGGATTACTTTCAACCAGCTGCTCTGGCCTGGACCAGACTCTCCTTCTTGCTCAGACTTTCTCCTCCAAGGCCCATTGGGGAAAAAGGGTCAAAGTCAATGTGTCTCTCCCTGCCTCGGGCCGTTTCTATGGTTCATCAAAGACCTCTTCTTTCTCTCCTAGTTCAAAGCTGAGTTGTCTAGTCAGGATTGGAGGTTTTATGATCAATGCGGTTTGACTCTCATCTGCAGACAAGAGGAGAGTGTCTCTTAGGGGCCATGGAGTTCTGACCCACCCTACTCCCTACGCCCACAACCCCACAGGCACAGCTTACTTCTTTATACCTTAGTCTCTTCAAATGGTTGGAGAAAATGCGGGTCCCGGCAAGACCTCAGCCACCAGATGGTTTTTACGACGTGCTGCAAGGTCCTCGGGTTCTGAGGAAGGACATTCCTTTATTCATTCGTTCATTCGAATTTTCTACTCTGTACAGGGAATTGGGCCGAGTGTTGTGGTTACGGTAGTGAACAAGGTAGACCAGTTGCCCACCCTCACAGAGCTGGCATTTTGTTAGTAAAGAGATGCAGAAAACAAGTCAACACATACGTGAGAGAATGACAGATTTTGCCAAGTGGCATAAAAGAACTATCTAGAGCGGCATTTCTCAACCTTGGCACTGTTGTCATTTTGGGCCGGATCCTTCTTTGTTCCGAGGGGGCTGTCCTGGGTTGTAGGATTTTTAGTCACATCCTCGGCCTCTACCCACTAGACTTTCCCAGTCGTGACAATCAAAAAAGTCCCCAGTCATGGCCAGATGTCCTCTGGGGGACAGAATCCGCCCCTGGCTTTTGAGAATAATTGATCTAGAGGAAGGTTATAGAAAATGATTTTGGCTGGGTTGGTCAGGAAAGGCCTCTCTGAGGAGATGACATTTAAGGAGAATCCAAGTGCTTTTAAGGGCAAAACCAAGTGTAAGGGCCCTGAGAGGAGGGGGAGAGTTTGGGGTTTTGGAGAATGGAAAGGAGGCTGGTGAGACAAAGCCAAGTGAACAGGGTCGGTTCGTTTGAGCTGAGGCAGGAGACGCCTGAGCCAGGCATGTGGGGCCTCGCTGGCTGTGGTGGAGGCTGGAGTTCATCCCAAGTGTGGGAGGAGCCACTGGAGGTTTGTTTTTGGAGGGTGGGTGCCGTGGGGGAGGGGGGCGTGATCAGATTTGTGTTACAAAAAGTTCATTCCGGTTTTCAGTCAGGCCAGAGCAGGCACAGTGGTCCCCGTCTTGGAGGCAGTGGCCTTCGGGAGAGGTAATGATGGCCTGGGTCCAGGTGAGGTCGTGGGAAGGGGACAGAGCTGATATCTCTTGTGCAGGTGGACTGCTCAGGTGTGGATATTGCGAGAGGGGACGGAGCACTCAGTGATGAAGTTTGGCTTCGGCACCTGGGTGACACCGGTGCCATTTATTGGGACAGAGAGGAAAGCCAAGGGCTGGTGTTGGACCTACTGATCTATTGGGGAAGAGCCTGGAGCTCAGCGGGCAGGTCTGACCGGAGACACACCTTTGGACGCTCTCAGCGCGTAGGTGATGTTCGGAGCCAGCACGTGGGTGAGATCACCACAGAGCCCCAGGGAAAGACCTGGGAGACACCGACATTTAGGGATCAGACAAAGAATATGGACCCCGCAGAGGAGACGAAGAAGTAATAGCCAGGGGAGTAGAAGGAGACCCAAGAGAGAGTAAAGTTCAGGAATCCGTAAAGAGAATGTTTCAACAAAGAGGTAAAATGCCCCCGAGAGACGGGGTAACGGGGCGGCGGAGCAGAGTCTGCTGAGTTAGTCAGGACGGGAAACGCTGGCGATCTTGGCAGGGCAGTTTCCGCAGAGCGGCCGGGACTGAAGACTTACTGGGCTGGAGAATCCAAGGCATGTGAGGAAGGAAGTCGGGCCTGCGGGAGGAGACGGATCCTCTGAAAACATTTGCCGCGAAGAGATGTAGCGACATGGATTAGTCGCTGGAGGAGGACGTGGCATGAAGGAGAGCCCTTTGTTTTTTTTTATTTTTTATTTTTTTAAAGGTTTTTTGTTTATTTGAGAGAGAGAGCGAGTGAGAGAGCAGAAGCAGGGGGAGCAGGAGAGGGAGAGGGAGAAGCAGGCTCCCCCGATGAGCAGGGAGCCCGATGTGGGGCTTGATCCCAGGACCCTGGGATCATGACCTGAGCCGAAGGCAGCTGCTTAACTGACTGAGCCACCCAGGCGCCCCAAGGAGAGCCCTTTAAATGAGCTCTTCTAGAATGTGTCTGTATGCTGATGGGAAAATCTAGTAGAGAGAAAGTGAGGGTCCAGACAAGAGAGGGGAAAAAAAAAGATGAATGAATCCTTGAGAAGGTGAGAGGGGTCAAGGGCAGGGGACGGCCCCTGCAGGAAGCTGATAGAGTGCCAGGTGCGTAAGTTCTGCCGTTGATCACTTTGAGGGTTCCCTAAAGCATGCATGCATGCATTCATTCATTCATTCATTCCCTTGGCTGTCACTGAGCATTTGCATGGCACTGGAGGTCCGTGCCCTCAGAAACCTCTTGATCTGCTGAAAGCCATAGTCATGTGGGCAAGGGGAAGGTGGAGAAGAGGTGCCAAAAGCATGCCCATCTCGTCTCCTCCTCTGTTTGGCCAGAGGGGGGGCCCTGCCCACTTCCCCCCTCCTGACGCTGAGCATGAGCAACAGACCTGAGATCTGGTCCATGGGCCTCCCCAGACCTCTGGGGTCACCATTTGTGGGCCTCATAGTGATGCCCTAGGATGTCTATCCCTGATTGGGATGTTGAGTGGTGTGCCCTGGGCCACATCCCTCCTCGGGCAGCAAGTTCAAGGTGCCTGTGGGGTCTGACCAGGCCTCTGGGCTGCTCCAAGGGGCCAGAGTGAGGACTGTGTCGGCACGGAGCATGGAAAGCCTTGGGCGTGAGGTGGGGCCTGGAGGGGGCTGCTTAGCACCAACCTGGGCGTCTTCCCAAGTATGTATTTATCCTGGGGTACCTGCTCTTCTTTGTGATTCTGAGGGTGAGCGAGTGGTGAATAAGACAGATACGACCTCTGTTCTCATGCATCCTAGTTCTTGCTTATGGACACTGACGACAGACACATAATCAAATAATCAAATAAGACAATTACAGATGGTTATTAAGGGCTGTGAAGGACATGAGCAGGGGCTTGTGCCAGGGAGCAGCTGCAGGGGAAAAGGGGGGTGTGTGTGTGCTCACATAGGGGTCAGAGCAGGTGTCTCTGAGAAGGTGACCTTTGCAGGGAGCCCTGAGGACATAAAAGGAGCCAGGATGAGTGTTTCATGGAAGTTCTGGTTGGGAATGCGTCTGGTGTGTTTAAAGACAGGTAGGCGAGCGTGGCAGGGGCCCAGATAACAAGCAGGTGTTAAGAGAAGGAGCCCTAGGAGCAGCCAGCGGCCGGCATATGCAGGACCTCATGGGCCCTGGCACGGTGTCCCGATTTCATTGTGAGGGCCATGGGAAGCGGGTGGAGGGTTTTCAGCAGGGGAGAATGTGAGCGGGCAGGTGTAGAGACTCTTGAGGGGGAAGAGTGACAGCAGGGGGCCCAGTGAGGAGGCAAGGGTGGTTTGCAGGTTAGAGGTGGCCACGGCCCGGGTGCCGATGGTGGGCATGCTGGGGTCGCCAGCCCACGCCCACCCACCTGCCCAGCCAGCCAGTGCAAATGAAGGGCAGCAGTTAGACCGGCGAGGGGCTGGCCAGTCCGGTCCCAGGCAGTGGGGTGGGGGGTGGGGGGCAGGCAGGACAGCCCGGACTCCCCAGTGAACTGGCCAAGTCCCAGAGGAAATCTCCCTCCTGGGAGTCAGGCCTTTTCCTAGCAGGATAGCAGACGGGGGGTGTGCCCTTGACCTTTTGTCTGTTAGCAGACAGAGCATCTCAGCACCTGAAGAGCACAGGTGTGTGCACAAACCTTCCCGGTTCCTGGCACGAGCTTTAGAATTGATCAGGACGCCGACACAGATGCTGTCGCTTCCCATCTGTTCACTGCACGATGGGCATGTTCCTTTCTGCCGTTCCCGGGGGTCCCAGATGCGGGGCTGCTTCACCATGGTCCTTGGCGTGCAGCTGCTTGTAGACCTGGTGTGCTAATGTGCTGGCATGCTGGGGTTGCCAGTCCAAGAAGGCTCCCCAGGCTCGCAGGTCCAGCTCCCCAGGCATCTCGGATCCCCCCCCGCCCAGCCGACAGCTGTCAAGGGAGAGAGAGCTGGGTGACTTGGCTGGTGTGATCCAGTGCGGCTCTTCCCCAGCCCCCTTGGAGCTATTGCTCCAGACGGTTTGTTTATAATGCTAAACATATCAGATAATTGAAAGCTAATGCTTCCGTCTGGATCACTAGACATAATATGCCTGGATAACAAATCAATTTCCTTATTGCCCTACAAGGCTTCGAAGTCAAATGCACGGCACATTCGTTGTAGATGTGTGTGTGTGCGTGCGCAGACTCGCGCTCATGCATGCGTGGGCTCCGATGCTGATTTGTTAAGAAATGGAATTCTGGGCTAGTTTCCCCCGGTACTCAGCTCCATACTGCAGTTCAGGCCTGCATCCTAGAATCGGGGTTCAGGTGAGAAGGGGATAGGAGCCTCAGGTCTGACGGGGAAGTGTCTGGAGGGAGGGGGCATCTGTGCACAGCCTTGTTAGCTAAAGCTCTTGTGTTCTGTGTTGGAGGAGTGGGGCATCTGAGAAATGCCCATTTCAGCTGCCTCCTGGCAGGAGGCACCTCTAAGAATAGATAGACAGAATATAATATTAGTGGCGTATGCTTAGGTGCCACCAGGAGAATTATGACTACACCTCTAAGAATACTTTACTTATCTCTCGATCTTAATTATCCAGAAAGGGGATTAGAAACAAAGAAGACAAGGACAAGTATCTACCTATTTGTGTGTGTGTGTTTATGTTCTCTTAGATCTTTATTCAGATTGTATTTACTTTTACTTCTATGATTCCAGCAGAGTAATGGAATCTGCTATTTCTCACTCGGTGCTATAAGCATCAGCACGGAATTGAGGGCTAAGACATTGCCTCATCTAATCCTTGCATCACCGGGATTTCCTATTTGGCTGGAGCCAGAGAGCCAATATCTCTGAGGACGCTGAGGACCAGAGAGCTTCGAGAGTAACTGACCCAGGGGCTTCCAGCTTCCAAGGGCCAGAGCTGGATGTCTGCTTCTGGTCAGCCTGCCTCCAGGGCACCCACGCTTAGACTCTGGGCTTGGAGGGGCTGCCAAGCAGACTGGTCGCAGCACATTGCAAGGGAGGAAAGGCTCTAGGGGGTGATGGCCCACAGCCGGAAAGCAAAGGAAGAGCCAGAAGCTGCTGAAAATGGACACAATAACCATTAGAATTTAGGAATCATGTCAGGGTAGGCCCATTTGGGTAGGGACACAAATTCTGCCTGCTTCAGGAGCCTGTGAGGGTGTCACTGGGTGAAAGAGCTCAGCGGGCTAGTTAGCTTGGTCACGGTGATCCAAGATCATCAAGAAAATATAAGTCATTTTCTGTCTACCCTGCTTAAAAAGGCAAGGAGGTGTGTAATGCATTTTAGGAGGAAAAAGAAACATCTAGCAAGGAAGTTGAACATGCAAAGGTTTTGCATTTAAATTTAGTTGTCCGGAAAATTTGGTTATGAAGAATAGCTCGTTAATAGCAGTGAGAAGTCACAGTGAAAATAACAGTGATCTTACAGCAAGGGAGGAGAGAGGAAAGGTCGCAAACATGGCCAGCCATGTGTAAAGGAAGGAAGGAGGCTCGCTTGTCCCACCAACCAGCCCCTTGTCTTGCCGAATGTCCCGGTGACGAGGAATGTCCTATTAGGTGAAGGGAGACACCTGGCTTGCCCTTCTTCTCGTGGGCCTCCCCATCAACTTCAGTCCCTTGGTGATGGAAGGGGGTGGATGTCTCAGTGTTCTAGAGTTTTCTATGTATAGGACTTAAATATTGGAGTTATAAACAACTCTTAAACATATCCACATGACATGTTTTTAATTAAAATATGGACCACACAGTCTGTGCCATCTCATTTTTATATGCTTGGCGATTGCCAGTTCATTTCCATATTGGCTCCAGACAAACAGAAGGAGGAAGAAAGCGATGGTACAAAAGCACAGTCGAATTTATTCTAGTACAAAGGTTTTTTATCTTTTCCCTGGATGTTTTAATTAATATTTCACTTGTGCCCTAGCTCATCCCCAGAATGGGTGCGGAAGCAGCTATCTGTGATTCCAGGACTGGGTCCTGTCGTTGTGAGTCACTGGGAGTGGCTTCATTTCCGGTGGTTTTTCTCCTACTCCCGAAGAGGCTGGGCGCATGCACGGTCCCTCAGCTCCGGCACACCCCGGTCCACCTGACAGCAGCGTGTTCTTTGACCACAGAGGCTCACCTAGGCCTCGTTGAGGTTTTCTGAGCTGTAGCCCAAAGCCCGGCTCTGGCTTGGTTGCTCAGCGTTGTCATGAATTAAGCCTCCCTTCTCTCTGGAAAAGTGTTGCACATTCGCTCTTGGTGAAGCGTCATGATTCTGGGGTGTCAAGGAAGGGCAGTGGCCAGAGGGGAGGGACGGGGCACTGCATTGACTCTCTGGATGGAGCATTTCCCATTGCCGAGAAGGACTAAGCTATGCAGAAGATGAACTCTCAGTGAGAGGGAAAGACTCTTGTGGGGGGTTCCAGCCAGAGCTGGGTGAGAGGAGACCGTTATTGCTCCTGGGATGTGTAACCTGGATTGGGCCATGGTCCAGTGCACCAAAGAGCCCCTCATTTCCTCTCAAGTAATGCCCTTGACTTGCAGGAGTTGGGGAGCTATAGCTTTTGATGTTCTTCTCTCACCTGGACCCAGGGACCTAGAGGCAAGCTTTTTGGTTTTGGCCTGGGGCCTCTTAGGGTTTGCTCAAAGCAGTCATTTTTATTTGAGAGAGAGAGAGTGCACGAGTGTGGGGAGGGGCAGAGGGGACAGGGAGAAGCAGAGTCCCTGCTGAGCAGGGAGCCCAACGTGGGGCTCGATCCAAGGACCCAGAGATCATGACCTGAGCCGAAGGCAGATGCCTAACTGACTGAGCCACCCAGGCGCCCCCAAACAGTCATTTTTAAAACTGTTGCTGTTTCCAGCCATGGTACACAGTCTTCTATAGTCATCTTAAGGCAGAAACCTTATATGAGGCAGGGCTTCCCAGCTATGGACATTCTGGGCCAATAATTCTTTATTGTGGGGCCTGTCCTGGGCATCTGTGGATGGTTTAAGAGCATCCCTGGCCTCTGCCCACTAGATGCTGGCATCATTCCCTTCCTCCCAGCTGGGACCAACAAAAATGTCTGCAGACATTTCCCAATGGCCCTTGGGGGGCAGGATGGCCCCCTGCTGAGCACCACGGTATAAGAGGTGACTCAAGTGGGGGTACTTTAGCCAGGATGGGAGCCTCCTCTCTGCCCCTGCCCCTCACTGCTCCAGGAAAGCACGCAGACTGAGAACGAGGCTGCAGATCTCTGCGGGGCCGGCCCCGCCACACACTCTGTGCCCGAGCGGACGAACGCAGAATCTCGTAGTCCCACCGGCCCGAGTTCCCGGCGTGGCTCTGAGCTCTTTCTCTCCCATGGTGAGGTGGGTTCCTGAGACGCCTCTGCCGGGATGCACCTGGCACAGCCTGCCGTCCTGGAACGGGGTGACCAGTGACTGCCCCCCACAGGGTTCAAATGCCGAACCTTCCTTTAAACAGTGATCATCATCGATTGTTTTTCAAGGGACCAAGTTAAGTGCTCAGGGAAGACAGCCTGGACACCAGGAAAGCATAATAAAAGGAGAAGCCACATACTAGAGGCCAAGGTAACTACGGTTTACCACGAACAAAAGCAAACCAAACCTTCTGTCATATTTATCCTATTTGTTATATTTTTAGAGCCTGGCTTCCCCACTTGAACCTGCAGCACACAGCAGCTACCCGGGCTCCCGCAGCTGACCCCCCCGGGGCTGGTACCGAGTGGTGAGTCACCGGCGGACTTGGCAGGTGCCCCGCCGATGTCATCCACAAATGTCAGGCCGCACCTTCCCCTCAGAAGCCGCTCTGAGCTGCCAGCCGTGCATTCCCTGAACCTGTTCCTAATTTCTGCTTGAGCAGTTTTCCTGGAGGTCGTGAATGACAGATTAACTGCCCCTCCACGCTTCTGCCACATGGATTTTTATCAATGATTGCTGACAAATGACAACTTCCAGCAGAACCATGACGCCATGTTTAGCTTGAAAACTGGGAAAAGACTGCTCAGTTTCTGCAAAGCACAGGGTTGAAAATAACCATCCCGGCTTGCGCTCCCTGAGGACTTACTGTGTGTCCTGAGCTGCCGTTCCGTTCGGGCTTTTTAACACGGCCTTTCAGTTCTTACGTCATTCTTACACTGGGGGTATTTTATTACCCCATTTGACAGATGAGGAAACCGAGGCACAGACAGATGAAGTCCCTTGGATGGGGTCACACATGGACAGAGGTAGCGACGGGGCCAGGATATGCATCCTGGCAGCCTGGCTTGAGGCAGGGGGCTGTCGGCGAGCTTCTTCTATAAAAGGCCGGTCTCTGCCACACTTCCTCAGCTCAGCTCCATCTCTGTCGCACAAAAGCCACCGCAGACCGCACTAAATGAAAGGGTAGGAACCCTGAAATTTGAATTTCATATACTTTTCACATGTCACAAAATAGGATTCTGCTTTTGTTTTTTGTTTTTTTTTTTAATGTACAAACTATTCTTAGCCCTCAGGCTGTACAAGGACAGGTGGCAGACTGGATTTGGCCCCCAGGCTGTAGCTTGTCGACCCGGCTCGAGAGTCCAGGCTCTTCACCGCGCCAGGGCACCGTGGCTGTGATAAGTCTCTTCCCCCATACGGGGAGCCTCAGACCCAACAGAGGAGGCAGGGGCCGGAGTCTCTTGACCAGGGAGCCTTTTGCACCAAGGAATTTATTTGTTGCCCCGCCGTATCTCCGAGTGAGCCTACATCAGGGATGGGCCGGTGTGTGGCCATCAGGACACGAGAGCTAAGAAGGGTAAACTGATAGAATGCACCGATGATTGACAACTCAGCCATAAATAAAAACACATTTACGGGCTTCTAATGGGGGTGAAGAAAAATGATTTCGTTTATTTATACAACTGATAGATAGCTGCTTGTCAGGAGCAGACCCTAGGCTGTGGGCTCCGGTGAATGAACGGTCGTCTGTAGGAATAGTGTGATCTACTTGGTAGGTCACTGGACCGATGGTCCAGTGAATACCCCCGGGGAGCACTGGCACGGTGCCTTACTCCTTCTGGTATTCCTTTGCACCTGACATGGAGCCAGGGTCCCTGCCCTGGCAGGACCAGACCAAGCAAACTGCCCCGGGGCCATAGGCTTCCAGGGAGAAGACTTTGGAGTTGGAATTCAGTCCCGACCTGGCCACCTGGTCCCTGTCCCCAGCAGATGTCAGTGTGTCTGGCTGCTCAGCAGGGGCCCCGAGAGAATGTGGTACAAAACGGGCTCTCTGCATACCTTGTCACTGCGAGGCTTTGAAATGCTTCCAGGGGCCCTGGCCACCGCCGCCCTGCGGCCTTCCTGGTTCTGGCTCCACTCAGTGGCAGATGGAAGAGCCACGGGTGTGGTGGGGCCAAGGAGGAGATGTCTGGGGAAGGCGGCTGCCACTTTTCTGGCCTCAGTGTGCGTCGGATAGCTGTGGGTTGCAGGATGAGCGAAGAGGGTACTTTGACATCGGGGGTGCTGATGGGAGCTTTGGAGCCTGGGAGGGCAGGGTGGGTATCAGAGGGCCTTCTCCTAGGCCCCTTGGAGCTCCTTGGGATAGAGATGCGGATGAGTGGTAATTTCTCACACAACTCTAGAGTCAGAAAGGGCCTTAACAAATCAGTAGCCGGATGGTTCTTAACCTGGGGACCCCAAGAGCTATAATGGAGCATGTTTGTCCCTGGCATTTTGTCAATATCCAAAAAAAAAAAAAAAAAAAAGAGCAGTAATCAAACCTATGACAGCCTCCTTTGCTTATAGAACTTCCGAGTTCCTTTGCTTTGGGCTGGACCTTATCCACTGGGAGAGTTAGTGCTGGTTTATATCCGTTGATAAAAAGCTCTGGTGAATGGTGATTGATATCTTCAATTAATAAATCTGAGAAGATGAATTAATTATTACTTAATAAATGTATAGTGTGCCTGCTCCACACAAACCTCCTTAAACAGGAGGTAGCTTGGGAGAAAGCTCTAAATGGAGATCTTTGTGACGAGGAAGAAGAGAAGCTGCTGAGCTAGTGAAACCCTCTCCCTTTGCAAATGAAGACACAAGAGACCCAGGAGACCCAAGAGGTCAGAGTTCTGGCTCAAGGCCACTGGTCTTTAGGTCCCAGAGGTGAAGCCGCGACTGGGCTCCTTGGTCCCACCTTCCTTCTGTGACACTGTGGTGCCTCCCTGGTCCCCAGCCTGCCCCCTCCTTCCTGGACTTGGTTCTGCCCAATCAAGCTATCTGTGTTCTTGAACTCCAGGTGGGTTGGGCTGTGGTCACCCGAACGAGGCGCTCAGTGTCTGGACCCTGGGGGACCCCGAAGTGGGTGTATGCTCCTTCTGAGCCTTTTCACTCAAAAACCATGCCCACTGGCAAGCTACCTTCCCCCTCCCCCTTTTTAAACCCACATCATTTGTGTCGTCTTCCTGGCCAGCTGAGAAAATGAGCTGTCCTTAGGAAGTCCCAAAAAGGAAAACAAAAGCAAGTGGAAGGAAGCTAAGTCATGAAGACCAATGGGGAAGCTGGGTTTCGAGTCTTTAAAAAGGAGAGCTTTCTGGAGCCAAGAGGGGACATTAAATGCTGTCCCCGGGCCAGGTGCTCTGGGTCTCATGATGATCCCATCAGGCAGGGGATGTGCAAGACCCCTCAAGGAGGGAGGAGCTGTGGCTCAGAGACACCTGGCCACGTGGCAGAAGGCCTGGCTTGCATGTGGGCGATTCAGGATTCGAACCCAGGTCTCTCTGGCTCTAAAGACAGCACCTTAGCTGTGGACCCTGGCCGACCTGAACCCTGTCTTTCCTCCTCCCCCTGCAGACACATAGAGAACTGGCGAGGTCTGCACACGCTGAATGCCGTGGACATGGAGCTCTACACCGGCCTCCAAAAGCTGTGAGTGCACCAGACCTCGTACAGGGCCTAGAGTGGTGGGCGGGTCGGGGAGCCCACTGCCTCTGGGCTGCCCTCGGCACTTTCCTCCTCCGTTCCTCTTTTAGTAGAGTTGGTACCACCCACTTAGGGAGTGTCCGGGGCTTCAAAGGCCATCCCCTTACTCTCCCACGTTTCCTCTCAGCCCAGAAGACAAGGGGGCTGTGCTCACCTGTAGTTAGGGATTCGGGGCAGGACCTGAACCCAGGTCTCCCGGCTAGTGATCTTACCTCAGCCCCATGTTTCGCGAATGGTCCCCCTAGCCTGCAAAATTCCCCAGGCCCCTCCTCCTCCTTTGAACTTCAGTGGTAGTGGTCGTGGGGGGTTTGGCGTGGGGGAGGGAGTGTCCACAAAGGGGGTTGCAGCCCTGTAGTCGCTGGACCAGGATTCTTGAGCAGGAGACCTGTTACCCTCTTGCCAGGATGAGGAGATGACAGTTGCCAGCTCATCCCAAACCCTCACCCAGGTCCCAGTGTTGGGGTGAGCCCAGACGCCCTCCGCGGGGCACCCGGTGATGCTGATGATGAGGAACTGCGTTCAGTTCACAGGGGCGGCTGGAGGTCCATGACCTCCTGTCAGCCTCAGCCCGGAGCAGATGTCCCTCTGCTCTGTAAGCTCTGCTGACCCTGTTTTTCTCTCTCTCTTCAGGACCATCAAGAACTCAGGACTTCGGAGCATCCAGCCCAGAGCCTTTGCCAAGAACCCCCACTTGCGCTATATGTGAGTAGAGCTGCGTCCTGGGCTGCAGGGAGTGGCTGGGGGCGGGGGGAGACACACGGCAGGGAGGGTGCTGGGCAGGGGAGCTAGCTGGCGACCTGGGGTCTAGGCCTGGCTTTGTCACTGTGTGCCCCGGGCCTCAGACTTTGCCTCTTAAAAATGAGGGTTTGGGATTTGAGCATCTCTAAGATTTCTGTCAGAAGGACGAGCCTAAACCAGGGCTTAGAGCCTCCTGACTCCCAAGGTTGTTTGCTTTTCATTTGCAATTTTATGGGAATGTAAGTGATAAGAAATCCCACTCATCTGGGATGTGAATGCTACACCTCTGAGACAATTTTTGGGTCCCTAAGTGTGTGTCCGTGTGTCCCTGTGTGTTGGGTGCCGTTGGAAGAAGAGGGAAGGCAGGGCCAGACCAAGCGCCATGTCTAAGTAGGTTCTGGGTTCACTGGAGAAGGGCTTCGAGAATGGCACCTGCACTTGAGGTCACACAGCTTCGTTTGGGACAAGTTGCAGGCCACATGGCTCCGGGTGGGATTCTTGTCTGTGCTTCCCTCCCCCCACCCTTCCCCCTCCCTTCCATGTCTGATGGCGGAGGGGCCTCCTCAGGGTTGGGCCTGTGAGGGTAGAATCAAATGAGCTCACTGCTTTCTCTCCAAGCCTTGTTCTCCACGGAAGACTCCGGGATTCAGTGGGAGGACTGCCGTATCCTGGGGAGAAGGTGGGCTTGAGAGGAAACCCGGGGAGACGGTCAGGGGAAACACCAACCCGCTGTGCCCACTGGGGGTGCTTGCTGTCTGGTCACCTCTTCTTCCAGGATGGTGGCCATCTTGGACATCCATTGGGCACCTTCCCCGAGAGAGCAGAGATTCTGCAGGGACCAGGTGGGGAGGGAGGGCTCTGTTGTATTTGGGGATGACAAAATGGAGCAATGATGTGCAGGTGAGTCTTTCCTTTGTCCATGTGACCGTTGTACTGCCTGAGGCACTTTGCATTTGCTAATGGAAGGGCAGCCCACCGGACTGGAGTCCCCTCTGAAGAGGCAGAGCCTCCGAGGGAAGCTCTCAGAAAGTGGCAGAAAGGGAGGAAGAGAAGGAGAAGGACTTCTGGAGGATTGTGGTGGGAGGGGTGGTTCTTTTTGGGGATCCTGACCTCACCCTCTGTCCTCTGTGTGCTTTCTCAGGCACATAGTGAGTGCGTGATGTGTGTGTGTGTGTGTGTGTGTGTGTGTATTTATCAGTTATGGCCACCCTTCTTTGTGCTAAACTTCCTTTCCTCCATCTGGGACTGGCACACACTGTAAGGCGCTTGCTCAGGGCCCAACGTCTCAGCTTCAGACCTCCCAGTTGTCTCATCCAGCGGTTGCCCTCTTCTCCGAGGCGAGCATCTGTGGGGAGATTCTCCCGATGTGCGTTCTCTGCAGCTGGAGGTGAAGCTGGGACCAGAGGAGGGCTTTGGACCAGATGTCCCAGGTGTTTATTTTATTGGGGATTTGAGTTTCAATGTAAAATATCCCAGGGGAAGAAGCTTCTGACCTCTGAGGAGTCTTTCTTTTCGTGCTAATTCACACAAAGTTCACAAAGCTAACCGCCCATGGCCGATGAGGGTGGGGACAGTGGAGGCTGGGGACCACATGTCCCCTGCTGCAGGGGCAGCTAGCTGACTGTTGCTATGTGGAGGCAGGGCCTCATGTTGCCAGACTTACTGTTTTTTTCAAGAAGAGCTAAAGGTCCGGTGAAACCCCTCAAGTTTTAAATGCTTGGCAACGAAAACAAAACCCCTCAACTCCATGGGCCAAACGAAACAGCTCCGTGGGCAGAAGAGGACACACGAAGTGCCAATTTGTGGTCTAGGGTATTACCTGGGGGAGAGAGGCTGTCAGCTTGGAAGAAGCTCTGTCCCCTTTGCTCAAGGACAGTGGCTAGGTGCTCATGCCCTAGAGCTTACAAGGCATTGTGTCACCCACAGCTCTCAGGGAAATTGAGGGGGCTTTGGGACCTGTCGCGTTTCTTTGGGCCACAGAGGTGGGAGCAGGGGTGCATCTCAGGTCACAAGTGTTTCTGAAATGGAATGTACTGGAACATTCCCTTGACTTACCCTTGAGGTCCTGGAAGAAGGCCGTGACCCATGTCTCCCTGGGGATGATCTGGGGTCTAGTGGGTGGTGGCCGTGATAGGCTGGTGGGGCTTTGTAAGATTCCCAGGGTTTAAAGGGCAGAAGGGGTCTGGTTGGAGTAGTTCTGTTGATAGCTGCGAGCCTGCCCGTGACCTCGGGCTCTGTCTTCTCCCGGAAGCATTGGCCAGCTTTTGCCAAAGCACTTGCTGTTGGCAAGAAGGATGGTTCGCTATCAATCTATCCCCAGTTTGGGCCCGGTTGTACATCAGGGGCCATTAGGATGCTCAGCTTGGTAGGAGAAATTCAGCACCTGTCGAGGGGCTCCCCTAGGCACCGTGGGGCTTCCAGGGGAGTCTGAGGGTCACAGAGGAGTCAAAGGGTCAAGGTGTAAGCGCTGGCTTCATCGATGGGTTTCTTTATGAACTTTTCCCACTTAGGAGGACACACCCCCAATCCCAACAGAGTGAATTTCCCGGCAGCTTCAGGACATTTTTCTCCTGGCAAATGGGCCAGGTTTCTCTGCTCTCTCACAGCATCTTCTATTTCTGTCCTCTAAATGCGGTTACGAGTCTTCAGGCCCCAGCTGAGCAATCACAAGACGATCACTTACTCCAACACTAATTGCCAAGCCCTGGCTTGGCGGCTTTTTCTTTTTTTCTCCCCCTCCCTTTTTTAGGGTGATGGCTGAGAAGTCTTTTCTTGTCCCTTCTGAACAGAATAAGAAGCAGGAAGTGAAATCATCACCCCCTGTACCAGTGTCAAGTTGTCCAGACTGTTCTGATTGGCTCAGTTTTCCCTCACTTCTAAGCTGCTGTTGCATTACTCAGGGTCCGCTTCTTCCTTGGGCCAGAAAATGAACCAATGTTAAGGCCAAGTTGTCCGTCATGAAGAAGGCTGGGGAGGAGGGCTCTTGTGTCCAGCTTCAAGGTTTATGAGCAACTGGCCCATCTTCTCTTGACTGCTTCAGTGTTCTCTGTGCTTTACTGAGCGTGAGAAAAGGAAATACTGATTCATATACAGCAAGGGAGATCCTGTCTGAGAGACTGGAATATCCTTGACCTTTAGGTCCTTTCCTTGATCTTCAAGATTTTTGGATTGAGGATTCTTAAGGATAAGGATTTTCCAAGTGGAAAATTGGAATAGCTATTTGCTAATCTGCAAAATGGGCACAATAACAGGGCCCCCTTTGTGGACAGGATGTGGGGAAGATGAAGTGACCGAAGGCACATACAGCTCTCAGCCCAGTGCCCGGTAAATGATCAGCGTTCAGAAATGGCAGTCGCTAGTGATAGTAATTATTGTGATTTGTGGTGACGATAATAGAACCGAAGAGGGGGGACCAGTTGGCCTCGATGACGATTCTGACTGCGACTTTATTCTGGAAAAGTCGTAGATCTGTTCTGCAGTGCTGTCCACCTCTCTGGCATCTGGAATACTCCTCTCTGCAATCTCTCATGTCTTTCTTCCTTGAATACCGATAAACGAACCCTGATAGATTCCCTGTTCTCTCCACTTAGTCCCCCTCCTCTCCTTCTCGACAATGTTAGTTTCAGAAAGGACCCAAACAATTCAGCGGACGAGCTTACCCCTTTGTTTCCATCTGATTGGAGGGCGCATCCACCCACACGACTGAAATTGGATTGTTTGCCGAATTTCCCAGCCCCACCTCTGCAACTGGCTCATCTCTTCCCTTCTGGGGTTGGTTTTCTCTGACGTGGCTCGCACATCAGCCGGATCTCCACAGGCTGGGGTCCCCATAGCACAATGACGTAGATGATTCTCTACGAACCACACTAACATGGCGGGCGGTATGTCCTTTCCTCTGTGGAGCACGTCAGGGTTTTCCAAGTGCTGTGCTGTGGTAGAACATCCACGAAGTCCTCTGATTCTCTTTCCAGGAATCTTTCCACTATAGCTCATGGGCCAGAAGATGCAATGTTTTCCACTGAAGCAATTAAAACATTTTTTTTCTTACGATGGTTAGAAAATTGCATAAAAAATGCCGGTATGGGGGCACCTGGGTGGCTCAGTTGGTGAAGCGTCCAACTCTTGATTTTGGGCTCAGGTCATGATCTCAGGGTTGTGAGATCGAGCCCTGCATCAGGCTCTGTGCTCAGCACGGAGTCTGCTTTGGATTCTCTCCCCCCTCTCTGCCTCTGCCTCTGCCCCCGCCCTCCCGCCTCTCTCTAAAAAAAAAAAAAAAAAAAAAAAATCTCTTAAAAAATGCTGGTATCAGGAGAGAAGAAGGAAAGGCTAGTGTTGATTGAGAACTTACTATGTGCCAAGGACTGTGCCTGGTGTTTTTGCAAACATCACTCCTCTCGGTAACTGTAGGTTAGGGTTCCTCTATTCCCATTCCATAGATGGGAACATTGAGGCTCAGAAATCATAACTGCCTTCCCCCAAGTTCACATAGCAGTTAGTGGAACAGCCAGGACCTGGACTCTCATCCCTTTGCCTCTTAAGTCAGTGTACTGTTCTACAGTCCACACGTGTTTGTCTCTCTCTAGTTCTCCAGCAAGAACTCCTTATGGGAGGGTTGGGAGTCTTTAAAGTTTTATTAGAGCTGATGTTTCCCCTGGGGATTTAGCACCATCTATCCTCAAAGACCTCTGTTGAGAAAGCTCTGTTTAGTTTCTTTTCCTATTCAGGTCAAATCCTATAACAACAGTTACATTACAACCCGAATATCTTTATCATAAAAGATTCTTAGCGTTCGCCTATGGCTCGCTCATTTCCAAGAATATGCAGTGTGAGATTCCAGTAAGCCAAAAGAATTTTTATTTAATCCCTTGGAGTTGTTGTGGTCAGATTTCTCTCGCATTCTATTTCTTGCCTTTTCTCCCACAGCTCTGGGCGCCACATTGTTACTCCTCTCTGTCCTAAGCAAACGGGCACTTGATCTTCAGCTTGGGAGAGCCAACCCTGAGCTGACCTGTGTGGGAGTGCGATGCGGTGAGGAGGGGGAGAATGTCCTGATTTGAGCATGATTGTGTGTTATGTTCACAAGGAGGGAAAGTCAGCAGCCCTGGGCGGGTAGGAAAGAGGAAGTGGCCAGAGTCCTTACCATTGCAGGACTCGGCTGAGAAGGCAATACACTCCTCTTGAGGTTATTGGGATGGAAGCATGGCGAGATTGATTTTTTTTTTTTTTTTAAAGATTTTATTTATTTATTTGACAGAGAGATAGACAGAAAAGCACAAGCAGAGGGAGTGGGAGAAGCAGGCTCTGCACTGAGCAGGGAACCCGATGCGGGACTCGATCCCAGGACCCTGAGATCATGACCTGAGCTGAAGGCAGACGCTTAACCATCTGAGCCACCCAGGCGCCCGGCGAGATTGATTTATTATGTCTTGTAAATCATTCAGTGCTTTTTCTCCTTGAGATCACCCCCCTTTCTGGGATGCAAGACAATGGGTAGATATTTTATGGGTAGACCTTTGCCTCTCTTCCTGCCCCTTCCCTCGGCACTGAGACGTTCCTCCAAGTCCCAAAGGGATTGGTGAGTGGCACATTTGTCCCCTCACTGCTTCTCCACATGGGCCCTTCCTCCTTTGTTCCACTTGGAGGACTTAGCCACTGAGCACTGTATAGTTAATAGCGTGGGCTTTGGAAATAGAAAGGCCAGGGTTCGAATCCTGGGTCCTCCACGTCTTAGTGTAATAAGCTTCTCCATCTTACTTAGGCAAGCTACTGAACCGCCATGAGTTTTGAAGGGGCCGTAAGAGCTCCTACTTCATAGGATTGTCCTGAGCCTCCACTAAGACAGTGCTTAGAAAGTGCTTCAGACAGTGCTTTATGAAAGACTCTGTATATTTTTTGCTGTTATTAATGACTTCTCCCCTGCTCTTTGGTCTCTGATTCCACAGAATCATAGGTAATTAAAGCTGGAAGGGGCTCTAGAGTTATAACCGCCCCCCCCAAATTTATATTCCTGTACCTGCTCCCACCCCTGCCCTTTGGATTCATATGTTAAACCACCTCCTTTAAATTGCCTACTTGACATCTCCATTTGGGTGGCTAAGATGCAGGTCACACTTAACTTGGCCCAAAACAGAATTCTTGATTTCAGTCTACCTCCTCTCTCCAAACCTGTTTCCCCTGGATGTTTCTTGTTTTTGTAAGTTGTACCATCTGCCAGATCACTCATGCCAAATACTTCCAAGTCGCTTTTGCCTCTTCGCTCCCCTTTGCCTCCCTTCCTCCATCTTTCCATCAGTTAATTCAAATCCATCAGATATCTTGTCTCCATCCACGTCTCTCGTCCCCTCCTCCACCACATGCCATCTTGGTCCTGGCCACCAGCCTGTCTTCTGGCTCTGGCAATAGCTTCCTATCTGGCTTTTTCTTACCTTTTGTCCCCTACATTTCATTCCCAACACATTGCCAGAGTGATATTTTAAACACATAAATCTGACTGTGTCATTCTTCTGTTTAAAGCCCTCCAATTACATCCCACGTTACTTACAATGAAAGCTAAAGCCCTGGCCGCGGCCACAAGACTCAGGCTGATTTGGTTTTCATCCCTCTGTCTCCTGTCCTGGCTCTTTCCTCCCTGCTCTCCGCTGCAGCCTTATGAACCCTCTTTCAGTTCCTTGAATGTACCACACTCATTCCGCCCCCTTGGAGATTTTTACTTGCTGATCCATCGGGCCCAGTTCTCTGCATGGTTGGCCCTTTCTCATCATTCTCTCTGATGGGACTGGCTTAGCAAGGCCTGTCCGACCACCCGGCCTCTGTGGCCTTGCTTCTCCTCCTGCACCTGTCACCCAGTTACATCACGTGGTTTAACAGTTTCCCCGGCCCTTGTTACTATGGACTGTCTGGAATTATCTCATTCAGTTATTTGTTTAATTGTTTATACCCTGTCTCCCCCACTAGAATGTCAGCTTCCCTGGAGCAGGGACTTTGGGTTGCTCGATGCTGTAGCCCAGCACATAGAACGATGCCTGTCACGTAGCCAGTGGTCCGTAGCTATTTGTTGGATGTGGCTATTTGTTGGCTAGTCTGACGTGATCATTCTGTGGACAAGAGGATGGATTTCTAGAGGAGAGAAGAATCCTGACCAGGATCTCATGGGCAGGAGCTGAGCCAGGGCTAGAACTCAGGTCTTGGTACTGTCAGCTTGATGTTCTTTCCACCCTCTCATCCTGTTGACTGTTCTTGGGTCCCGTCTGACCAGAGCTCCTCAGGCTCTATGTATGGCAGAACGCGTTGCAGTTGTGTTTAAAAGAAAGGATATACGGGCAAATAATATATGCAAAGCATTGACATTATAACACTGATCATGTAAAATGTACAAATAGTACAAACGTTCAATCATATCACAACAGCACTCTGCTGAAATGTCACATGAAAATGTACAATGAAAGCAACTTACCTCTGGGAGATTTCTGCTGCCACAGCTCTCTCTGCTCAGAAGCTTTCTCAAACCTGGCGCTTGAGCTGTTGCCTCTAATGAAATCCTATCAGCCACTTTTTTTTTTTTTTTGAGAGAGCGAGCGAGCATGTGCACAAGCTGGGAGGTGATGGAGACGCAGAGAGAGAGAGGGAGAGAGAGAATTGTAAGCAGACTCCACGCCCAGTGTGGAACCCAATGCGGGGCTCGATCTCACAACCCTGAGATCATGACCTGAGCTGAAATCAAGAGTCAGATGCTTAACTGACTGAGCCCAGAAGGCACATACCTGCATTTCTGTGCCTTAATCTCCTCATTTGGAAAACGGGGATAATAGGGTTGTTAGCAAGAGTGACTGGATTAATGTGTATGAAGCATTAGGAGGAATATCTGGCCCAGAAGAGGAACCCAGTGTATGTTAGCTGCTGTTGTTACTGTGATTGTTTAGGGTACATGTGATGGTCCCCTTCTCAGGATGCAGCTGAAAAAATACGTAGAGAAATATGTATAAGACTCTTCCGTGTTCCTCTCCCTCCAAGTGCTGCATGCTGTGGGGGATTTATCATGTACAAGACATGGTTCCTGTCCCTAAGGAGCTTGCTATCTGGGGCGCCTGGGTGGCCCAGTCGGTCGAGCATCCGACTCTTGGTTTTGGCTGCAGTCAAGATCTTATGGTCGTGGGTGGGATCGAGCCCCACGTGGGGCACCCCACTCAGCACAGGTTTGCTTGGGATTCTCCCTCTCCCTCTCCCTCTGCCCCTCCCCCTGTGTGCTCATGTGTACACATGCTCTTTCTCTCTCCCTCTCTCTCAAATAAATAAATCTTAAGGAAAAAAAGAGCTTACGATCCATTTGGGGAATATGAGACCTAGGCATAGCCAGGACAGTGGCTCCTAATCCTTTTTTTTTGAGACTATGGTTAAAGCTATACAATTTCTCCTCAGAAAAAGCCCCCCACTACACACACACCATTTCTCACGCATTTTTGGGGATTTATAGACTTCCTTTGGACCCTGAATTAAGAACCTGTCCAAGGATATCCTGGAGAGAGGTGTGTGGTCGCTGGGATGTGTGGTTTATACCTAGCAAGTCACAGCCATTTAAAACTCCTATTCTAGATGTGACAAATGAGATTTATATTACGGCACATTCTCATAGGCATAAGAGAATGTCTTCATAATTTATAATCTCCCTGTGGTTAAGATAAGTCAGGAATAGACTGGGTATTGGTATGGGGTTTCTTTTTGGGATGATGAAAAATGTTCTCAAACTGATTATGGTGATGGTTGCAGAACCCTGTGAAGATACCAGAAAACAGTGCATTGTACAGCTCAAATGGGTGAATTGTATGGAGTGTGAATTATACATCAATAAAAATGATGAACGCGCATCTTTGTGCTTGCATGTGTGCGTCCATATGTGGTGTGTGTGAGTGTGTCCCATGTCCCTCTCCAGCAGAAGCTCTCAGAGCCCGTGCGGGGTCCCCCGTGTCTCTTTGCCCTCTGCCCCGGGACAGAGGACGTGAATGTTCCAGACGGAGGCTGCTCCATTAGCCTGAGCCTCGCTGGGAAGATGATGGGGGCAAAGCCACAGCTGACCTTCTGTGGACATGCAGGGTGAGAGAGAAATAAACATTTGCTGCAGGGAGACAAGAAACGGATAAACCGGGGAGGACAGTGGCTGTCACCCATGCACGGGTACGTGGGCTGCCGGGAATGCGGACGTCTTCTCTTCCTTTCTGTCCCCCTCAAGAAGGGGTCTCAGAGCACGAGGGAGGGGGATGCTGTTGCAGCGATGGCTTTGAAACTTCTCGAATTGATACGTGTAAAGAAGTAAATCGTATGCCCGTGGTGGCTCTTTCTTAGAGGTGGTGGGTTAGTTGCGACATAACTCACGCCTCCCACCCTCCGCACAAACAGCTGACCCTCTCCAGTCTTCCAGTGCAAGTCAGCGGGAGGGGGGGCCGCCAACTTAGGCTCTAGTGTGACTGTCGATCGGGGGTGGCCTGGAGGCAGCGGCGGGGTGGGGCTCGGATGGGTGGCTGTGGGGGCTTATGGCGCAGGCCCTGTCCCCTCGCCGAGGCATGAGTACGGCCCTTTCCCCACCTGCAGTTCCTCCCAGAGCCGATGAGACACCTGTTCGTGGTCCCCGGCTCTGGGGTCTGGTCAGTGGGGGTCATCTCTGAGAGAATTCTAAGGGAACAGGATTTGGAAATGGAGCCATTTGTCAGTGGAGTAGGGTTTTCCCAGATCTAAGGAGCTGGGAACCTGAGTCAGAACTGTATGCCTGCATGTGTCTGGGTGGTGGCCAGGGGAGGAGGGGATCTGAAGTTCGGGCTCACACGAGCGTGGGGGGTGGCTTGACACCTGGACGGCTGTCATCACGACAGGTACTGTTTGGCTCTCAGCGGAGTGACCACACCTCGCACCTACTTTGCTCTTTCTCTGCGTTGTTCTCTGACATTGGATGAGCTGCTTAGCTCACCTGGTCTGTTTCGACATCTGTAAACTGAGGCGGTGTTATAAATGGGCCCAGACCCAGCCTCGGCATTTTGGGAAATTCTTCTTGGAAGAAAGGTGGTGTCTGGGGTCATCGGGGGGCCAGGGCCAGGGCCAGGGGAAAGCTGTGGTCAGCTTATTCTGGCCTCCCTGCAGGGGCAGGCATCCCGGTCACTGAATTCCACGGACCTAACATCAATCAGGCACTCACTACGTGCCAGGCATTCGTCTGCGCGTTTTATATAGCATTTTCTCACCATAATGGCAGGTGGACACGATTTGTTGTCTTCATTTTACAGCTGGGGAATTTGAGGCACAGAGCGGTTACGTGACTTGCCTGACCAACCCCTCTGGAACCCCAGAGCCCATCCTCTTAATACCTCCACTCTTGCATCCATCGGCTGTGGCCCCCTCAGGTCCAGCCTGGGCAGGCATCAGGTCTCCAGAACCAGCTGGGAGGCAGGAAGCTTCAGAGTGATGCTTCTCAGAATGGGGGCTACTCTGGGAGAAGGACCATGGGAGAATACTAAGGGGGTGCCCAAAACCAAGTCCCACTCTGCACCCAGTTGCCAGCAGGGCCTAGGCGGGTGGGCGGTGCCTGGGCTGGCACTCAGGGGGTCGTCAGCAGAGGGTCACATGGGCTGGGTGTTCAGTGAAGAGAAGGGAGCCTGGTTGATGGAACAGGTGGGGATGAATCCACGCTTACGACATATGCATGCGGGAGTAGCAGGCTTTCAATCTGTCCATTTCCAGAGAGCATGAGGCGACTTTGCCTGGCCCCAGCCCTGGCTGTCTTTGGCCCCAGCCCCCAGGAAAGTCGGTGTTTGTAGGTGGCAGAGCCCACTACCTAGTCTGGGGGTGGGCGTGGAGGGATATGGACCAGATTCGATGAACTCTAAAGTCCCTGCCTTACCAGCTCATGATTTTGTGCTGAGGTGGGTGTGGCTTCAACGCCTGACGTCTCCTTGTGCCATCGAGTGGTGTTACTTCTGTAGCTCTGCCCGGGTCTTCTCCCCATAGCCCAGGGAGAAGCTCTGCATACCTGCTGACACCAGGCAGAACCTCTGTTATTCCTCTTTCAAATGGGTGCTCTTGTTTCTGTTGAACCCAGATGGCTTTTGGATCCTGGAACTCGCCAAACTCAGGGTTTTCCACCTGGAATTGCTTAACGTCCACTCATGTATCTGCTGCTTCCCATTTCTAGTCATATCACCCCCTCAGTCTCTGGGTGATGGCCTTTCTGGAGCCCTGAAAAGGATTTGCATCTTGTTCCCTTAGGGACGCAGGTCGCCAGTGTCCTAAATTGAGTTGCTTTTTCTTGTCCATTTGCATCTCTCCTGCAGACTCCCTGTGGTCCTGGGATTAAGGATGTCCTCCCTGATAATTTCTTTCTGTTCACTTTGTTTTATGGACGGCATCCTGATCCACCCAGGGCAGACCCAGTGTGACCCAGACGGTGTGGCCACGTGCTTGCTGGCTAGCCAGAGTGTGAGGTTGTGCGATTCTCTTCGTTGAAGCCCTACGTTCAGCACCGAGTCTGTGCTCTTTTTTTTTTTTTTAAGATTTTATTTATTTATTTGAGAGAGAGAGAATGAGAGAGAGCACATGAGAGGGGGGAGGGTCAGAGGGAGAAGCAGACTCCCTGCTGAGCAGGGAGCCCGATGCGGGACTCGATCCAGGGACTCCAGGATCATGACCTGAGCCGAAGGCAGCCGCTTAACCAACTGAGCCACCCAGGCGCCCCGAGTCTGTGCTCTTTTTAATTTCAGGTCTCTCTAGGATCCTCTGCACTGAACTTTAAGAGTTTTCTTGTAACCTTGTCAGCTTTCCAAAAGCTCAGTCTAATGCGGAGTAAACACTCTGGTCTCTGCGGCTCCCAGCCTTGGGGATTAGACCGTGTGCCCATATTTTTCCAGCCTTGATTTTTCTTAGTAGATTTTCTTTCCTTCCCCCGCCCCCCCTGCCCCGCCCTCCCCTAAGGCTTCATTACTTTCCATTTGTCCACATCTCTTTTCTCCATTTTTCTTGTTAAGGACAGATTTAGAAAATGAGATTAGTCTCGTGGCTATTTTGGCGTCATCATTAATTTTTGTCCTTCTCCATTCCTTAGCAGACCGGCAGTCTCGTGTCTCTCTCTCCCTGGTTTTTTCCCTGATGGATTTGTGAAAGGCTCTTCCCAGGTTAACCCCTTTGTCTCTTGGGACCTGCCGTGGTCCTCTGCCCTTCCTAGTGGGCTTCTGGGCCCTCCGGCTGGGGTGGCTGTTTTGGGTCGGAAGGGCACTGGGTCCCCCAGAGGGGGGCTCAGCCATGTGCCGTCCCCAACCAACCTGGTGTCCTAGAGTCCTGTGAAGTTCACTCACAGCGGCCCTCGGTGTCATGTGGCATTTTCCCGAGACGTGAATTCATTAATTCCCATCAGGAGCACCTGGTGTGGTCCTGGGGCCTCCCAGGCAAAGCTGCAAAGATGAATTACACTCAGGTCTTCGGCTTCAGTGAGGTAGCTGGGGCAGGAGAGAGAGGCTGAAGGTAGAGGCACTTTCTCTACAATGCGATGGGGACTTAAGGGCTCCCGAGGAACACTTAACAAAGGCGGGTGTTGCATCTTTGGGTAAAGGGGGCGGTTACAGCAGGGAAGGCCCCCCCCACCCTGGGGTGATGACAGACAACCAGAAACCTGGGTGGGTGGGAGACAGCAGCTGGAAGGAGCTTGGTGAGGGGATGGGTGGTGGGTATTTATTGGGTGAGGACTCTTCTCGGTAGACGGAACCGTGTGCTATGTGTCCAGAGGTCTGGCAGTGTTTGAGGGACCACAGGCCCCACTGACCCTGGAATCGGGCTGACAGCTGGACTGCCACCATCATCGCGCCCTGAGCTCCTTAATGGGTCAGTACAAAAAGGTTAGGATGTTGCTTCCAGCTCTCCTGTCTTCCAGGTTTGTCCGATGATCGGAGACCTCTGTCACTAAGACAGCAGAACTCTGAGGGGCTGGTCATGTTAGGGGGAGCCCGAGCAGGAGGGGGAGTCAGAGCTGCAGGGCAGGGCCCCCTCCTTAGGTCCCCATTTTCTGCCAGACAGTGTGCATGAGATGCCTCCATGCCTCCTTCCAGAGGGAGGTCTTGGTGCTTCCCTGGCCAGGGCCCTGCCTCTCGGACATACCGCCGTCCTAAAAGGTCTCCCTAGAGCTCCCACTCTCCACCCCGCCCCACAGTTTTTCCCCATGCAACTGGCAAAGAGATCGCTTAAACATTTCAATTGGATCCCCCTAAATGTGCCTTTAATGCTGTCAGGCAGAGCCAGACTCTCTGCCTCAGTTTCCTAGGTGAGTGGGCAGCTGTGGCAGAGACCTGAACGGGACAGCGTGGTTGGTACAGGTCCGGGGCCAACCTTGGGACCCATTCCAACACTTCTCCACCAACATCTCCCACTCTACCTCCTCTCATGCTCTCTGCCCCTGCTACACTGTCTTCCCTCCACACCTGCAGTGTGCTGGGCCATCTCCCCTCATGGCCCTTGCCTGTCCTGGCCCCTCACCTGGCAGGCTTTCGTTCAGCCCCCACTCTCTTTAGCGAGTGCCTACTCCTCCTTCCAGGTTCAGCCCCAGCGTCCCCTGAAAGCTTTCCACTAACCATGCCCCGCCCATGCTGTTTCCCATCCCTTTCCATTGGTCTCTGTTCTTGTCCTTCCTTTGCGCTTGTCCCAGTAAGCATACATTTGAATTTCATCATTATGTTTTTAATTACGTGATGTTTGTTGTCCCTACTGCGCTGAGAGCTCCCTGGGGACGGGCCTCTTGCCTCCTTCCTCCACCACTGGACACCCAGCACCCGGCACAGCCCTGGCACTTGGTGGACGTGTCAGTGGACGAAGGCATGGAGGACTGGAGGAAGGTTGGTTTCCCTTTTCTCATTGATGGGTCCGATGCCCTGAGGCATCCGGTGCATGGGCACGGCCATGGGCACTAGGAAGTAGGCTTCTGCCTTTGAGAGACGGAACAGCCTCCCCTGCTGCTCACTGAGCCCATTTCTGTATCGTGCTGGTGCCGCTGAACACCAGGTACCCCCAGCAGTATCTGCTCCCCAGGGGGGTCAAGGGGGTGACTTCCCCACTCACCTATCCCATACCATTCTCCGGAAGTAAAAGGGCACCTCGGTCTTCTTGCCGTTCCACACATCTGGTGCGCCCACCTGGGCCTCCGGGGGCAGGCAGCTCACCCCTGCAGGAGGCAGTGGGGCTGGCCCTCTGCCTGTCCGTCGTCCGTCTGCAATCAGGAGCCTCTGCTGATGCCGACAAGGGCGGTGTTTGCAAAGAGCAACCGTGTGCTCCTTATTTATTGTGCGGAAAAGAAAACAAATTAGGGCCTTGTAATTATACAGTCGGGCATGTTCTTAAATAAAGCTTAAGCAGTCAGAACTCCATTTAGAATATTAATAATTGCATTCCCCAGGCCTGATCCCCAGCAGCTTCCTCTCATTCTGCTCTTTCCCTCTCCTCCCGTTCCTCCCTACTCCTGTCTCCCCAGCTTGACTGCCTGAGCAGCTGCAGGACCTTGGTCAAGACATCTAATCTCTCTGAGCTGGTTCTTCCTCTGGCGCTAAAATCATCCCCCTCCGAGGCTTGTGTTTTGGGACTTGGATGAGAGAATGCATTTGAAGTCCTGGCACAGAGCGAGTTCCTTGCAGATGTTAGGTCTTCCCGTCCATATATCTCTACATCGTACGAGAATTTTATGGAGTTTCTAATTTTTGTTGTCCCAGACTCACACTAAGACGCTAGGCACCTATTAGGTTTCCTAAACCCCTGTGAAATGAGTGGATATGTCTGTTTGGGGCCCTGCAGGTGGACACGGAGTGGGGGCAGTCGGTGTGGTGTGATCTTATGAGTGACATGGACATACTTCTTCTTAGGGCTGATAACCAGTTCTCTGAGCAATATGCTTATCCCCAATATGGCTATAATGCTTTATAAGCCACTCTCAAAAGTACCATCTCATTTAACATGCAGTATTAAGGTGAAGTAGCAATTACCGTCATCCCCATCTTATTGCTGAGGAAATGGAGAGAGTGAATCACCCAAGGCCACAGAGCTAGAAGTAGTGAAGCCTGGGCCAGGACCCCGGTGTCAGACTCCGAGTGCCTTGTCTTTTCTGCTACACTGGGCTGTTCCCTAAGTCATTGCTGACACCTGGGAGGAGACTCACCTGGTTTCTGGACTTCAGGGTCTTGATGCTTCTCTGGCACTTTTCACAGATCCATCACCACCTTGATTTTTTTTTTTTTTTTAAAGTTTCCTTTCCTGCTACATGGGAAACACATACCAACCCTGGTTTTACTGGCAATTATTGTGGTAGTTGGGTCAATGATAGAAACTAACTCAAAAGTAGCCTGAAAACATTCAAATATTGTTAAATTCATAATCTAGATTAGGTGACTGTATGGATAATGCTATGGTGGGCCTTGTTAAATGCAGGTGAAAGGTGCTTTGGAAATGTCTCCCCCTGTGGCCAGCATTGTGGCTTGGGATGGGGAGGAATGGAGACACTAAGGCAGGGCTTGGTCCAGGTGGAGCTGGAATGTTCAGTCTAGTTGGGAAGATAAAGTTAGCTTTCTTAAACCAGAGATGCCAGTATGCTAACTTCTGCTGGTTGGTGCTGATGATAGCAGGCAGGCCAATTTTTGTGTTCTAGGGATGCTGGGGAAGGACACGGGTCTTAAATTTGTTTTTGAAGGAATATATGCAACATTATATAGGAAGAGGGAGAAAATGCATGGAATGTGTGTGTGTGTGTGTGTGTGTGTGTGCATTTGCAAGCAAGCAGGGAATGAAGCCGAGAGAAAGAGAGAAGAAATATTTATTGTGTTAAGCTCTCTGCTAAGCACTCTTTCAACAGCAATCCTGTTCGAATGAGTGATATGCTTCTTGTTTTACAAATGAGGACTCTGGGGCTCAGAGAGGTTATGTAACTTGCCCAAGGTCACACAACTAAAGATATGGATTCATATCCATAAATGTCTGCTCTGGACCTCATGTTCTTTTCTGTTATTTCATGGTGCAAAGGCTGGTTCACGTCTCTGAGGGTGGTCAGGAGCCCAGCTTTTCCAAAAGGAATATTGAAAAATTGTATCTTCTTGGCAGGGAACCTGGTATCTCCCTACCACTACTTTTGCCTCCCCAGCTCTCAGCCTCTGTGTTCCTCTCCCTGGGGATTCAGCACCATGGCCAGAGCCCAGGGAGTCCTGGGGGCACAGTGAGCTGTGAATAGCTCCCCGGAGAGAGGCTCCCGGGTCCTGGCCTCTCCATTTTCCTCTCTCTAGCATCATCTCAGGTGCTGGTGGTTCGTCTGTGCCCTTAGGTGGGAGCCACATGACTTTCAGGAAGAGCCTTGCAGATGGGTGGACAGAATTCTGCTAGCCTGCCTGGGGAGATCCAGACCTAAGCAGGAAAGGGTACGTGAGAAGGGTCTACTCCTTCCCATTCTCTCCTCCCAGGCCCAGGCCAGAGGGAAGGAGGATTGTGATTTATGACTTTGGTTACTCTGGACTGGGGAATCATCAAGGGCCATGAGAAGGGAACTGAGCTGGACTGGGGCTCTTTCCTCCAGGGCAGAGCTCCCAGGGTCTGTGGTCTAAAGTTGCTCTGCTCATCCCTCTGCCAAGCCTGTTCTGTTTCTGTTGAATGGGGCCGAAAGCCAGTGGATCTGCCATGTGCTTTCTCATAGGAATAGTCAGAGGGGGACAAACTGTGGGAGTAGCACAGCAGAGCTGGTGGAGTTATGGTACTGGTGGCTTTGTCCTTTGTGATGATGTGCTTGCCCTCTTCATTCTTGGAAAGCTTTCACCTGGGTGTACAAAACAGAGCCCCTGACTTGAGATCCAGACACCTTCTGGCTTACATGCACCTGTAATGCACACACACAAACAATACACACACACACAGGTGGTAGTGTGCTAATCAGGTCATGGATTCTGGAATCAGACACACTGATTCAGCCCCTGTTTTAACAGTACCAGCTTTGTGACCTTGAACTAGCTACTTAACCTCTAAGCCATAGATTTTTTAAAATCTATAACATGAGAACAAATCATAACAATAATATGGACCATAAATGGTTTTGGGGGAAGATTCAGTGGACTAATATCTTTAAAATCTAATATCTAGTATTTTTAGTAATTAGTTCCTAACAAGCACTCAATAAATGTTATTCATTATTTCTGTTCCTCAGAAAATTATTTCTGTATCCCAATTTTCTTTAGTTTATTCACATGATTATTGTTAATGATTCTGGAAGAATCCCCATAGCATGGAAAAATGATTAGCAAGTTAATTAATTGTTTGCACTTGTGTTCAAAGCTCAAGGTTTAAATTAAGTCGAGGTCAGCCATCGTAGTGCTGGTGTAAGAAAGAATTAGTGGAGTTTGGCACCCTGCTTAGTGCAAGATGTATGAAATTCAGACCATTCAGTGAAATTAACTTGCGCACATTCATGGAACGATATTTGTGATCAAAGTGCAGACTGTGTCTTCTGCTTTGTGAAAACAAAAAACTGTACACAGAAACACAGTTCACAGCTCCTCGTGTGGATGGTCACCCCTGGGGGGGGGCAGGCTTGGCCAGGACCATGTCCCCGTGTGCTTTTCCATTCTGTTCTCCTTTCTCTCATTTCTCTAAGTCTCAGTCCAAAATACCTTGGCTCCATAGACAAATGCCCTCCTGTTCCCAGTATATGCTGGATCCTCACATAACCTGTGGGGGTGGGGGGAGGTGAAGAAACAACCCTTTGAGAATCTACATGGAACCAAGTGGGGTAGGGTTTGGTTCTGGGCTCCATATATTCAGTGTGAGATAAGAGGTCTTGCATAAGTCTCCGGGGACTCTGCCAGATCTCTGCAGGAGAGAGGCCATGGGGAATAGAAATGTACACTGCCTTCCCCAAACATTTTGCAGAATTGGACAACAGAGGCCAAAAGACCGTGCATGGTATAAATTACAGAAACCAGTGGTGTAATGACATTGTTTGGTGAATAAATTGAAGCCCTGAGTCATGAGGCCAATAACAGAGAGGGAGGAGAGAAGTGTAATTAAAAGGAGAAAAGCCATGTTTACAGCTGACATTGGAAGTGAGATTGAGATGGGGGTGGGGTGGGAGGCCGGGCCCCCCTAACTGTGACTACAGCTCAGGAGAAGGGACATGGCTGTTACCGGCAGTCAAGGTGAGTGAGAAAGGAGCCCAGCACTTCTGACACCGAGGAGGAGAGCGAGAGCGGTAGCATGGAGAATTTTAGTAGAAGCAAAGCCATATGAGCTTTGGAAATAAGATTAGCTATAGGACCCTGAACTCTGCAGCGATTTAGAATAAGCTGGGCTGGTAGAAGTCTGTGTGAAGACAGATGAGAACCTAGAGAAGAAGGAGGGGGATGGGGAGTGGGGCTGGGTCTCCTAGGAGTCCCGGGGTTCTGGAGATCATTCTCCAGGATCTCTCCTATCTGCGGCTGTATACTTTCTTGCAAATACCCTCGGACCTGCCCTTTCTAAGGATTAATAAAAAAATAAAAACAAGATATTTTAGAGCAAGGATACCTACGCTGGGCCAGCAGACATGCATGGATATGGGGACTGTGGCCAAGCCGACCGCACCCCACCATTCTGTGGGGCCAGCAAGGATTAAAGACCATAAGGAACATTCAGATTCTGAGCCACATACAAACCTTTCAGACAGATCCCCTTCCCCAGATTCTTCTGGAAACGTAGGCAGTTGAACGGTTTCCATGGGAGAACATGTCTCATTCACTTCATGCACCGGTGCCTAGAATTGCCTGGCATGGACTACGTACCACATTAGTGTGGGTTGAATGATTGAGGGGGTGGAGGTTGCCTTTCAATATAGTAAAAGCTGGGATGATACTAAAACTTACTTTGTTTAGAGGATATGCCTAGCTCTATTGTTCTGTGCTATAAACCAACAGCCGAAGCGTGCATAGTGCATAGTATGAATTCAGTAAAATTATTGTCCAAACTAGGACACTTTTTTTTTTTAGAAGATTTTACTTATTTATTTATTTGTTTTATATTATTTGGAGAGTGCGGGTGTTGGGGAAGGGACAGAGGGAGAGGGGGAGAGAGAGAATCTCCAGCACACTCTGCGCTGAGCACAGAGCCTGATGCGGGGCTCGATCCCACAACTCTGAGATCATGACCTGAGCCAAAACCAAGAGTCAGACGCTCAAGCAACTGAGTCACCCAGACGCCCCTGAACTGGGACACTTTTGAGAGTGAAAGGGAGCTAACTAATGGAATGGGATTCTGGGACAACAGACGTGACTGGGGCTGTTTGGGCTGATGGGGATGTGTGGTCACCCGTCATCAGTACTTGTTGAATGAATGGATCTCATATCCTTGGAGCTATCTAAGGGGAGTGGAGGTTTTAGTTAATGAACTTCCATTTATCCTTGGGATCCTTCACCTAATATTTCCTGGGTACCTACTGAATACCAGGTATTTTGTTTGTATTGGGGATACAAAGAGATCAAGAAAAGCCCTGTTTTTACTCTTGGGGGGGTCCCCTGGCTAATAGGAAGCCAGACTGTTGACCGACTCTCTGAGAGCATGACAAGTGCTAACCTAGAGGGATGGACAGACTTCTCTGGGACCCTGGGAGTGGGAAAACTCAGGAGGTGGCAGTCAGGAAGGCTTTTTGAATGAAGGATATTTCAGGGAGTCCTGGTGGCATTTGCCCGAAATTCTGGGAGGATCCAGAGTGTCAAGGAAGTCTGTTCATGGCAGAAAACCCTCTCCAGATCAACTCAACAACACCATGTTGCTGGATGTTGGGAACAATAGAATTGAGACTAAGATAGATGGGCCCATGACCTCATAGACCATTTGAACTGCTCGCCATCAGATAGAGAACCATATATTCCATTAGGGGCTGTGACGATGGAATTGCCATGTGAGCCAGGAGCCAGGGGCCAGGAGGAGGGGCACCTACTCCCCGTCTGGAGTGCTGACCTGGGAAGGGCACTCAGTGGGGAGAGAGGCTTCCAGGTACCCACGCGGATGGTGAAGGGGGAGCTGATGTGCCCCTCTCAGCATACCCCTCCCATGCGGGGAGCCTTTCACCCGGCCCTCCTTATTTTGCTATCCTTCCGTGGGCAAACAGAGTGGCTGCAGGACTGGGCGGGAGCAGCAGTGCTGGTATGCAGAGGTGGAGGCCAGAGGTCTCAGGATCAGGAGGAAGAGGCTGGGTGGGAGGTGGTGGGTAGACAAGAAGCCGGAGGAGGTGGAGGGAGCCGGGACGTTGCTTAGGAAAGGCCCATCTGCCTCCCCATCCAGAGCTTTTGAGTGTAATATTAAAACATTCCTCATTATTTTCCTTGGATGAGTTTGCTATCCTGATATATTAATTATTCTTAAAGGTCAACAGCGCTCTCTCGAATCCCCTTCTGTTCTATCATATAATCAGTTAATTAATTGGAAACCATTTAGCAGCGTCTACTGAGCGCGTCGTCGGGTGCGAGTTTCCTCGTTTTGTTGTTCCTGTGGTGATGCCACAGAGGGTTTGGGAACTTGAGCGTGGGCCCCGCCCCTCGTCCCTCCCCTTCCCCTGGTGGGTGCCCCCCCTTTAGTTATCTCGTTAATAGTTGTGATGTCTCACCATCTTTGTTCTTTCCGAGTCTCCACTGGTAATAAAAGCCCGTTTCCGTGGAGTGCCCGCATAGGATGGGCACCGTGCGGGGCGTCTGTGTGTACTATTTTATTAGATTGCCCCCATCTAATTGCGCTAGAAATTTTGCTACCATTTCAGAAGAGAGAGGAGGCTCAGAGTCCTGAAGAGAGCTTTCCAAGAACTATATAGCCAGAAAGGGGCCACGCAAGGATAGAACCTCCTGGAAGCTTTCTGTTCTTGTTTGCTATGGTGCTGGTGCTTGGGAGGCTCTGGGAGAGACTTGGCTTGGGGCAGAGTCTTATGTAGAATTCTTAGTCCCAGGGGCTGCTGGTTCATCACGGGGACAAGCGTTTGATATGGACACAGAGCCCTATTATTTCTTTTTTGTGCTTCCATCTTGTCTGCTGTTTCTTTCTTTTCTTTTCTTTTTTTTTTTAGTAAATTACATTTTATTTCATTTAGAAGCTTGGGCTTCTAAAGTCTGCTGTATGCAGAGGCAGGTCCTCAGCGGCTTGAGGGCAAGGCAGAGGCGGGAAGCAGTGCTTCCCAGGCCCCCAGCACAAGGCAGTCACGCTGAAAGGCTGACTAGGCTCCACTCGGTGGCGGCTCAGCATGTTTGTTCTGCCTCAGATTTCCTGCCCGAGTGCCTCCTGGAGATGTGCTGTGGGGCGCTCCTCCCCTGGGCATCTTGTTATGTCTGACCCCGCCAGACCCCTCCCTGCCTGTGGTTTGGTCTGCAGGAGAGGGGGGATACATCGCTGGATGAGGACTCTCCCCCGGTGGGCCCCCTCGGTGCTAGCAGGTGGATCTCCATCCTTTTTGGCTTTACCTATGGTCCCGGTTAGACCAGGGGACACAGTGGGAAATCTGATTCGATTCCCCCTTTCAGAGACCAAGAATTTCAGTCTTGCCAGATCTGGGGGTGGGGAAGGTTTTCCAAATTTGGCTTAAGCATGGTAAGATTTTTGTCCTAGTGGGTCACGGGAAGGTAGGGGTCATGGGAAGCACAGATATGGAACCCCAGTAACATGCCTCCTCCTGTTACCACTGGTAGGTGGTAAGGAACACGGACTGTGTCCAGGCTGTGGGGGTTCAATTCTTTGCTCCCCCTTGAAGCAGCTGCTGACGAAGGGCAAGGGACCTGACCTCTCTGCTCCAGGATCTTCCCTTTAGTGGAAATGATGATGATGATGGTGATGATGATGGTGGTGGTGGTGGTGGCACATCCCTCATGGAGCTGTTGGACTGTTTAAGTGAGCTCTTGTATGTAAAACCTTTCAAGAGAGCTGGCCCAGAGGAAATCGCTGTGTGTGTTAGCTGCTGTCGTTACTACCGTATGCAGTACCCCAGTGGCCATGCGTTGGGTACCACTGTGTGCCAGGCACTGTGTTGGGAGCTTGACATGCATTAATTCCTCTTCCTCCTTGGAGCTGTCCCGTAAGGCAGATGCTATTAGGACTTCTGGGGTCAGAAGGAAGAGACGGACCCAGAGAAGTTCTGTAACGTTCTCTGGAGGTCGGGAGGGTGGGTCACGCAATCCAAGAGGGCCAGAGCCGAGAGTCTAGCTTGTTGGTCTGGCTCCAAAGTCTGTGTTCTTTGCCCCTGGGCCAATGCTTCTCAGTATCGCCCGGAGGGTCTGATACAACACAGGGTGCGGGGCTCGCCCCATGAGGTTCTGATTCAGCAGGTCTGGGCTGGGGCCCCGAGAAGGTGTATTTCTAATGAGTCCCTGGGGATGCTGATGCTGCTGGGCTGGGGACCACACTTGGGAAATTCCTGCCTGCCCCATGGGATGCGCCCCCCCCAGAGCAGTACAGAGGGGACAGAATGAGCTCTCTACCACGCTGCCTTGCCTGGGCTCTCCCTGCAATGCCTGATGCCCATACATTCCGCCTCAGAAACTAATCTGGTACCCACTTCCTCACGTGGTCTCCATGACCCGGTCTCCTGGCCAGCGCCATGGATGAGAAGGCCCCAAGCGATGGTGTCATCCACATGTCCTCCTAGCTCTGCTGGAAGGGAAGCAGATAGCAGTCAGCAACAGCTCTTGAAATCCACACACAGGTGCTGGTCTGGGAAGGGGGAGGACAGGGAGGCCTGAGGGGCTCTGGGTCAAAGGCCCCCCCAAAGCCATTAGGCAGCTGTCCACAAAGCCAGCTCCGGACAGAGTGGCCTCTGTTGGCCCTTTCATCCTAGGGGATAACACCAGACTCCAGGCTCCTAGGAAAATACCTCAGGTTCTGGGCTAAGGTCCCTGCTTCTTGGTGCGTCCTCTGGCCTCAAGGGGACCCCTTTCATTGGGCAGCCGAGCAGGGTCCCAGTGTGCTCAGTTTAGTGGGTTTCTGACACTGTCCCAGTCCTTCTCCCGACTGCCTAGCGGTACCTTGCACTTGGCAGCCTCCACCCAGCTTCAGACAGGGACGCTAAGTCCCCTTTCTAGTTATTGACAAGAGCATCTGTCCCCAGGAGCTCTTGCAGGAGGTTCCTCAGCTCTTCACACGGCGTCTCCTTACATCTGGACACATGGCTGTTTTATTGTCACCTACATGTATGATCATCCAGGTTTTCAGGACAGAAGGAGTTGATAGGAGGTGAAATCAACTTGGGAAGTTGGGAAGACAGAATTTCACTACAGCCCGGCAACATCAGCCTCCCCTGGGAACTGCTTAGCAATGCAAATCCCAGGCCAGACCCTGAATCAGAAACTCTGGGGGGTGGAGCCTGGTTGTCTGGGTCTTATCAGCCTCCACGTGATGCTGATCCCCAGAGTTGGAGAACCCGCGCCCCAGATGCTAACCCCAAACCCACCCTTGGCCTGGGCGCCTTCCAACCACTCATCGCGAAGGAGGGATCAGATGCAGTGTTGGCCTAATCATGTTTCTTTATAAACAGGCCAAAGCAGCTTTCTGCTCGTAATTTTGTTGATTTGGGGCGAGCCATCGATCCCAAGAGTAGATCTGAGAACAGAGATCTTCGGTGCCTGGTGTAGCTAAAAGATAACCAGCAGGAGCGTGCTTTGCACATCTCGAAGAGCGGGGTGGCCCTCCTGCTCCTGCCCACCCTCCTCCCTGCCAGCCTCCCAGGACTCAGCTTCCCCGGTCCTGACATCGTGCTCGGCGTTTCCCTCACCAGCCCCTAGGGAGCCAGAGCCGGGCTCACCAAGGCTTCCTTCCTCCCTCAGTAGCCTCTGCTTTGCTTCTAGTTACTTTTTTGTTTGTCCCACAGATGCTCTGTCTGTGTCTTTGTTTTTCTCTTGTCACCACAGCGCTTGAGTGAAGCATGAATGTCCCCGCCTCGCTGTTCATGTACCAGAGCTTCTGTTGGGGGCCGTGGCTTCCCGAACTGGCCCGGCCTGCTCTGCCCTGGAGGGGGCCCTCTGGTAGGAATGCCCTCTGTCTGTCAGGTTAACCCCCCCGCCGCCCCCCACCTCGGGGCTCCAGAGAAAGCTCTCCTGCTTCAGGGCAATTAGCTTTTGGTTAATTTGTCTGGAAAGAAACTCCCAAGGAGCAAAACCTCTCAGAATAGTCTCAATAACACTCCAGGTCTGGCAAGAGGCAGACTGCGTGAAGGTTCAGAGCTAACATTAAGACCTTTTCACGAGCCCTGCGACCAGATCTCTGGCCCCCAGGCTTCACGGTGAGGGCTCCATCTTCCCTTGACCTGTGGGGCCCTCAGGCTCTGCCCAGGCATGTGGGCAGTGGGCTGAGCTCGGCCAGAGTTCAGGTCCCAGCGCATCTCCGGCGGGGTAGATGCTACTTGTTGTCTCATTAAAATGGGTTTCTGTGTTCTTTTGTTGAACTGAGATTTTGTTGATGCCCGAGTTCAGGGGGTCATGGCCTGGGCCTCTAGCACTTGTGTGCATGGGCTTGGGCCTGTTGTAGCTTCTCCTGGCTGGAGATGGGCAGAGAAGAGGAGAGCCACTGCCGTGCTTGAACAGTGATAGATTGTGTTTATCAAGGACCAGGCCTTGTGCCATCTGCTTTCTGTGCCTCGCTCAACACAGCCCGTTTAATCCTCACCGCCACTCGAAGGGACAGGCCCTGTCCGTATCCCCCGCGTACACAGGGGCAGAGAGGTCGGGGAACGTCCCCGGGTCACAGAGCATGGAAGCAGCAGAGGTAGGACCGGCGCCCAGTCCCGTCTGATGCCGAAGTTCAACTCAGTTGAACCTGCTGTACATTTATTGAGCACTTACTATGCTCCGGGGTCTGTAAGGGCTCTCCAGCTGAAAAGAAGTGATTCTCCAACACCTGCAGAGCAGCCCGTTAAAGCCGGCAGTCTGACACGTGGGCCCAGACAAAATGCATGGGAAGAAGAGGAGGGCAAGAAGGTTCCGGAGTGGGTGGCACTGGCCATACTTAGGACCATCTGAACTGTGCCTGTAGCACAGGGAGCAAGAGCGTGAATGGGTAGAGGGCACCGGGGGCTGTGATGTGGAGATGGAGAAGTGCCAGGAGGCTGTGAGGGTACCACCAGCTCGGTGATCCCACTCTGTTCATGGTGGGGTGGGGCGTCTTTAGGGTTAGTTATGGGGAGGGAGGTGGGTGGTGATGGGAGGACGTGCAAACGGGGTTGAGGTCATCGTGTGTAAAGACTGGAACTTCAAGGTGGAGCCTGGACTTGATTAGGTGGGCCGAGCATTCTGAACGTCCAGCGATCACGCCCAAGTTTGGTGTCTCATGTGTGGGGCCTCCCTCCTTCTCCATCTCCTCAGCATTCCTCTCTCCTTGCCTGTCCTGAGCTTCTCCAGCTTGGGAGGATGCTGGCAGCTTCCCAGTGGTGTTGCCACGTGGTTGGGGACGACTGGAGTGATTCCTTTGCACACGGCAAGCCACGTGGCTGCTGGGTTCTGGGACGGATTGGCACCTGGAGAGAGGACAGTGCCCTTTGGAGAACTTACGGTTCTGCTTCTCCACCTGTTGGCGATTCCTGTCCACTGAGGACCCCAGTCAGTGCCTGGCTTGTACAGATGGTCGAGAGCTGCCATCCATGGCTCTTAAGCCCTTGAAATGTGGCCAGTCCCAATGGAGATGTGTTGTGAGTGTAAAGTACGCGTGGATTTCAAAGATGGAGCACGCACACACAAGAACATGAATTATCTCGTTAGCATTTGTCAGATTGATCACATAAATGGTTGACACTTTATATTTACTGAGTTAAGTATAAGTATGAATACAACTACTTTTATCTCTTTCTTTTCACTTTTCAAAATGTGACCACTAGAAAATTTGCATTAGAACGACGTGGATGGAACTGGAGGGTATTATGCTGAGTGAAATAAGTCAATCAGAGAAAGACATGTATCATATGATCTCACTGATATGAGGAATTCTTTCTTTTTATTATTATTATGTTATGTTAATCACCATACATTACATCATTAGTTTTTGATGTAGTGTTCCATGATTCATGGTTTGCGGATAACACCCAGTGCTCCATGCAGAACGTGCCCTCTTTAATACCCATCACCAGGCTAACCCATGCCCCACCCCCCTCCCCTCTAGAACCCTCAGTTTGTTTCTCAGAGTCCATAGTCTGTCATGGTTCGTCTCCCCCTCCAGTTTTCCCCCCTTCATTCTTCCCCTCCTGCTCTCTTCTTCTTCTTCTTCTTCTTTTTTTTTTAATATAATGTATTATTTGTTTCAGAGGTACAGGTCTGTGATTCAACAGTCTTACACAATTCACAGCGCTCACCATAGCACATACCCTCCCCAGTGTCTATCACCCAGCCACCCCATCCCTCCCACCCCACCCCCCACTCCAGCAACCCTCAGTTTGTTTCCTCAGATTAAGAATTCCTCATATCAGTGAGGTCATATGATACATGTCTTTCTCTGATTGACTTATTTCGCTCAGCATAATACCCTCCAGTTCCATCCACGTCATTGCAAATGGCAAGATTTCATTCCTTTTGATGGCTGCATAATATTCCATTGTATATATATACCACATCTTCTTTAGCCATTCGTCTGTCGATGGACATCTTGGCTCTTTCCACAGTTTGGCTATTGTGGACATTGCTGCTATAAACATCAGGGTGCACGTACCCCTTCGGATCCCTACATTTGTATCTTTGGGGTAAATACCCAGTAGTGCAATTGCTGGATTGTGTGGTAGCTCTATTTTCAACTTTTTGAGGAACCTCCATACTGTTTTACGGAGTGGCTGCACCAGCTTGCATTCCCACCAACAGTGTAGGAGGGTTCCCCTTTCTCCGCATCCCCGCCGACATCTGTCATTTCCTGACTTGCTAATTTTAGCCATTCTGACTGGTGTGAGGTGGTATCTCATTGAGGTTTTGATTTGGATTTCCCTGATGCCGAGCGATGTTGAGCACTTTTTCATGTGTCTATTGGCCATTTGGATGTCTTCTTTGGAAAAATGTCTGTTCATGTCTTCTGCCCATTTCTTGATTGGATCGTTTGTTCTTTGGGTGTTGAGTTTAATAAGTTCTTTATAGATTTTGGACACAAGACCTTTATCTGATACGTAATTTGCAAATATCTTCTCCCATTCTGTCGGTTGTCTTTTGGTTTTGTTGACTGTTTCTTTTGCTGTGCAAAAGCTTTTTATCTTGATGAAGTCCCAATAGTTCATTTTTGCCCTTGCTTCCCTTGCCTTTGGCGATGTTTCTAGGAAGAAGTTGCTGCAGCTGAGGTCGAAGAGGTTGCTGCCTGTGTTCTCCTTTAGGATTTTGATGGACTGCTGTCTCACATTTAGGTCTCTCAACCATTTGGAGTCTATTTTTGTGTGTGGTGTAAGGAAATGGTCCAGTTTCATTCTTCTGCATGTAGCTGTCCAATTTTCCCAACACCATTTGTTGAAGAGACTGTCTTTTTTCCACTGGACATTCTTTCCTGCTTTGTCGAAGATTAGTTGACCATAGAGTTGAGGGTCCATTTCTGGGCTCTCTATTCTGTTCCATTGATCTATGTGCCTGTTTTTGTGCCAGTACCATACTGTCTTGATGATGACAGCTTTGTAGTAGAGCTGGAAGTCCGGAATTGTGATGCCGCCAGCTTTGCTTTTCTTTTTCAACATTCCTCTGGCTATTCGGGGTCTTTTCTGGTTCCATACAAATTTTAGGATTATTTGTTACATTTCTTTGAAAAAAGTGGATGGTATTTTGATAGGGATTGCATTGAATGTGTAGATTGCTCTAGGTAGCATCGACATCTTCACAATATTTGTTCTTCCAATCCATGAGCATGGAAAGTTTTTCCATTTCTTTGTGTCTTCCTCAATTTCTTTCATGAGTATTTTATAGTTTTCTGAGTACAGATCCTTTGCCTCTTGGGTTAGATTTATTCCTAGGTATCTTATGGTTTTGGGTGCAATTGTAAATGGGATCGACTCCTTAATTTCTCTTTCTTCTGTCTTGTTGTTGGTGTATAGGAATGCCACTGATTTCTGTGCATTGATTTTATATCCTGCCACTTTACTGAATTCCTGTGTGAGTTCTAGCAGTTTTGGGGTGGAGTCTTTGGGGTTTTCCACATAAAGTATCATATCATCTGCAAAGAGTGAGAGTTTGACTTCTTCTTTGCCGATTTGGATGCCTTTTATTTCTTTTTGTTGTCTGATTGCTGTGGCTAGGACTTCTCATACTATGTTGAATAGCAGTGGTGATAGTGGACATCCCTGCTGTGTTCCTGACCTTAGGGGGAAAGCTCTCAGTTTTTCCCCATTGAGAATGATATTCGCTGTGGGTTTTTCATAAATGGCTTTTATGATATTGAGGTATGTACCCTTTATTCCTGTACTCTGAAGAGTTTTGATCAAGAAAGGATGCTGTACTTTGTCAAATGCTTTTTCTGCATCTATTGAGAAGATCATATAGTTCTTGTTCTTTCTTTTATTAATGTATTGTATCACATTGATTGATTTGCAGATGTTGAACCAACCTTGCAGCCCAGGGATAAATCCCACTTGGTCAGGGTGAATAATCCTTTTAATGTACTGTTGGATCCTATTGGCTAGTATTTTGGTGAGAATTTTTGCATCCATGTTCATCAAGGATATTGGTCTGTAATTCTCCTTTTTGATGGGGTCTTTGTCTGGTTTGGGGATCAAGGTAATGGTGGCCTCATAAAACGAGTTTGGAAGTTTTCCTTCCATTTCTATTTTTTGGAACAGTTTCAGAAGAATAGGTAATAATTCTTCTTTAAATGTTTGGTAGAATTCCCCTGAGAAGCCATCTGGCCCTGGGCTCTTGTTTGTTGGGAGATTTTTGATGACTGCTTCAATTTCCTTAGTGGTTATAGGTCTGTTCAGGTTTTCTATTTCTTCCTGGTTCAGTTTTGGTAGTTGATACATCTCTGGGAATGCATCCATTTCTTCCAGATTATCTAATTTGCTGGCATAGAGTTGCTCATAATATGTTCTTAGAATTGTTTGTATTTCTTTGGTGTTGGTTGTGATCTCTCCTCTTTCATTCATGATTTTGTTGATTTGGGTCATTTCTCTTTTCTTCTTGATAAGTCTGGCCAGGAGTTTATCAATCTTGTTAATTCTTTCAAAGAACCAGCTCCTAGTTTCGTTGATCTGTTCTACTGTTCTTTTGGTTTCTATTTCATTGATTTCTACTCTGATCTTTATTATTTCTCTTCTCCTGCTGGGTTTAGGCTTTATTTGCTGTTCTTTCTCCAGCTTCTTTAGGTGTAGGGTTAGGTTGTGTATTTGAGACCTTTCTTGTTTCTTGAGAAAGGCTTGTATTGCTATATACTTTCCTCGTAGGCCTGCCTTTGCTGTATTCCAAAGATTTTGAATAGTTGTGTTTTTATTTTCATTTGTTTCCATGAATTTTTTTAATTCTTCTTTAAGTTCCTGGTTGACCCATTCATTCTTTAGTAGGATGCTCTTTTGCCTCCATGTATTTGAGTTCTTTCCGACTTTCCTCTTGTGATTGAGTTCTAGTTTCAAAGCATTGTGGTCTGAAAATAGGCAGGGAATGATCCCAGTCTTTTGGTACCAGTTGAGACCTGATTTGTGACCTAGGATGTGATCTATTCTGGAGAATGTTCCATGGGCACTAGAGAAGAATGTGTATTCCGTTGCTTTGGGATGGAATGTTCTGAATATATCTGTGAAGTCCATTTGTTCCAGTGTGTCATTTAAAGTCTTTATTTCCTTGTTGATCTTTTGCTCAGATGATCTGTCCATTTCAGTGAGGGGGGTGTTAAAGTTCCCCATTATTATTGTATTGTTGTCGATGTGTTTCTTTGCTTTTGTTATTAATTGGCTTATATAATTGGCTGCTCCCATGTTAGGGGTATAGATATTTACAATTGTTAGATCTTCTTGTTGGACAGACCCTTTAAGTAGGATATAGTGTCCTTCCGATATGAGGAATTTTTAATCTCAGGAAACAAACTGAGTGTTGCTAGGGTGGTGGGGGTGGGAGGGATGGGATAGCTGGGTGATGGACATTGGGGAGGGTGTGGGCTATGGTGAGTGCTGTGAATTGTGACTGTTGAATCACAGACCTGTACCTCTGAAACAAATAATACATTATATGTTAAAAAAAAAAAAAAAGATAGTAGGAAGGGAAAAATGAAGGGGGGGAAATCAGAGGGGGAGACGAACCGTGAGAGACTATGGACTCTGAGAAACAAACTGAGGATTTTAGAGGGAAGGGGGGTGGGGGGATGGGTTAGTCTGGTGATGGGTATTAAAGAGGGCATGTTCTGCATGGAGCACTGGGTGTTACCCACAAACAATGAATCATGGAACACTACATCAAAAACTAATGATGTAATGTATGGTGATTAACATAACATAATAAAATTAAAAAAAAAAATTTCATTAGCATATATGGCTCCCATTATATTTCCATGGGTGAATGCTGGGACACTTTTTCTGGAAAGGCCCACATACTAAGTAGTTTCTGTCTTCTGTGATAGCTACTCAACCGTGTGGCTCTAATGCAGGCTCCGAGGGTGTATGAATTTTCTGTTGCTGCTGTAACAAATTACCCTAAACATTGTGGCTTACAAACACAAAAGTCTTGTCTTACACTGTGTAGCTTAGAACCAGCATGGTCCTCGCTGGGCTAAAAATCCAGGTGTCCACAGGGCTGGGGTCCCTTCTGGAGGCTGTAGGGGAGAATTTGTTTCATTGCCTTTTCCAGCTTCTAGAGGCTGTGCACAGTCCTTGGCTTGTGGTGCCTTCCTCCTTCTTCAGAGCCAGCACATCCCAGGTCTTTTCCTTTCTTCCCTAGTCACCTCTCTCTCTGACCTCTGTGTCCCCACCCCCCTTCCACTTCTGAGGATGCTTGTGATTACCCTGGGGCCAGGGGATAATTAAGGATAATTTTCTCATCTCAAGGTCCACACTCTTAATTTCATCCACATGGTCTCTTGTGTCACGGAAGTTGATCTATTCACAGATTCTGGGGACTAGGATGTGGACCTCTTTGGAGGACCATTATTCCACCTCAAACGTGGGCACAGACAACACATACATGAAGGGGTGTGGCTGTATTCCAAAAATCTACTTACAAAAACAGAGTGCTAGCCTGCAGACGATAGCTCGCTCACCCCAGCCCTCCATGATGAATGATTCTGCACCCAATTTCCAATGCATGGGTTTTTTTTCCCCACACCACCAAGCAATTCTGGGACACCAGCTGGGTGTCCTATAATTCAACTCAATTCTGCCACCGTCTACCCAGAAACAGCATCTGAGCCCACTTCAGATGCCAGTCCCAAATCCAGATTCTTCCTGGTGCTTTTGACAACCTGTCTGTAAATCAGAGGTTCCCATGACCCCCTCCTTGGGTTCGATTAATTTGCTAAAGTGGCTCACAGAACTCAGGAAACTAATTTACTCACCGGATTACTGGTTTATTACAAAGGATATTAAAGAGTACAAATCAACAGCCGGATGAAGAGATATGTAAGGCCAGGTCTTGAACAAAGGAGCTTTCGTCCTTGTGGAGTTTGGCTTCTGGCCTGGTGGCACGTGGAAGTGTTCTGGTTCACCAACCCAGGCCCCCCTTTTTTATGGGGTTTTTATGGGGCCTTTATCACTTAGGCCTGTTTGACTCCATCATTGGCCACTGGTGATTGATTCAACCTCCACTGTCTCTCCCCTCTGCAGAAATCAGGGGGTGGGACTGAAAGTTCTAACCCTTATCCATGGTTGGTTCCCCTGGTAACCAGCCCCCATCTTCAGGGGCTTTCCAAAAGTCACCTCATTTTCTGAAGCAATCTCAGGAGCTGAGGACAAGAGATAAAATATTATAACAAAAGATGCTCTCATTGTCTTACTGCTCAAGAAATTCCGAGGGTTTTGGCACCTGTGAGCCAAGAACCCTGGACCAAGAGCAAATACCTATTTCTTAACCACAACCATCATTTCTGTATGTTAGGTGCGGTGATATTTTTTGCTAGATGCTCGATGGGGAAGGTTCTGTGGTCCAATAAGGTTGAGACTCAGTAGGTCAGATCCTTCTCTTCATAAAGGCTCTGAGAAGTTCTGCAGTAAATAAGCCTATTTAATTGGTTTAAAACCACATTTTTCAAGCAACATGAATTTTTTTTCCCCTCATAATATCCATTAACATACTGCAGATCTCAGATTCCCGGGAACATTCTCTGGGAAACCCTGGTTCAGCCCAGCACAGGGCCTTGTAGAAAAGCTGCCTCCAGTCTCCTGATCTAAGGTCAAGACACCAGTCACGTCACTTGAGATTTGATTAGAGAAAGCATTTTGGCTTCATTAAAGTTCATTAAATGAGCCATCCAGTGTAATTTAGCTGAATAAAAATGGCTCAAATGGCTTTAACCCCCACCCCCTTTTACAGCAATTTAATTGAGGGAAAAGCAAATATATCAATGATGTAGAAAAATATTTCTTGGTCTTCAAGAGGAACGTTGGGTGGCAGGCCCTGCTTCCTTGTCACAGGCACCGGATTTTAAGAGGTTGCTTGTAGAGCTTCCTTGGTGGCTGCCAGCCGGCCTTGGGGATGAGATTGCATGGCACTTCCTTCCTTCCCATCCGTTCATCCCAAGGAGGTTGGTGGCAGCCACCTTCATGGCTCCTCATGGTGGGCTGCAGTCACCCCTGGTGTGGGGGCCGACTATGCACAAAGTTACAAGGTCAGGGTAAATGAAGAAGACATGCCCTGGGTCTTGGAGAAGTGGGCAGTAGACTGACAGCCTTCTCCTCCTCTGGTGTCAGTTGGTTCCTTTTCAGCAAACTCTGTGTGGGGTTGATGCTGCATGGCATGGGGGGGTTCTCCTTTCTTGACCTTTCCTCCAGATTCTTCAGCAATTTCAAAAGAATCCTGGTATGGGGTGGCAGGAGAGGGAGTTGGCTGTTTCCAAGAAGGCTGAGGAGATGTTTCTTTTATGGGGAAAATGAAAGGAGGACAGACAGATTGCCAAGGGGACGTCAGATGTCATGGAAGGAAGAATTGTACTTTTCTTTTTTTTTTTTTAAAGATTTTATTTATTTATTTGAGAGAGAGAGCATGAGAGGGGGGAGGGTCAGAGGGAGAAGCAGACTCCCCGCTGAGCAGAGAGCTCGATGCGGGACTCGATCCCGGGACTCCAGGATCATGACCTGAGCCGAAGGCAGTCACTTAACCAACTGAGCCACCCAGGTGCCCGTACCTTTCTTTTTTTTTTTTTTTTTGAAGATTTTATTTATTTATTTGAGAGAGAATGAGTGAGGGGAGGGGCAGCAGGGAGCCAGATGACTCGGGGCTCGATCCCAGGATCATGAGACCATGACCTGAGCCAAAGGCTGACACTTAACCTACTGAACCACCCAGGCGCCCCAAGAATTGCCCCTTTCATAATGCTGCCTTTTTGGATGAAGGAAGTAAGATTTAGATCATGATGGATGCAGCCAGCAAGCACAGCTCCTCGGAGCCTACAAGATGAGGAGGGGCTTGACCTTTGCTCTGTTCTGGTTAGCTGTGCTTGGTACTCTGAGCCCGTACCATGTTCAGAACAGGGCCTTCTGCAAGCAGCGGAACGGAGCCTCTAGGAGAAGCCACCTTCGTCTTTGGGCTGCAGCTGAACACGCTCCTGATTCTCAGTGTTCTTTTTTTTCTTTTCCTTTTCTTACTCCAAAGGGTTTATTGAGACAAGTTTCACATCCAAGTCCAGGGCAGAGGGGATGGGGCTTATAAACAGGAACCTAGAAGGGGGCCCGAGGGCTCAGGGTGGAACCCAAAAAAGAGTGTGAAATAAATAGAGAAAGAGGGTGGAGGGCCCAGGAGAGGAGACATAGACTGTCACACAGTGGTAACGATGTTGGGGGGGGGCGCTCCATTGACATCCCATGTATTTATACAGATATAAGGGGAGTTGTGGGGGATCCGGGGCCCCCAGGTCTGGGAAGATGGAAAAGAGGGGTCTGGGGTTCAAAGAGAGAACCTGGCACCTTCTGGTGATCCCTTACACACTCCAGTCCTGAAACATAACCTGCCCGCTGGGCCTGCCTCTGCCCATAGGAGAGGAGGCACTTCTAGACATCAGCCACGCTATACATCCAGGCACTCTACAAGGTGTCCCAGCTTCAGGACCACTTGTGAATGGGGCTTAGTGTCCCCTCCTCAAGTCTCAGCCCCCAGGGATATGGTGCCTTTGGGGCAACAGAGGAATTCATCTGGTTGCCTTTTCTTGGCAACAGGGTCCATCTTGAGTGACCCTCTGGTTGGACAGTAGGGTTCCCAGGGTGGAGGGTGACATCCTCCCCGATCATGGGTTCTATCCTGCTGCAGTTGGTTGTCCCCTTCAGGAAGGTCATGGGACTGCTTCCCATGCTGAGATGTTTAGCCTGGGAGGACCCGTGTTCACCAAGGGGTTAATGGCAGGAAGGGCCATTTCAGCCCTATCCTTCCTGTGGGTCCGGTTTTGGCCATCTGCGTGTCTGGCTCCCTGTTCCCGGAGCACCCAGTAGCTGCATCATCATTGTTCATTACTCTGGGCCCCAGAGTCTGGGCTGCGAGAGAGCCAGCAATGCAGGACAGAATTAATGGCTTTGTTTGGTAGTCTCGGATGAGGGCTACGGGAGCAATGTCACAGAGCTTGATTTTGGGAAAGTGTTTGATGCCTCATCTCATAAAATCTTGCTCGCCAAATTAACTCCAGGGGTCAGGTGGCTGGGAAACTGGCCATTGACCCAAGCAAAAGTCAGAGATGGGGGATAATGGATCTGTCAGGGAGGAAGCTTCTGGAAGACGCTGCTGTGGGGCCCAGAGGCAGGATGGTTCTTAACTCCACCCTTGAGTCTGATGAGCGGGATAACCAGCCCATCAATTACAGGTGGCAGGTGAATACAGATGAGGCACTAGCTGGGAAGAAAATCAGGGGCAGTGAGTTCTGAGTGGGCGGTGGGTCCGTCAGAGCCCCGCGTCTCAGCGTCCCCATTTTCCTGCACCATGAGTATTTATAAATGCCCGTGAGGGCAGGGTGGCCAGAGGCGTGCCCTGCATGTCTTGTGCTGGCTGTGCGTTTGCCTTACTTGTCTTCTGTGTGTATGTTTGTCTCTGGGGCTGCAGCCTTCTCCCGCGCGTCTCTGGCGGGGCACTGCGTACGTGTACGGTCGCAAAGGATGTATGCGCTGCGTTCCTCCAGGGACTCGCGTGGCGCGGTGCCGCGGGCTCGGGCAACATACGCCGAGGGGCGTGTGCGCGTACCTGGGAGTTTACACGTCTGTGTGTTGGTTGCGAACGTTCCTGGGGGTGTGGCTTGTTGCTTGTTGACGGAGTCTTTGCGTTAAGGCCACTCAGACCCGTCCAGCTCGACCGCGGAGATGATAGTAACACCCACTCCGTGCACTTGCCGTATATATTAAACGAGGTCACGGATATAAAAGTGCTGAACACAGTAGCTGGTGCTTAGTAATCAGCCCCTGGTGAATGGCGGCTGTTGGCTGTGCAGGGAGGCAGGGAGGTGTGAGCACAGGTGAGTAGCCCCCGTCTGCAGGAGGAGTAAGGGCAGGCTTTCCTCCAACGGGAGAATATGGTCTGTGTGCCTGGGAGGCGGCTGGGGCGGAGAGGAGTTTGTCATCCTGGACACAGCCCGTCAGTCCTGCAGCGGCCGCTCCATCTGGCCGAAGAGCTGGGGGAATCCAGGGGCCCTTTCTCTTCCTGGTGGGGCTTGGTGGGCGTGGCAGGAAGGAGCTGCAGCCCAGACACCCCCAGGAGAACAGGGCCCACCTCCCCCTTACCGAATGTCCCAGGCCCCCTCCCCACCTCCAACTTGTAATAAGGAGATAATGCTATTTCTTATTCTTTATTTGCCCGGAATGCCTGTTATTTTCTTTCTTCTAGAATCCAATTTTCTCATGACATTTCTGCCTAATGTAGCAAAACATGACCTTTGTGAAAGGACATTGCTGGCAGCCTGATCCCGGCCTCGGGCTCCCCAGGAACCCCCTGGCACACACTCCCAGGCTGGTCCTCCTTCGCAGATGGGCAGGGTCCCTACTTGACCTGCATTTCTCCTGTTTCCCTGCTTCTCACTGGGGGGGGGGGGGGGGGGAGGGGGAGAGGGGCCTGCTTCTGAGGGCTTCGCGAATCTGGAGTTCCTGGCTGCAGACTCTCATGGGGTGCTGCTCAGTTTTAGAACTGGGGGTTCTGTTCAAGGAGGTGCTGGAGTGAGGAGGAGACCTCATGGCGGGCGGGCCTGTGTGACCTTGCCTGCCATTCCTACAGTTGTGCATAGAGAGTTAGCTGGGAGAACAGAACAGAAGACTTCTATCTGCATGAAGTCTTCTACCTTCGCTCACATTTGCTGAAACCTCACAGACGCTCAGGGTAATGGGGACTCAAGTGTGGTACCGAGACCCAGTGTCCTTGTCCCCGAGGTCTGAGCTCCAGATGCAAACCCTAGTGTAAAGCCAGCCACTCGCTGGGCATGTGCACCTGATCCCCGCTCCACCCTCCTGAGCAGGAGGTGGGTCAGGGGAGCTGTGCCCCAGTGGTGTCCTCAAGTGGCCACCATGCAGGCCTTCCTTTATCACCTCTTTCCTCTGATCAGCGGGGCATGGAGGAAGTTTGCAGGCACAAGACAGACTGGGGGTAGGGGTTTTGGGAAGCTGAGCATGTGGACAGGTTAAGGTTTAAGAGCTTTTGGTGATTCTCATGCGTTAGAGCTCTTCCTTCTGCGGGCAGGAAGTGGGGTATGGGGGTGTCTACCCTAGACAGCGCTGTGCGGACTGGAGGACTCTGTAAGGAGAGTGCTGGGCGCAGGGGGAGTGGAACAGGAAGCCTCGGGACCTCTACCTGTGGTCCCTTCCTTTGTCCATCAGTCCCCTGCACCCGCAGAAAGGGGGCTGCCTTTCTAACCTAGTCACCAGCTGTCACCAAGGGTGCGGCCGCCTCAGATGCGAAGGGGAAGCCCTGTCCCTTAGGTTGTCCTTGTGTGTGCCATCTGTTCCCCGTGAAAGCTGTACGTGCCGTCTGTGATCCCACCAGCCTGGACGTCCCCTATGACCTCCAGACCCAAGCATCCAGCAGGCTAGTTGATTTCTCTCTCTGGATATCTCAAACTTAGTATTGCAAGGGGAGGCTCATGATCTGAACCCCAGATAGGACCCTTTTACAGCCTTCCTGGTCTCATTAAATGATCTGGCTGCTTGCCTGGTTGCTGGCATCTTCCTCCCTCCCTCCCAGACCCAATCCAATAGGAGGTTCTGGTGGCGCTCTCCCCACTGTCCCCCCCCCCCCCGCCCTCCTCTTGAAATCCACCTGCTTCATTATCTCTAATCCCCTTCCTCAGTACTGCAGCAGCCTCCTAATTGGTCTGCCAGCTTCCAGTCTTGGTCTCTTACTTTAAGAAATGGTGATTAGATTATGCCACTTCCCTACTTAAAGCCATCCAGTGCCTTCTCATTGCTCCTTAAAATAAAATCCAAGGTCCTCACCATGGCCAGCCAGGTGGTTGTGGCTGTCCGTTCTCCTCCTTACCCCAGACCACTCTCCCCTACCTCCTTCCCCACTGGCCCTCTCTCTGCCTTGCGCCCACTGCCCAGAACACCCCAACGCTGGCACTGGCTCATTCTTGCTCTGGCCTCAGCTCGATGCTACCCTCTTGGAGGGCACCACTCTAAGCACCTGCGTAAAGGAGCTGTCTCCCTCTCCTACATCAGTGATGACATCACTTTGTACCCTTCCTTCTATTCATGGCAAACTGCAGTTCTCTTGCTTATTCATTTGTAACTTGAATGTAGGTTTCACAGGGACCTTCTCATTTGTCCACCCTTCATTCCCCCAAGTAGCCTGTACTTGGTTCCTCCCCAAGTATCTGCTGTAGAAATCAGCTAAGTAGAGGTGCGCGCATAAGTGTATGCATGTGCGTATAAACAAGAGTCTGCGCTTGTGTTTATCACCCGCGTGTTTAATCGACACCAATGCACACATGCTTGTGTGTGTGTGTGGATAGAGTTTGACCTGCGTGGCATCCGATCTCATCAGTGCGGGAGTAGTGTTCCTGCAGGGGGGTCACGTCGACTCCAGCCCTGTCTCACTGCTGCCTTGAAGGGCTGTTACCACATCAAAAGTTGTTTGTTGAGCCTGGCAACGTGATCACCGTGGGCGTGTTTCTTCTATTACTTGGAAGACTAATGGCTACTCCTTTCCCCTGTACATCCTAATGAAAACAATTAAATAGCCATTAGGAGGAGAACAGAAGTGTGAACAAAAGGCTTATGTCTTGATCGTGGATGGGCCTCTTTGCTGGGTAGAAGAAATTGTAGGTGACCTGCAGGGTTTTTTTCCACTATTGTGAATGTTAAGAATGCTTGTTGGTAAAAGGGGACATAGTTTCACTTATGCAAGATGAGTAAGTCCTAGAGATGTACAGTACGGCATAGTGGGTCATTAACAATACTGGATTTTATACCTAAAAATGTGTTAAGAGGTTGTATCTTATATTAACGGTTATACCAAAAATAAAGAGAGAGAGAGAGGGGGAGGAAATTTTTTAAGTTGATGGTTAAGTTTATGCATTGTTTATGGCGACAATTTCATGGGTATACACTTACCTTGAAATTCATCAAAATGTATACATTAAATATGCAGTTTTTTTTTTAATGTCCATGACACTTCAATAATAAAAATGAAGAAGAACGCTTGTTGGCTTGTGTCTCTTGAGAGCTCTGACCCCCTGTGGGAGGGTGGCTTCCAGAAGGTTCCCTGAACCTTTATTTGTGATGAGAGGATGTGGGAAAATGACCAACAATTATTATTATTATTATTATTTTTTAACATTTGTAAAATCTCTCCCTTTCCTTTTCTTGAAATCCTTTCCCAACCTGATCTGGGGCCTGGACTCCTGGCAGATACATCGTTAGCAGGATGGAACAAGGGAGAAGAACAACAAAGCCAGGCTCCTGTGAAGTAACCAAGCTTCCTACCAAGAGCATTACTTATGCCAGATCTGTCCCTTAATTTCCCCTTTATTTGTCACTCTTGCAGAAACCTGTCGAGTAACCGGCTCACCACACTCTCATGGCAGCTTTTCCAGAGGCTGAGTCTTCGGGAATTGTAAGTTCGGTCTTGAAGGCCATCCAAGTAGTAGAGTGGTGGTAGAGGTTGGGTAGGGAGAAATGTGGGGTGGTGGAGCCACCTAAGGTTGGGCATGCACTTGAAGGGGCTCCTTGGGTTGGGTGACGCGGAGTGTACCGTGTTCAGTGAGAGCAAGGCACCCTCTTTGTTGCTCGATTTTCTGATGCTCTTTCTAGCACATTTCTGAAGAAGACCGGAATCTTATCTCTGAGCAGGACCTAGTTCTGTGATCTGTAGGTAACTAGTAATAATAGTATTTATGTTTATGATACTACAGAGTACTTCAATTTATAATAAATAACATTCATAATATATGATTTTATAGAGATTATCAGGTGTGCTTTCATTTACATGACCTTAGATTTATCATCATGAAAAAAATAGATTTATCATCATGAGCATTATGGGAGAGAGGTGTTACTATATCTCCAATATAAAATGTATTTCTTCATTTTAAGGTAAGGGTTCTGAGCCCCCAAAAGGCACATGAGACACAGCCAGGATTGCATTGTTAGGGACTGGCCGACTTAGGACTTGAACCCAGGCCTCCTTACTTCCGATTGCATGTCCTTTCCATCCCTCATAATCTTTTGTCAGCCTATTTGGCTTGCGTTTGGGCATCCTGATGGTGGGGCCTGGAGGCAAGTCCATATATTTATTCAATCTGCCTGTGGACTGTTTGGCCTTGCTACCTTCCAAGGCTGATCGATGCACCCCTATCCCCTCCAGCCATTGTGTGCAAACCCTTGTTGGATGGATGAGTGAAAACTCCTGACCACTGCTGGAAAAAATAAGTCATGTTGATGTGTGAGTCATCAGGGTCATCTCTGTGCATGAAGGACAGCATGTTATGTTGAGGGAACAAATCAAGGAATAAATTGGAAAGGAATTGAGGCATGGATGAAATTAGGGAGTCAGTGTTCCAGAGACACTGCTCATGTGTTCCCTTTTACTTAGTGACTCAGATCCAAATTCACTGAATGCAGATTGCTTTACTATCTTTACCAAGAGGCAGTAGCCTTGGATCTCTGCCCATGCTGTTGGCCTTTCAACTTGTCTCCCCTCCACCTGGGAAGACCTGAGTTCACCGATGAGTCAAGATCCTAGCTTTTCCAACCCAGCTGGTCAGGGAGGGGAATATTTACATCCAGTGACCCAATAGCCCATTACTCTGTGATGGCCTGATACACCCTACTTATCCTCATGGACCTGAGTGCCCCTGATTCTTTGAAAGGCCATTCTAGGGCCGGGAAGTACGAAGGTGATCTCAACAGTGTTGGAGAGTTTAGGACAGTACTGCTGTGGGTTGTCTTCCTTTCTTAGGATTTTACTCCTCCTTCTGGGCCACTCCTCTGGTGTGGACACAGTAGATATAGTGACCACAGTTCTTTAGCCACATAGGGCTGAGATCCTTAGGTACATCGATTAAAAACTACCTGAGCTTGGAAAAATATATACTTATTTGTTTCTACAACACTGAAAACCTAGACGATGTCACAGACGTCACTGACAGCTAAACATCCGACCATTAGACTTGATGCGTTGTATTCATTCCCATCTTTGTAGGTGGAAAAAACCTTAGCACTAAATGAACAGGACTACTAAGATCACTACTAACAACGATTTCTGAGATCTGACTCCATGCCAGGCACTGTGCCAAGCAATCTCTCGAATTATGTACATTCTTTAATTTAATTCTTGTAATAATTTATCGAGTAGGAATTACTACTATCACTTCACATTCAGGGACACTGAGGTACTTAGCAAGGTTAAGTATCTTGTTTTGGGTTACCCATTAGCCAAGTGGTAGCATATGGACTCAAGGTCTTGACCACTCTGCTTAGCTGTCTCTCAGCCTCTTAAAACCTGTTTCCAATTCAAGGGCCGGGTCTACAATAATTCTCAAAAAGTGCATGATTCTTATGTTGCCCTAGATCTGATCAGGGGCTCTGCCGTAAAGGAGCTAACTGGGGGCTCTCTTTCTTGGGAGTCTCATGTCTGCTTCTCCCGGAATGTCTCCCCCTCCATCTGTAGGCAGCGAGGGACAGCGTCTCTCTGGGGGACCTCTGGGGTTTGCAGTTGGCTGAATTATTGAGAAAACGTTCAGTGCTCCTTCTAAAAAAATCACTGGACGTGAAATCAATGGTGTGCTGCCCTGGTGACCTGTTTCGTGAAGTTTCAGAAACAGTTGTTCCGTGGCTATATATTTAAAGAAAAATGTCAGATTTATCTCAGAGGATCATGGGATTCTGCATTCATCTTTGCCCGGGATCGATACACCGGTGAGCTAGATGTGACTTATGGCAGAATGAAGACATTCCCTCCAGTGTGAGTCAGTGTGTGAGGGCCGCCATGTCCCAGGGCATTTTATTTCTGTCATATTGTTAAATAAGAAAAAAATAACATTGGAAAATAAAGAAGCCCCCCTCTAAGGAGCACTTGCCCTGGTAGGGGTCTATTTTTTGAGGAGGAATTGAATGTTCGGAGTAGAAAATCTATCTTTTGGCTGGAGGGGCCTCATGTTGGCTCTTCGCTGTGGCTATGATTAAAATCCAAACAATCCCAGTTCCTGGCAAATGGAAGAGGGGGTTAGTATTTTCTTGTCCGACTTCTTGATTAGTCCACATAGCACCATCTGCCACGAGCCTTCTAGACTGCCAGGGTCTGCCCAATGGAGCCTGTGGGCTGGGGTATGGGAATGGGTTGGGTATTTCCAGGAAGAAAGAATCTTGGCCCTGGAGGAGAGAGGCCAGGGGGAGATGGCTTTCTGTGCCATGACGGCCAGAAGATCACAAAGCCAGAGTGTGAGACTTTGAACCACCTTCTGCAGGAATAGATGGGGCAAGCTAGGGTCTTCTGTGATTTCTCAGCACATTTCATTCTGTCATTGAGGATCTCTGCCTACCCCAACCAGACCCTCCCCACTGGAGGATCCTTGATACAAGAACGGATGCTGTTGGGATTCTCCATCGGAAGGGCTGAGTATCTATGACCTTCTCAATAGTAGAGATGGAGACAAAAGAGCCGTATATTGAGCACCTATTATGAATAAAGTCCTGTCTCATCTTTGGAGCAACCCCCCATGGGAGGTATCATTATAACCAGTTTTACGAATGAGGGATTGAGGCTTGCCCAAGTTAAACAACTGGTCCAAGATCACAGAGCTTATCAATGGTAATGGGAATTCATATTATGATAATTAGCATTACCACCACCCAGGTCTGCTGTTTCCAAAGACCAGCGCTCTTTCCTTAAACAACTCAGCAAACTTCCCCCGCCCCCCAATACTTGCTGTCTCCTTCTGGAAACCACTCTCATGATGGTGGCTTCCTGAGGAGAATCACTGAGGAAAAAAAAAAACCCAGACAAGTTAGCATCTCAGAGCCCTGGCCATGTGCTGGAGGCTTCCCTTACTCATTTCTCCTTTCCTTTTGTCAGATGAAAGATAAGGTCTTGGTGAACACCTGGCCCATTGCCCCTCACCAGTCCAGGCTGTGTTTCTCTTATTGAGAGAACTGGAAGCATCCTTCAGGATTCCCTTTGGAGTACTTAGCACTGTATCAGTGGCATGGGTTTGCAGAAATTTGAGTTGGCATTGCACGGTTGCTTTCAGAGGTTTCTGGTTATAGCAAGATGGTGTTTTTTTTTTTTTTTCCTTACGGAGAAAACTGGAACTGTCTGTCCAGAAATCAGAGCAGGAATCAAAGAGATTGTCTTAGAGATAAAGAATGAATTAGGAAGAAAAGAAGCTTGGGTTCTGAATCCCATGATGCAATTTAGGCAAAGGCAAGAGGCACCAGAGGATATAAACCCACAACGCAGAAACCTTCCAGAAATACCCTAAGGACCATTAGTGTATCTTGAACAGGCTTCTCTTAATACCCTGCACGCACAGAGCAGACATGATTAAAACAGATTGGAATATTTCATTTTCTTAAAGCAAAGTGATAATTACCTCTGGTATAATTTGCAGATTTAATCAACTTGGTAAAATATTAACTTGGTATCGGGGATGGGTTTGGGCTGATCCTGGCACTTTCTTTTCTCCCAGTCTTGGCCATGACCGCTTTCCACGGCTCTCAGAGAAGTCCCTGAACGATTGTGTTAATAATAGTGTTACTATAATAATAATTTCTGGTCTCTTTATAGCCCCTTTCAATTCACAAAGCATGTTATCATGTATTATCGCTAATCCTCATATTAACTTTGTTCAGGAAGAGGGTCGAGCGCAATTACCCCCATTTTACAGAAGTTAAAGCAGAACCTTGGGGAAGAAGTTAAAGCAGAACCTTGGGGAAGAAGTTACTGGCCATATTAGTTTCCTAGGGTTGCCTTGACAAATCACGACAAATTTGGAGGCTTCAAACCATAGAAAGTGACTCTCTACTCTTCTGGAGGTCAGAAGGCCCAAACTAAGGTGTCACAGGGCTATTCTCCCTTCAGGAGGCTCTCAGGAAGAATCTTTGCTTACCCTTTCTGGCTTCTGGTGGCCCCTGGTGTCCTTGGCTTGGGTCAATGCCACCCCCATCTCTGCCTCTGTCTTCACATAGCTGTGCTCCCCGTCTCTGTGTCTTTGGCTTCTCTCCTCCTCTCTCTTATAAGGACACCTGTCATTGGATCTAGGGCCCACCCTAAATCCAGAATGATCTTGTCCCATGATCATCCCGTGATCCTTCACTTGATCACATCCACAGAAGACTCTATTTCTAAGTAAGGTCACATTCGCACGTCTTGGGGGTGAGGACTTGTCCAGATCTTTCGGGGGAGACACAATTCAGTGCACTAGCTTTGCCTGGCGTGATCGCTGGCTGCACTCAAACCTGTTGTTTGTGCACTTCTTCTGCCATTGTGTTATTTTCTCTGGGAGGCCAGCGGCGATCATCACTTGGACCTCTGGACAGGCTTCCCTGGTTGACTGTAGATCTATACCCCTTCCCCATTTTCTGCGGCCGGCCCCAGGATTGCCATGGCAGCAGCAGTGCTGTGGAGGGGAGAAGGAAGCCAGAGGATGACCGGAGGGGAACCAGTGTTTTCTACATACACCGCCATGGCCTTGGCCGTGCGGTGAGGCGTCTGTGTGTGCCTGGATGGGGCTGAGTTAATCTGCGGGACGCCCCTAGGGCCCTGCGATTAGGCCCCAGGCCATGCTGGGGCAAGGGCTGGGTGTGGGTTAAGCTCTGCCCCGAAGCAGCTGCTGCTGTATTATTCATGGGGCCGCCTGCATTATTGATGGGGCAGGGAAGCCTTACTTCAGGCTCCTCGACACAGCGCCGGGAGCCCTGGCCGAAAGCCCCTCTTCGAGACACCTGACTGGCTGGAAGAACAGGGGGCATCATGTAGACTGAGGGCTGCCCTTCTCTGCTTCTGGCCCACCTTCCTGAACCCTCTCTCGTCAGGATGTGAAGGCTGCGGTAGGTCTGCTCGGTGGGACGCCCAGGGCACCCATCTTCAGACTCAGCATGCTTTCTGTTGTGTGTGTGCGTCTTCCGTCTAGGAGGAAAGTCCCAAGGGAGAGGGGAAAAGCTAAGGTTTCTGTGCGGTTTTCAGGAGACTGTGGTGTGGAGGAAGGGCCGGGTCTCGTGGGGCATCCCTTCTACGGGACCAAGTCCTAGGGGAAAAGGATGGAAGGGAACAAAAAGCCGTTAATGTGCTTGTGTCTAGACGTGTCATCCCACCTGATTCTCCCACCAGCCTCAGCACGCTTTGGCACTGTCAGCCCTGCGGGGGCCACCGAGAAGTCGGGGGACATAGCTGTGCGGGGCTTCGGGCAGGCAGGACTCAATAAAGCACATGGTCTTGAAGCAGCCCAGCCCAGCCCCTCACTTGCTAATCTTTTCCGCTGAGGTGGATAATTTGTATTTTTACAACTACTTCATAATGAATGACCACATTTGTCAAGTGAGCATGTGGGAAAACCCAGGCTGACCTGGTTCAGTTTGCATATATGCAAACATCTGGACCCTCAGTATCTTTCCAGCAGGGCTGCCCGGCCTCCCCTCGCCGCCCTGTGATGTGAATGCAAGCACAGATCCACGTCTTCAGGCCTTCCTGTCCTCTACACACTGGGCAGCCTAGTTTGACCTTCTGCTTTTCCCGAGGAAGCCATCAGCCGCCTCCCCCACTTACTCCGACGGGAGGGTTCAATGGGGTGGTGCGCGGAGGGCATTCCGCATGGTGTTGGGTATGTGGTAGGTGCGACACAAATGTCATTCCATTTTTATTTCTTAGCTCTCACTTTCTCCTGCCTGCTTGTTTTCTCTCCTCTCTGTCCATTGTCTCAGCCACGGCGCCATCTTGCCCTCCTGCCTGGGGCAGACGCCTCCAAGACTTCCGGGCCTCACGCTTCACCTTCCTCCTCTAGGACCTCATCCCGATTCCTCATACACTGAGCCTCTTCCTTTCCATTGGTTCCTTCTCTTCTGTTTTCCGCTAAAGACACGTCTCCCCTCCATTGATTTCCTGTCTCCTGGAGCTTAAAACCTCGGTGTCATCCTCCAGTCTTCCCTTCCGCCTCCAACAAAGCCCCAAATACCACCTTGTCTTCTTTACCACGTCTGTTCCATCTTTCCTTCCCTCTCCCCTGCTTTTACCAGTCTCCTCTAGACCCTTATTAATGTGTCAGCAGTTCTCAAGTGGGGGTCCAGGGTTCCGTGGGGTCCCCAAGACCCTATTGGGGAGACCACGAGGTAGAATCTGAGACATTACTTGCCCTTTTCACTCCCATTCCCCCGAAGGTGTGTAGTGGAGTTTTCTAGAGGCCGCTTGACTTGTGATAACACCGTCACTCTGGTGACGAATGGGACATTGTGCTGATGTGGTGTTGTGTTTTAAAATTTTCTATTTGAATTCCAAAATGGTAAAGAGGGATAGGTGTAATCTACATACGCAAACGCTCTTTGAGGCCCCCAGTAATTTTTAAGAGTAAAAAAGAGTTCTGAGACCAGAAAGCTCGAGAACAGTGACCTTGAGGCTGCCAGCCTCCACTACCCGTGCGTGAATGAGGGAAGACGCCCTGTCTGGGTGCATGTAGACCCGTGGCAGGCACCCGGTCTGGTCAAGGCGTGCGAGTCAAGGATTTCATCCCCCATTCATCCCTTTGCCTGGGTGCTTTGAGAAATGCACACACTTCATGCACCATACTGTTGGATAACTCTTCTTACAGACCTGCTTTGCTCACATCATTGTGAGCTCCAAGGGCCTCACTGGCTCCCAATGCCCCCTGCATGAATTCCAAGCTTGCTGATGTTTGATGTGGCCGTGAACGTCCCGCACCATCTGGCTTCCACTTTCCCTTCCAACTGTATTTCCCAGCGCTCCTCAACATGAACTCTGTGCCCCAGCACAGCTTTTCTTTCCTGTTTTCCTATCTCAGCCTCCAGCATCGCCATGAACTCTTCCCCTGGTCTCTGCCCAGGAGCCGCAGAGTTGGGGGTCGTGCTGACTCCTCTGCATCTCTCCTCACACCCAGCAGTGCCTTGCATGGGATAGACAGGGTGGAGAGCGTGTGGGGTCTGGAGTCCAGCAGGCTGAGGCTTGCAGCCCTGCTTTGTCGCACCCCCAAGCCCAGGGACTTTGAGCACGTGACTTAACCCCTCTGAACGCACAAGGGGGGTCCCTCTTCTGGACAGGGACAGTGCTGGCTGTCTCCTAGGGCGGCTGTGGGAAGCAGATGCTCCGTGAAAGCTAGGTCTCTTCTCCTTTTCTGAAAGAGTGCAAGGAAAACCCAGCCTACTTTTAGACCGAGGGGGTATCATGCAAAGGTGTTGGCACCTTCTACCTGTGGTGTCCCACTGGCTGGGACACACTGATTCTTCCTCCAGGCCCTCACTTTTTCCTGAAAGCTGATCAGTTCTGATGTATGCCTAACTGCTTCGGAATTCTATCCCTTGTCCAGAATATCCTGGGTCTTAGTGCCCCTCCTGCTGGGCACCCAACAGATTCGTCTCTTTTCTGGTCCAGCAAGAGAACCACGTTCCTCCTACTGATCCAGGAATTTAGATTTATTGGGTGCCCTTTACTTGAAGAGTCTTACATCAGTGAATGCCATTCATTGTCCCCCTAATGGGATAAGCCCATTTAGAAGGGCAGGGACTTGCTCTCAGTCACAAGGAAAGTCAGCGGAGAAGGAAGGCCTTGAACTTGATGCTTTCTCCATCAGATGCTCTTCTTCACCAAACTGAGTGCTCCTGGAGAACAGAGACTCATTCACCTTTGTATTAACAGCACTCAGCTCATAGCCAAACATGGAACAGGTGCTTGGTAGGATTTTGTTGACTTTATGAAGAATAAGCTGGTCCCAGGATGGGCTTTGAGCAGATCTTGGAAATCGCTAAGCACCTACTCTGCAGGGAGAGTAACTCTTTCCTTCCTCCTGCCCTCCCTCCATTCCCTCCTTTTATTCATTCAACAGGTATTTATGTTCAGGCTCAGTTGTAGACTGGCGATGTAGCCGTGAACCAAACAGGCAATTTCTCTGAGCTCAAAGGAGCTCAATTTTTATTTGAGGAGACAGATAATAAACAAGCAAATGAATTTTTAAAGTGATGCTGGGCAGTGACAAATACTCAAGGGAAGAAAATAGTAGGGCGGGGACTGGGCAGCACTAAGGTAGGGTTTGCTGGTAGCTTACTTAGAGCAGTGGTTGGAGATGGCCATATGATTCTTTAAGAAAATGAGATAGCCAATCTAGCGGATATGTTACGGGTAAGAACTGTGCAGGCAGAAGGGACAACAAGTGCAAAGGCCCTGAGGCAGGAGCAGGCTGGTCATACTAGTGAACTTGACAGACGGCAGGGTCAGTGTGGCTGAAGCAGAGGAAGGGGGTGTGAGGTAGGAGATGAGGTCAGAGAGGTGATGGAGAGCAGTGCAGAGCCTCTAGGCCTTTGACCTTGACGTTCAATGAGATGGGAAGCCACTGGAGGGTTTTGAGAAGAGGAGCATCTCAAGCTGACGTATTTAAAAGGGTCTCATTGAATTAAATGGAGTGGATTTCTTTTTTTTTTTTTTTAAATGAGTGTATTAGTGCAAAAACTAAATGAATTCCTGCACTTAGAAGTATTTTTTCATTTATTTCGAGACCTTGCTAAACCCCTTCTCTCCCTAATCCCTGACGAGCAGGTGGGGCCGTCCCTCCCAGCCGTGGGAGGGAGCTGGGCTGTCTTTGGTTCAGGAGGTCCCTCCCCCCGTCTCCTTGCCCACAGGAGATTGGAGCAGAACTTCTTCAACTGCAGCTGTGACATCCGCTGGATGCAGCTGTGGCAGGAGCAGGGGGAAGCCAAGCTCAACAGCCAGCATCTCTATTGCATCAGTGCCGACGGCTCCCAGCTGCCCCTGTTCCGCATGAACATCAGCCAGTGTGGTGAGTGAGCTGCCTGGCCCCGGCAGGCTCCGGGGAGAGATCCCTCAGCCCCTGTGCAGGAGCCTGGGAAGCCAGGGCCCTCTGGTCCCCACCCCTACACACACTCCCGGCCTTGAATTCTGCATTGGGTGCGGATCTGGCTTACCGTTGACCTCCTCGGTCATTCCTGCCCCTCCGTGAGGCTGGAATGAAGCCAGGGATTAAGTGGGCCCCTTCTCAATGGACCAGAGTCCTTTCTCTCTGTGAGTTACTTGTCAACCAGATCCGAAGGAGTCTATCTCAGAGCATGGGCTCTGGACCTTCTATATCAGGAGCATTTAAGGTACTTGTAGAAAAGCAGATTCCCGGGCCCAACGGACTTAATGAGATCCCAGAATGTCTCAGAATGGGCCTCGGAAATCTGAATTTCTAGCAAACTCCTCATGGGAGCCTGAAGCAGACCAGAGTTTGAGAGCCAGTGCCCAAAGTGGAAGATGCCATTTGACCTCGTTGCTGGAGCTACATTCTTTGAGCACCTGCCCCACCCGCACCCACTGCCTGCCTTGTGGGAGAGCCCAGCTGAGCTGAAATTCTGAGCTCTGGCATCGGCGGGGAGGTGCTGGGAAGATTCTGGGACTTGGGGGCCTTCCAAGAGCTTGATCAAGCAGGTTGTGTTGAGAAGTGCCACCACCGACCCCAGGGACAAAGTTTTGGTATTAAGTGTTGGCTTATCTTTTCACTCATCCTGTCCTCCCTCCCAGACCTTCCCGAGATCAGTGTGAGCCATGTGAACCTGACCGTTCGAGAGGGTGACAACGCTGTCATCACGTGCAATGGCTCTGGATCACCTCTGCCCGATGTAGACTGGATAGTCACTGGACTGCAGTCCATCAACACCCACCAGGTAGGGGCCCTAGGCTCCAGCCCCATCAGGAGGCTGGGGAGCCTTGACCTCTTAGTCTAAATGAGCTGAATCATGACTCAGAAGCAAGAGATGTGAGAAGAAGGAAGAAGAGGGCAAGTCTGTGCATACTTGGTTCTCATCCAGCTGCAATCTTTTCTAGCCAACCTGAGCTTCAGCATGCTAATAAACTTCTCTGTACCTTAGTTTTCTCATCTGTAAAACGGGTCTAAGGCTACCATTCACCCCATCGGGTAAATGTGAGGATTTCCTGAGCTCTTGACTGTGGAGAGCCTGGTGCCTGGTCCGTGTGCATGAGAGGAAGAAAGGCCTCCTTCGTTTCTGCACAGTTTTCTTCTTGATCCCTGAAGGTGTCTGGGAGGTGGGTGAGGAACCACCTTCTAGAAACTGATTGTTGGTTTTTTTTTTTATTGGGGTTTTAGACAAATCTGAACTGGACCAACGTACACGCCATCAACCTGACCCTGGTCAATGTGACAAGCGAGGACAACGGCTTCACCCTGACGTGCATTGCGGAGAACGTGGTGGGCATGAGCAATGCCAGTGTGGCCCTCACCGTGCACTGTGAGTAGCTGCCATCATGGAGGGGGGCCGTGTAGCTAAGGGGATGTTCGTGCGGGGCAGAGGGGGGGAAGCAGGGGTGCTGGGAGGGCAGGACCGAGCAAGCCAGTCCTTGGCTGGTAACCCCGTTAATCCCTGTCCCTCAGAAGATGGGGTGCCTCCAACTCATCTCTGTCTTCACAATACCCCCACGCTGGCCCCTGTCTGCCTTCCCTTCGCCTCCTAGCAGGTCACGGGAAGGGGCCCTCCAGTTGTGGTGGACCCCGGGAAGTGGGGGTGAAGACAGCCCTCTCTTGCCCACTCTTGGGAAGGTGGCGGGGGAGCCTCTGATCCCCTCGGTCCTCTCCGAGCTGGATGGGGGAAGAACTGGGAGCCCCGTGCTAGTGTCGGGCGGGCTGCTCTGGGGCGCGAGAGGCTCTGCGTGCTGGGAGTCAGCCGGCCCGTGCCCCCGCAGACCCTCCGCGCGTGGTGAGCCTGGAGGAGCCGGAGCTGCGCCTGGAGCACTGCATCGAGTTCGTGGTGCGTGGCAACCCTCCGCCCACGCTGCACTGGCTGCACAACGGACAGCCGCTGCGGGAGTCCAAGATCACCCACGTGGAGTACTACCAGGAGGGCGAGCTGTCCGAGGGCTGCCTGCTCTTCAACAAGCCCACCCACTACAACAACGGCAACTATACGCTCATTGCCAAAAACCCGCTGGGCACAGCCAACCAGACCATCAACGGCCACTTCCTCAAGGAGCCCTTCCCGGGTGAGGGTCCCGCAGCCTGACGGCGCCGACTCCTTCCGGGAGGGGGCGGGGTGGGCGCGGTAGCCGGCCAGAGGATGCGGCGGGCCTTGACCTCGTGCTGTTGTCTCGGGCAAACCAAACCCAGCCTGCGGCAGAGTCAGCTCCCGCCAGCATTTTGCGTAAACCAGAGAAAGGCTCCGTTTTTCCACGGCTGTCAGAGTGAAAACCAAGACCCCCTCAGAAACGCGCAGTTGGGCACACAGGGACGTGCCCTGTTCTGGTAGAGGAAGGGCCTGAGATCTGGAGGAGAAAGACAGAATCTTGACCCAGTCCTTTAGTTGTTGTGAAACTCCGGGCACGATAGTTTGCTTTTGTCTGAGCCTCAATTTCACTCATCTGTGAAATGGGCATGATGACACTGCTCCTTTAAGACTCGGGACTTCCGGTCTACAAAGCGTGCAGGCTTTGACTTATAACGATGGTTCGATGACCTTCCATTGCAGGGGTCTCTCTAGTTCAACCCCATATGTAACAGACGTGTGAACTGAACCTCCTTCTACTTGCTGGTTGGTAGCAAGGCTTGGCGAGGGGGTAGGCTTCCAGCTCTGAGCTTGCTCTCTTGTTCTGTGGTGCGCTTGGGGGGGGGGAGTATTTGATGGCCTCAGACTGCGGGGGCGCTAACGTCGAGCGGGCCAGGGGTAGTAACTGAAGGAATGAAAGAACTTTGTTTGACTCTTTGGGAGGTGACTCTCTCTGTCTGGGCTACAGTATTTCCAATACCTTCCTAAGTTGCAGGAGAAGAAAACCCTCAAAGAGTTTACTGTACGCGGTTGTAGCTTCTCTTGGTGGGTTCAGCAGTTGTTGGCGTTGTGTCAATGAAACCGAGCATTGTTGATGACCTTGGTGATTTCTGCTGGGAACACGCTGGATGACCTTCAATCTCCAGGACTCAGGGGTTCTAGCGAGATAAATAAAGGGGAGTGAGAAGACCGATCACACACACACACACACACACACACACACACACACACACACAGAAAGGGGGGCAGCAACAGACAGCACGGTGCCCCATCCACTTATGTGAAGGTGACTTCACAGCTCACATGTACCAGGTAGCAGCTCCAGGAGGCCTTATTTATCTCAGTGCAAGGAAATTCCTGCTAGAAGCTCCAAGAGGGAAAGCTACATGGGAAGCCAAATTCTTGCCACTGAGGTCCAGGGGAGAATGGTGCTGCGCCATCGCTCAGGAGAGGGTCCAGAAGGTGCTGGTGCTTAAGACCTTGGCGGTCCCATTTGGTCCAGCATTTCCAGCATCATCACCAGCATGCCCAGTAGAAGGCCTCAGGGCTTTTCCCACTGTGAGCCTCACCCATCTCTGCTCTGGGAGCTCCAAGAGTCCCTGCCACTCTGTGGAAGGAGAAGATTTAGATGCAGAGATTCTTTGCACTCCTGGGCCACACAGGCCTTGCTGGTGTGAAGGGCTAGAGAGGTCCCCTAAAGCAATGCTTGTTTCCAAAGGGAAGCTGCTGGGGCCTGGAGAGAGTGGGGAGCCCTGGAATGCTCTGGAGGGAGGGTGACCCACTCTGGGCTCCTCCCCTCAGAGGCTGTCCTGAGAGCAGTTCTCTGTATCTTCCCAGCCATACAGACACCCTTTTTGTCCCCAAGAGACATAGCAGCTCCTTGCCACCTTATCCGCTCCCCTCAGGCCAGTGGTTCTTAAAGAGGGGTCCCCGGACCAGCAGCATCACCATCACCTGGGCGTGTGTTAGAACTCAGATTCTCCAGCCCCACCTGGACCTGCTGAGTCAGAAACCCTGTTTGAACAATCAGCTGCCATGCTGTTTGGTGAGCTCTGGCCCCAGGAGGTGGGAGGCAGGAGAGAATCACAGGGGAGCTCCAAGGGAAACAACACACCCCAAGGCATCTTCCTCAGACCCAGGTGCATCCCGCCCGGGCCGCCCTGTGCGAAGGTTTGCTTGTTTTATGAACCTAAAGGACTCAGTGGGTGATGAAAAGGCAGCGACAGGGAAACCATGGGCCAGTCGTGTCAAGTGACAAAACGTCTAAATGTTCGGGAGAGTAAATTTTCTGGAGGTTCGGACAATAAACCTCATCCCTGCCGAGCTCTGGGTACAAGGCTGTCTGTGGATTCCCAAGCTTCTCTTTTACCGTGAGCATGTTGCGACATCATATTTATCATAGCGACTCCTCTCTCGCTCCCAGGCGAGCAGAATGTAGAGGTTAAGAGCGAGGGTTCTGAAATCAGGCAGATCGAGGTGCAAATCCCATCTATGACCCAACCGGACAGGTGGGTCTGGGTTTGGTGCGTGGTACGCGGCTGGCATGCAGTGAAGGACCATCTCTACTCTGCCTCTACTTTGCCATCTGTGGAATGGGAGCGAGAACAAAAGCTCCCTCCCTAAGCTGCCATGAGGATTTAAGTGAAGTATGCTAAGGGTTTAGCTCTGTGTTGAGAGAGAGGAAAGGCGCACCAGCTGTCAGCTAGTGCTAGGATTTTTGGGACAGAGGGATGCAATAAACGTAGGAGTTCTAGAAGCAGCATTCTCTGGTCAAGCTCGTCAGTTCTAACAGATAGGCTCTGGGCAGTGTCATCTGTAGGCCTATGGAGCCAACCACACTGCCAGGGTTCGGAGTCTCTCTAAATCGCTCATCAGCTTTGTCATCTCAGGCATATTACTCAGCCCTGTGCTTCTGCCTCAAAGGCCATGAAGATTGGTTCACACACAGTGGATTCATCCACTGAAAGTGCTTACGACAATGCTTGGCACAGAGTAAGCACAGAGTTACTGTTTGTTTTTATTTTTTTGAGAAGCACACCCAGGGGTGACTGAAAGGGGATCTGTTTGGGGGGCAGAACAAGATCTGAAGGGAACCGTCTCCTTTTCTGATTCTTCATGGTCCTGAGACCCCTGGGAGAGATTTGATTGGAATGAATATATTTAATGGAGCAATCTGGAAATGTAGAGGCTTCCATCAGTAAGGATTTTCTCCGAGTAGGACGTTAAGATGAAAATGTTCTGGAAAAGTCTTTTTTGGTTGTTGTTGTTTGTTTTTTTAAATTACACATGCTATACAAATGTTGGATTTCCTTCTACATTTCCAGAGAAGGGCTAGAACATTCAGCATGGCATCCAACCTTGGTGAAGGAGGTCCCTGCAAGGATTGGTTAGGGAGGTTGGTTCTAGAAGCGTGGAGCTAAATCACTCTTTGGTGTTCCAGGAACTTGGGCTGCTGGAGGGGTCTGGGCATAAGAGTGGGAAGCCACGAGGCATCAGGGATTCATGTGTCAGGAGGGGAGGAACTGGAAAGGCTGGGGGGGTGACGGCAGGGTGGGAGGTGGTAGCTAGAAGGTTGTGGTCTGGGAGAGAATGTGAAGTTCCTTAGATGATGATGTGATAGAAGGAGGCATGTTGCCAAGGGGTGTGTGTGTGTGTGTGTGTGTGTGTGTGTGTGTGTGTGTTTTCCTGCGCATGTGCAACAAATACCTGAGACTACTTGACGAAATATTTAGGAATAAGTGAGCTGCCGTACCTCTTAAATTCTCATTTTTCACTTGGCCAGGAAGTCCAGTTATTTCACGGAGATTTTTACAACAGCAGAAACCAGAATTCCCTCAGGACGCTGGGTACAGACAATGGGATAAATCACTGCCCCAGCGCCCTCAGCCTCGGTCAAGGCTGGTTTCCTTGCCCTAAGGAACTGGTGGAGCTAGAATGTGGTCCCAGGCTTCTGGGCAGGATGGGCAGTGTGAGCCGATGCCTTGGCTCAGCCTCCCCGCTGGCTTCTCACACCTAAACCCGGGACATCTACTCTCAACCGCACGTCTCAGTCCACCTCTTTTTCTGGACACACGCTGCTGCCTCACTTCTCCCTTCTCTGGACCCCCCTGGCTTTTCCCACAAGGCCCTTCTTGATGAGTTTTGGGACCAGAGGACGTGCGGTCTGGGACTGGGGTGGCGTGCAGTCAGGCCCACCCCGTTCGTATTCAGACAGCACCTTGGCATATGGATCCCATTGTCCTTCCCAGCTGCTGGTGGGGTAGGAGGTGAGGAGCATTCCTGGTTACCATCCTCTTCCAGTGCAAAATTCTGAGCTCCCCCACTGGTTAGAGGGGACCCAGGAGGTCTCCGTGTTCCAAGGCTCATATGCCTCCCGGATGGATGAGTGTCCCCAGGCTCCAGCAAGGGAGCTAAGCACATAGGCTGATTGGGAGATTACAGGGTTCATAGACTCGGCCAAAACATTTGCCTGATGTGAGAATATTCTCTAATAAACAGGAGCCTTATGGGAAATATGCAAATCAGCGTTAACTGTGAATTGATCTGGCGCCTGTCTTTCCTCAGGCTCTGAAGCCAAGGCTAGGGCCCCCTCTCCTCCATCCTCCCCACACATCAGGCACTTGGTACCTGCAGTTTACAAGAGGGTGGTAGCATGAAGGGCAGGCTCAGGGATTTGGAGAAAGCTCTGTTGGTCTTCCCCAGATGACACAAAATGGACAACACACAAGCCAGCTATTAACGGTGCATTTACTGTAAACAGGATTTTCTCTAGACTCCTTCACAGAAAGCATCACTTGCCCCACAGGTGGTTAGAGAAGAATATTTGCTCATGCATATTAAATAGAGCCATAATTACAATGACTGAGAACTTAGCCAACGGCCTGAAGACTGAGGGATGGATGGATGGGTGGATGGATGGATAGATGGATGAGTTGTTCTTATTTTTCAGGGTGTAGTAGGCTTGTGGCCGCAGTGGGTGTAACATAACGCAGTGGTTCTCAAAGGGACAAGCAGCACCAGCATCACCTGAAATCTTGGTAGAAATGCAAATTCCCAAGACCTTCCCCAGACCTCCGGACTCGGAAACTCTGGGGTGAGGACCAATAATCCATGTTTATGGAAAAAAAAATTTTTTTTTAGAAAAAAGTTTTAAGATTTTTTTAACAATCATCATTTTGAAATAGTTTTAGGATTTACCCCCTGGGGGCACCTAGGTGTCTCATTCAGTGAAGCATCTGCCTTTGGCTTGGTTCATGATCCCGGGATCCTGGGCTCAGTGGGAGCCTGCTTCTCCGTCTCCCTCTGCCCCTCCTCCCTGCTCGTGTTCCCTCTCTCACTCTGCTCTCTCTCTCAAATAAATAAATAAAAATTCTTAAAAAAAAGATTTACCCCTCAAAAGTAATAAAATAATACAAAGAACTTCCTTATACCCTTCACCCAGCTTCCCCAAATGGTATCATCTTACGTAAGCACAGTCCGATGTGCAAAAGCAGGATATTAACACTGACACTATTATCGAATCTACAGACCTGTCTTTTGTCCACTGCTGTCCTCTTTTCTCTAGGACCCAGTGCAGGGTCATACACTGCATTTAGATGCTCTGTCACCTTACTCTCTTTCAGTCTGGGACGGTTCCTCAGTCTGTCTTTGTCTTTCATGAGCTGGATGATTTTTTTTTTTTTAAGTTTTATTAATTTATTTGAGAGAGAGAGAGAGCATGTGAATGGGGTGAGGGGCAGAGGGAGAGAGAGAATCCCAGGCAGACTCCCCGCTGAGTGCGGAGCCCGACGTGGGCCTCGACCCCACGACCCTGAGATCACGACCTGAGCTGAAATCAAGTCAGACACTCAACCGACTGAGCCACCCAGGCACCCCAAGCTGGACACTCTTGAAGGATACTCACTAGTTATATTGTAGACTTCCCCCCCAATTTGCGGTTGTCCACTTTTGCCTCACAGTTAAATGCCCGTTACACATTTTTGGCATGAACAGCACAGAAATGATGCTGGGCTCTCTCAGGACATTACAGCAGGGGTACATGGTGTCTACACCTCTAGTTCCTGGTGATGTGAATTAACTCTGTCACTGGGTTGCCATGGTATCTGCCAGGGTTCTCCACTGCGAGGTGATTTTTTTTTTTCCCTTTGTACCTAATGAGTATAATGTTTCGATACTTTGTAAATGTCTTGTGTCTTATCATGCTTTCACACATTAATTTTAGCATTCATTGAGGATTCTTGCCCGAAACAGTTATTACCGAAGTATTTGTCAATGGTGATTTTCCTCTTTCCATCATTCCTTCTACATTTGTTAGGTGGAATTCTACTGTAAGGACGAGTGTTCTCTTCTTCCCCTGTGTGTTTATTCAATTGCTTATTTACATTGGTATGGACTCAGGAATGTTTATTTTGTGCTCTGACTTATAATCTGTGTAGTTGGCTCCAGCTGCCATTAGAGAGTACCACAGACTTGGTGGCTTAAACAAGAGACATTTATTTTTCTCGCAGTCCTGGAGGTTAGAAGTCTGATCAGGGTGTCAGCAGGGTTGTTCCTTCTGAGACCTCTCTCCTTGGTTTGCAGGTGACTGTCTTCTTTCTGTGTCTGCACGTGGTCTTCCCTGTGTGTCTGCGTCCTAATCGCCTCCTCTTACAAGGAAACCGGTCATATTGGATTCGTGTCCACCCTAATTAGTTTATTTTAACTTAATTACCTCTTTAAAGACCCTGTCTCCCAATACAGTCCTATTCTGGAGTACTGGAGATTAGGGCTTCACCATATGAATTTTGGGCGGATATAATTCAGCCTGTAACAATCCATGGCTCTCTTTATTTATTTTGTTGCTTAAATTGTCCCAAATTTGGTCATTGGAAGCTCCTTCACTTTGGCTCCTCTGTTCTTTTCCCGTGCTCCCGTTAATTTGCAGCACTCTCTTACTTTCTAGTACCACACGATGTTCCAGACACATCTTGTACTTTCTCTGCCCTAGGCCTGAAATTATTCATTTTCCCAAGGAGCCCTCATTCCTTTTATTGGAGAACGGTAGTGATCACCCTCTAGATGATTCTATTGCGTGCTAGAATTAGAGAATCTCTCATGGAGTGGTTAAGAGCCCAGACTTGGATTTGAATCCAGCTCAATGTCTTCCCTCATTGAGATTCAGTTAATCAATCTCTAGAAGCCTGTTTCTATTTCTGTCAAGTGGGGATAATGCTCTCCACCTCCTCGGATGGTTATAAGGATCAAGTGATGTGTTACATAAAGCATTGAGCCCAGCCCCTGGCTTATAAACAATGTCTAATAATGATGAGCTTTCACCATTAGCTGAGCCATTTCTGGAGGCAAAGATCCAATAGCACATTTTTATTTGGGGGATGGGCAGGTTCATAGAGGGATTCCCAGGAACATCTCAGGGACCTGCTAGAATAAACTCTACATATCAATTTGAGGGGTTCTGTCTTGGGATCATAGCTGGCATTTTCAAGAAAGGTCCACCCTGCAGCATTTCTTCTTGGCTTTGAGGTGCCACCAGCATCCCCAGCACTCTGGGTACCTGAAGCAGAGAGGACTGTGGGTGAGGATTGTTCTAGATGTAATTTTCCATTTCATAGACCCAGGGAGGCTGGGCCACCTCCCTCAGAACCAGGAGCTTTATCTCTCATTCCTTCTCCACTTGGAAGACCACCCCCTGGAGGGGTAGTGTAGCATGGGGGAGGGGTGATATGTCAAGGATTTTAGTTTTCAGTTGCCGGGGTAATGGGGCATTCATGGTGAGTGGGAGAGGTCGTACCTGTGAGGAAGATACAGCTCATCTGCTCTGGTTTTTACGACACTTGTTAATTATCTCTTTGTCTTTTTTGCAGAGAGCACGGATAACTTTGTCTCTAGTAAGTCTGCTTTACCTTTTGCTTTGAAACTGTTTTATTCTGATACTCTAGGTCATTACTGACTCCACATAGCCCTCTTTCCTATTCCACGGCCAGCCCCAGGCCCCTGGCAGCTGAGAGCGTCTGAGGGAACTGTGAAGGGGAACTGGAGAGTAGAAATACTTCTTGGGTAGTTCCATTTGCACAACCTCTTGGGCTCCATGCCTCAGTTTCCCCCAGGGCGTTCCCTAAGGTCTGAGCATGTTGTGGGTCTCCCTGCCTGGATGGGAAGGGGTGGTGTCAGGAAGGACATGGGGTTTCCCATGCCCAGGTAGAGCCGGTGGTCATCTCAGTTGTCCTTGTGGAGAGAAGGGGGAGCCTCTAAGCCTGTGTTTCTCACCTGCTCTGAGGGCCCCAGAATCTGGCTGGGGACTCACCTTGTGAGTGATTTACAAGATCTCCTGATAGGCTTGTGTGTCCTCAAGTGAAATTACTATTTTTTTAAGTAGGCTCCATGCTCAGTGTGGAGCCCAGGACAGGGCTTGAACTCACAACCCTGAGATTGAGACCTGAGCTGAGATCAAGAGTCGGACACTTAACTGACTGAGCCACCCAGGCGCCCCTAAAGTGGAATTATTGAGGCTCAGTTTAAAAGCAATCTGGGGCTAGGACTAGACAACCCCCCTGCAAAATTTGGTGTTTTGCTCAAGGGCTGTGGGGAAATCTGTATTTATGGCTTTTCCCTTTCTCCCCCATGGGAAACTAACAGCAACAGCCCTGTTGTTTCTGCCCTGTGTGTGGTCTGAGATAGTGAAAGTCCTGTTGAGGACACCCCTTACTGTTGGGCACGGATGTGCAGATTATCTGTGATTCCTTCATTTGTCCTTGGTTTGAGAGGACTTGTCGTCTCCCAGAATGTGGGAATTCTGAATTGGGGCTGTTTCGTGCCCAGGAGGTGATTTGAGATGGAGGACACACTGGCTTCCCATCCAGGCCTTGCTGGGAAAGGTGGGGTTTCCTGGTCAGATGGACTGGTAGCTTACCTTGGGCTGCCACTGTGCTCTGAAGTCTGTGGTAAGGGAGTGGACAGTGGGTTGTTCCTGGGGCTGTGGGTCTCCTGGTGTCACTGAGGAGTAAAGAGGGAGAAAGGAAGGGCATGGGAGAGCCAGGGACAGGCAAAGGAGGGCCTAGAGCAGAGGGTAGCCGAATGTCAACACCAGTTGTTGTTACCAGCAACTTGTGCCCAATCCACACCCTGGCCTGGATCCCAAACCATTTTTTCCTGCTCCTTTGTATCTAGTAGTTCATGGCCTACATTGCCCAGGTGACATTTTTTGCTGTGGAATGGGGGCAGGGGGCTGGCAGGGAGGGTCCTTTATTCCCTGTGGAGCCCCTGTCAGCACCAGCCAGGTGACTGGATGGGGACCTGGTCTCTGGGGACCCCTGCAAAGCCAGGGCATTTTCTCCAGCAGGAGCTCCTGAGGGGGGCCTGGGAGTCAGGTGGGGACTGTGGCTGAGCCTCTCATGGCTGGTAAGCTAACCACCCTCCTGGTCTGGTTGGATTTCAGTTTACGACGTGAGCCCCACACCCATCACTGTGACCCACAAACCGGAGGAAGACACTTTTGGGGTAAGTCATTCCCGGATCAAGGGGAAGGTGTTTACTGACTTTGTTTTAGGAGCTAACTTTCCGGAATTTTATCTTACTTGGAACCCCAACATATGCAGCAGAAAAAAAAAAACTGTGATGAATGACCTCCTTTCAGGTGGTTGAAACCTTCCTTGTTTGATGAGAATAAGTCATTGTTTGAGGAAGTCTTTGAGGATCTGCTCCAGGCCCTAGGGTTTGGAAGAGAACCGTTTGAAAACTCCCATTCTGTTAGGAGCCTGGCTGGGCCTGATTCGAAGGGAATGCTAACCACACAAGCCTTTTACAAAAGTCAGAGTTGCTCAGAGCATCCCCTTGGGTGGGTTTTTCAAGTCCCTCCCCCCACCCTCCCTTGCCTGACTCAGAGCCAGAGATTTCCCTGAGGAGGAGAGCAAAGGGTTTTTTTTTGTTTCTTTTTGTAAGACTCCAGATCTCCTAGAACCTTCTGGATGATATTCCGTAAAGAATGTCAATGTGAAGGCGCAGAGTTTTTTTTTTTTTTTTTTTTGCTAATGAAAACAACAAGCAGTAGACAGAGACATCTTAGGCCTGCCCTTGCGTTGCTTATGATGGATGGCCCGCAGATGAGAGGCTGAGCCATGGAACGTTCTCTCAACCAGTTGGGGAATTAATTTTCTTGTAATGTTCTGAAGGTCTCATGAGTTACTTCTGCTGAGGAATTGACTCAGTGGTGAAATTTGGAATGGGCTGCAGCGGATCCCTCGATAGGACTACTTCCGTTTGGGCGCGTGTGACTTCCCTGGCATGAGGGTTTTCGGTGACTCTTCTCAACTATCTGCTCTCGGCCCCTCCCAGGTGTCCATAGCGGTGGGACTTGCTGCTTTTGCCTGCGTCCTGTTGGTGGTTCTCTTTATCATGATCAACAAGTATGGTCGACGGTCCAAATTTGGAATGAAGGGTAAGGTGGGATTTTCATTTGCAAGGGTCTCCTGGGTGTGTGTGGGGGGTGGGGGATAGGGTTCCTGTTGATCAAAAGACGCTGTTTTATTCTCCCTTTGCTCTCCAAGGGGGCCTCCGCTGGTAGGCTGAAGGCGTCCTGGTGGAGACTCCTGTCTGAACCTTGTTGTTGGTAGTGATGGTTTAGAGGCAGTGTTGGTGACTGCGGGGGCCAAGCCGGGGTCTGCCTGGTTTTGCCCTGAGTGCGGGAAGCATCATAGAGCGGGGCTGCTTGCTGCAAGACGGTAGTTTGTGCAGGAAGTTGGTGAGAAAAAGGACTCCTTGTTTGAGTAGCTTAGTTTCCCTCTGCAGCCTCCCTTGGAGTTGTGATGCGAAGGTATTAGCGAGCTAGATGTCAGGTGGTGGATCCCGGTGTTGGGACGTTGCCCACACGATGGCATTTCAGCACGCAGCTCTACGCAGGGTCCCAGAGCGGATGCCAAGAGCAACACGATTGCTAAATCTGCTGGCCGGCTTCCACAATGCCCAGTCCTCAGCCCCCTTTACGGCTGGGGTAGGCTGTGGGACAAGGCTTCCCACCAAGGCTCGGGTTAGGGGAGTGGCACCAAAGGGGTTAACATGGTGAATTAGCATCCATCTGCCTGGTCTCAGGGATGGATCTGACCAGATGGCTCCAGGGAGGCTGGGTACCAGTTCTCAAACAGAAACTGGAATTTCAAGACCTGCTCCCCTCTGGGGTTTCCATTTATGGCCGGTGTTCAATGGGAGGTGGGTAGGGAAGGATGAGGAAAGGTTCTACAAGCTGTCAGGTTGCTGAGCGAGGATCTAAGTTGGGAGTTTTCTGGTGAGAGTACGGGACCCAGAAAGATGAATTTCTACAGCTTCTACACATGAACTGGGATCTGTGGGGAGAGTCCTGACCTTGGGACTCAGGGACCGAAGGAGGGCAGGTGAATGAGATCCACGGGGACGGTGGCCCTCTGAACTTATGCAAATGTTTGGGCGTATGTGGCGGTGGGGTGAGGGGTGGTTTGGAACAGAACTAGTCCACTCCTTCTGTTATATTCTCAAAATATTCTGTGACTCCCCTAAAAGTTTAGAAGGAAGGACAGAAGGGTAGAAAACAGAAGGGCAGGTCGCCTGGCTTCTCAGAAGCTGCCTACCTCTCTATACCCTCTTTCTGTTCTTGCTTTAGCTGAACAAGTCAGAGCAAGGCAAGCCAGGTTTCCGTGAATCCTATGAAATATTTTGACCCAGAGAAATACTTGTGCAGGCAAATTATAGAGAGGGGATGGAAGTTTGGCCCGAAGCCCCATGACTTAAACAAGACCAGACCACTGTGAGGCACCTCGATCGGAGATGTTTTATCTGCTATTCCCCTGTGCCAAGCAGGGCTCCCACGGGGTTCGAAGATGAATCCCACTGGGTGAGCCCCGAGCCTAATCCCTGGGCCCGTGGCTTCGGGGACTGGCCCGATTGCTGGTGTAAAGTTTCAGACCATGGGTGGAACCCTCTGACTCTAGCTATTCCTTCTTCCACCTGAGAAAGCATGAGGGCCTCAGCCAAAGGGGACAATGGGGCATTGCTGAGACCAGCTGAGGCCCTGTGACACGCCTGGCAGCACTGTGAGAGCAGATTTTTCCTATTAATTGTCATCCGGTTTCTGGAACAGTGTGTCCCCATGTCGGATGGATTAGGCAGCATCCAGGGCGGTGCCTTCCCCTCAGCTGTCCTCAGAGCCTCTCCCAGCCCCTGCTCCCCTCTCCTGGGGTTGAACTGCCTCCTTGGCCCTGGATGGCCCAGGAGAACATGTCCCACGAGGCGCAGGGAAGTGTCCCCTCCTCTAGAGCCCGGGAGCCTGAAGAAGGGAGGGTGCCCTTCGAGGCCAGATGTGGAGGTGTGTCCAAGGCTGAAGCTCCCTGTCTCTGCTCTTTGTTACCCCCGATCCCCTGTGCTTGGGCCTCATCCTAGGATGAGTAAGCAAATGCCCCAGGCTGCATACACCCCCCTCCCACCCCCAATCCTTTGTTGCCAGTCGGGCATCCCAATGCACGAAAGAGTGAAGCCCCTGGACTCTGACTCTGGCGAACCTCCATGCCTTCTTATCCAGCCCGTCCTCAGCTTTGAATGTTCAGATCTGGGTCACACTCTGCCATGCCACTTAACTGTTCTTTGCTTTTAGTGAAGTTACTCCACCCTCGCAGCCTCTCCTTCTTCCCTGGGTTGCTGTATTGAGATGTGTGTGGAACTGGCATATAAAAGGGGGCCCCAGGGTTGTAGTTCTCCCCTTCTTTTCTTCACGTATAAGCCTCTCCCGGCTCCTTTCATTGTCCTTCTACGAAGGGCTGCCCTCCCAAGACTCACTCATACCCTCCTTTGCTGCACACAGTGTTTAGTCAGGATGCTTTGATTCTGCACTAATCCCAGTGCCTTGTCATTACTTTGCACACACATCATCTGTCTGTCCTGCTAGACCAGGAGCGACTTGGCAGAAACCACAGATCACTAAGCCCAGTGTGCCTGAAACTTCGCACGGTGTTTGACAAATGCTCATTGAACTTCAGATGGATGACTATATTTATAATCATAAAAAAAAAAAAAAGCACAGCTTGTGAATCAGTAACAGGCTAGTAAGGGCTATTTTGGCAACATGAGGTGTCTGGGCAGTGGGAGGTAGAGTGGGAATGATGAGGGGAACTCATAAATAATACCCAGCGTCCACATCTGAGGGCCCCAAACACAGTGTGTAGATGGGGAGGGATTGTTAAGATGAATTTTACTTCCTCCTGACAAATAAGAAAAAGACAAAAATACAAAGGTTGGTGTAACAAATACTCCTATTCCCACCACTCAGAATAAGCAACTTTTACAGTTTTGTTTTTATATTTGCATCTGATGTTTTATTCCTAGAATACAGGGATGAAACATTGCTGATAAAACTAAAAATGCTTTAACTGTCACCTCCATTTCCCAGAGACCGCCACCAGCCTGGGCTCCGTGTGTGTCCCTCAGTTCACTGTTTTTGTCTCTCTCCTTGGTCTCTACCTCTCTTTCTCTGTCGTCTCTGCACAACCGCCCTCCCCCCTTGGCTGTCTCCTAGCCAAACTCACACCCTGTGGGCTGCCTCCACCCCATGGCGATGCTGTTGGCCAGGTCTGGTAACCAGTTCATTTTTATACTTCTTTTTTTTTTTTTTTTTAAGATTTTCCATTTGTTTATTTGGATTGCATACAAGTGGGGTGGAGGGGCAGAGGGAGAGGGAGAAGCAGACTCCCCGCTGAGTAGGGAGCCTATATAAGGCTTAGGGCTCCATCCCAGAACCCTGGGATCATTACCTGAGCTGAAGGCAGTTGCTTAATGGACTGAGCCACCCAGGCGCCCCATTTTTATACTTCTGTGTGTATGTATACATATATATGTATATATATATATATTTTTTGTTTATTCTTTACAGGTCACAAATTGCCTTCCTAGACCTCTAGAAAACAATCATAAGTATATATATCTCTTATATTGATCTTATTAATAAATTCTATTTGGACAAGATAACTTGTGCCATCACCGTTTTTAACCAGTGTGACTAAAGACCACAACACTCCCAAGAGTGGTCACACGCGGTATGTAATACGTACAGATAACGTACGTTCGGTGTACGAAAAACTATACACCTGTGTGTGTGTGCGTTTATATATACGTGGGTATGTGTACATTTACAAGATGCATTACTTTGTGCGTGTTTAACTGATGCACATGTTCATACTCTTAGTATCCTTTTGCATCTTGCTTTATTGACCTGTCAGCTGTCAGAGGTCTCTCCATGTTGGTGTGTATAGGCATTCTAACGGACATGTAGTTTATGGGAGATGAAGATACTAGATCTTACAGAAATAAATAGAAAAAGCATCATCCCAGACACCTCTGTACTTCCGTCACCTGCCATCAGCTGATCACAGTTGGCCTGAGGAGTGGTCACACTAGCAGGGAAGTGCATCTCTTGGAATCACAAAGGTTTTGAAGTGGTGCAGAGCCAGGGCGGTGGGGGTTTCTTGGGGCTGTGGCTGAAGCCCAGGGTCTTACTTAGAACAGCAGGGGTGATCCTCAAAGTGTTTAGTGTGGTTCAGGGTGGGAACTGACTTTCAGAACTGAAGCCAGCCCCCCTGCAGGAGCTGGGGACCTGGAGGCTCTCTGCTGTGCCGGGCTTTAACTCTTGGATTGCTGGATGGGGGGAGGGGGGGCGTGCAGGACAGGAGCAATTTACTGGGAGGTACAGAAATATAGACAGATATTTCAGTATTTTATTTTATTATGTTTTTAAGGATTTTGTTTATTTGGGAGAGAGAGAGTGGGAGGGGGCAAGGGGAGGGGAAGAAGCAGGCTCCCCACTGAGCAGGGAGCCAGATGCAGGGCTGGATCCCAGGACCCCTGCCCCCCCCATCATGGTCTGAGCAGAAGGCAGACAGACACACGCTTAAACCCATTGAGCCACCCAGGCGCCCCAGACATTTCAGTGTTCAGTGTTTTTAACAACTAATGTGCCAGTGCATCCTGGGCCTGGAAGCGATGTGGTTCAGAGTTTGTACCAAGCTCTCCCTCACAAAATATTTTAAATCGGACATGAGAAGACCGTAGTAGTGATCCAGCAGGGGCTTTGTGACATCTGTATGTACCGATCAAGAAGCCGTTGTGAGAAAAGGAGGCATCGTGCTCTGGATTCTCGGTCTGGTGAGGCCGCATTGGGTTAGGACTCCCCGCTCACAGCCTCAGCCCCTTTCCAGGGCCAGCGAGCCACCTAACTCCTTGGCCTTGGCTGCCCTACGGTGAACGGCCCCGGTGTACCTGCCGTCTTCATTTCACACAGCTGTTAGAAAAAAAGTCAGGTCAATGATGCGGGAGTGTCTTTAAATAATAAAACATGTCCCATAGTTTTCATATCAGGTATCATAGTTATTTAACAGAGAAAGAAGTGTACGTGTGGGGTTTCGCAACCTGTGAGGAGAGTGTACGTTCTTTGGTCTCTGATCTTGTGACAACCTCCTAAGTATACTTCCTTTTTTTTTTTTCTAAAGATTTTATTTATTTATTTGAGAGAAAGAGAATGAGAGAGAGAGAGAGCACATGAGAAGGGGGAGGGTCAGAGGGAGAAGCAGACTCCCCGCCGAGCAGAGAGCTCAATGTGAGACTCGATCCCGGGACTCCAGGATCATGACCTGAGCCGAAGGCAGTCACTTAACCAACGGAGCCACCCAGGCGCCCCTATACTTCTCGATCAGGGATGCAGTGGTGGTGTCCTTCATGCTTCTTGGCTTCCTTTTCTCCCACGAAGGAGACAGAGTGATGGTTTCTTGGAGCTGAAATAGACCTTAGGCTTCTTAGGCGAATGTCCCAGTTGTACAGAGAAGGGGACAGACCAGAGAAGTACAGTAGCATGCCCGAGCACACAGCAGGCTAGGGCAGCACTGGCCCTGCTTCCCCGGGACGTGCCGTGCACGGGAGCCAGGGAGGGCTGAGAGATGAAGCCAGAGGACGAATATAATCAAGCCAGTTCTTCCCATGCTGTCCGCCTCCGATGGGGCTTTCAGCAATGCCTCTTCTTAATCTACTTTTCTCAAGCCTGGGCTCACCTGGCTTGGGGGGCAGAGCGGGGGAGATGGGAGCTGAGCTGGGGTGGGTGCTGCTTCCCTGGCTAAGGAGACTTCCTTCGTTTCTTTCTGGGCACCATGGAGACTGCACAGCAGGGCAGCGAAGTGAAAGGCTGGGGAGGAGGTAGTCAAGACCTACAGCGAGGGCTGCTGGTAGTACGTTGAGTGCTTCATCAGCCCTCGCTGGCTTTTTATCCTAATGGTCGGACACGTGCTGGTGCCTCTGATGGGCCTGTGGATGGGCACTCCAGGACTGTTCCATTGTGAATTAGCATCCGTTAATAGGTACTTAAAGTAAAGTGGTTGCCTATTTGATTATGATTGGGGGTTATGAACATTCTTTCCATAAACAGATGGTAACTGTCCTTGGAGTGGGTTGTAGAATCCTGCCAGAGCCTTGGTTTGGAGGGCTGGCTCCTTCAAAACGTGTCGTGGACTGCTGCCCGTACGCAGTGGCCTTGTTCTCCCTCTGGTTAGCCTGTTGGTTAAGGGGGATGGTTGGACTTGGGAAGGAGTCCTTTCTGGGCTCCCTCCTAACCTTGTGGCATCAGATCAAGAAAGGTTTCTTCCGGCTGGAATGGAGATGGCGCTGGGAGGGATCTTGGCCTCCTAAAGTTCGATGCTCTAACCTCTAATGAGGCATCCTTTCTTCCTCAGCTGGGATGGGGGGACCGTGCGTCCCTGGGTGTGAGCGCACTATCGGGATGGATGCAAGGAGGGTGGTGTGGAGATAGCAGACTTCTGAGACGATTGGAAGGTGACGCGGAGCACACTAATAGGAGCACACTCTTAATGCCATTGCTAGGGTAGCTCCTTTCCGATCTCTCCGTAACTGAGTCAGAAGCCAAGAGCCGTGCAGCGCAGAAGTGAAACCGGGCGAAGGACTTGGGTTTCCTGACTTCCTCAAATACATTCATTCTTCCTTCTTGCTTGTTTTTCTTTCTTCTTTTTCCATTCTCTCCTCTGAATTGAGGTTATTCAGGGGAGGACGGTACCTCTGACCCTTGCAGTGGCCTCTGCTAGGGATTCCTGGCAAGGGACTCCTGGTGGACAGTGGCTCTTTGAACATAACTGTGAGAGTAGTTTCTGGATTCATATCCTGTATTGTTAGCCTAGGTCCTTGTCGTCTCTGAACAAACGTTTCATGCCCTTTCTCTCCTTTTGAGCTCCTTGACAGACCCCCCTACCCCCACGAACACTCCCAGCATTTGTTCAAGTCCTAGTTAAATAGCTTGGGTGTGTGGCCTACCCACAGGCAGGACGTGAAGTAATTGAAGCCAGGAGCCTTCTGCTTCTCTTCCTCTGCTTGGACTTCACTGCGAGTTTCTGGCTGCAGATGAAGTCTCGCCCCACTTGGTGACTGAATTCTAGAATGCGGTGCCCAGAGCTCTGAGAAGAAGGCTGGAAGGCAGTGTGGGTTTTTCTAGCATGCCTTTGCTGGCCTGTCTTTTTGGGGGCTTTGCAGTGTGCAGCGAGCGGTTCTAGAAGCCCCCGCACCATCACCATTGGCCGTCTTCAAGCTTCGCGGCTCCTCCATTCCTCTCTCAGAGCTCCAGGAAACCAGCTGTTGTCCAGTGCCGAGTCTCGTATGTAAAAGGAAGTCCCTGGAAATAGAGTCTGCTACAGAACGTTTCTTCTCTGTGGTTACCTGCTAGCTGGCTGTTCTTGGCAGACCCCGGCGTCCTGTTCTGTAGGGCCGAGGATGGCCAATGTGTTTGGCTCCATAGCCAAAGTGATCGCCTCGCTGACTCATTTGACTTTGGAAGCAAAATACAGTTCTTACTAATCCAGGTGGTTCGAGCTGGTTGCCACAGGGTTAACATCCTTCGACATCTCAGGGTAGAAGTTCTCGACCTTTTGTTCCCAGATGACACACGTTGACAGTTGATAGATGCCTTACACACTCCTGTAGATGTAACCAGGCTGTTGGACAAGTACTGGCCCTCCCAGTAACTTCACACCTAAGGAAACTATATCAGGATGTGAGTTTGCAAAAGGGATTTTTAAAACTGGGAATAAAATCAAGTCTGTACTAATTTTTACTCTTAAAAAAATTCACGAACTTTCAGTATTTTATTATTCCTCTAAAGTTCTGGTGACATACTTCCTCACTGATCCAGATGTCCTACTGGATCATGGTACCAGGATGGAAACCGAGATGGGTGGGGGCCTGCCAGCCTGGACTTGCTCCCAGTGTTCCTTGCCCAGCGTGGTTTTGCCCCTGCAAAGTCAAGTTGCAGAAGCCGCTCCAGCAGAGGCCCTCATGTCCTTACAGCACGTCCTTTCCATCTCTGCAACTTCTCCTGTAACGTCCTGCTTTGACTTGCCCAGAGGAAGAGTGACTGTGGGAGAGAGCGAGTGAGAAACTTCCCCGTGGCTGCAGTGCCTGAGCCCTGTGTTCACGCAGCCTGTTCTCCCGTGAACTGCAGAAGGCTTTGGGATGTCCACAAGAGCAGCCCTCCAAACCACAGGCGACAAAGCAAAGAGAGCGGAACAACGGTGGATCGGGAAACACGCTTTCGGACGAGGGGAGAAAAGCCACACATCGAGAACACTAACAAACCAGCCAGCCGCTGCAGATCCCCGGCCACAGCTCCTTCTCACCTCTCTGCCCTTCGTGCTGCGCACGCATCATGCAGGATGAGTGGCACGGGCTGATGGAGAGGTGTGCTGCAGGAGAAGGAATCATCCAGCTGGGGCTCAGCCACCAGGTGTGGTTACCACCTGCTCCCATCTCAAGCTTCCGGAGGGAAGGACGAAGAACTTCGGGTTGCTCTCTTCCTGGGTCTTTCACACAGACGGTTAATGACGTGCTCTTTTTCTCCCTCCCACAATACCCTAGTACGTTTACTGTAGAGAGAGGTTTGCCAGGTCACTCTGGTACAAGGCCCTTTATGCTCTTCTCTTGTATTAACTCCGCTTCCACCAGCCAGAGAAGGATTTGCTGACATCCTTATACTGGCCTCCCTGGCTTCCCCGCCCCACTCCAAGGAGTGGCTCCCTAATTGGTGGGATCCAGTGCAAGATGTTCAAAAAGTATTAGAATTTCAAAACAGCTGCAGTAGAGCTTTATACCCCAAGCGTGGGGCTCTCTTGAGCATGGAGCCGGGGTGCAGGCCCTTGGAGTCAGCTCTGCTCCCCAAATACAGGCCCTAGCGACTTGATCTTTCCCTGAATGGTCTTGAACGAAACCTGTTTCTATGCATCCTTTTTCCAGAGAGGCTGGGATTTGGGGTAAAGACAAGAACATTAGCTGATTTGTCACTTCTAATCATAGCAGGGAAAGGGGACAGGAGGTATTGAACATACACTGAGTACTTACTACATGCCAGGTGTCTAAGAGATCTTATAGTAGTCTTCATAGGTAGCTATTCTCCCCATTCTAAAGATGAGAAAGCTGCTCAGGCTGGTGGGATTGCCCAAGGTCATGTGACTGGTAAGTAGGAAAACCAGGTTTTCAACGAGGTCACTTAAATCAGCGGTTCTCAATCTTAGCTGCACATTCCAATCACCTAGTGAAATGATATAACTCCCTCAGCCCAGGCTGCACCCCAGACCCATTAAATCAGAATCTAGAGGTGAACCCCAGGCACAGGCCTGCTTTCTTCGACTCCTTGGGTGATTTCAGCCGTGCGGTCAAGGTTGAGAAGCAGTGGTGTCCCCAGTCCGCGATGCAGCCACCTGCTTCCCTCACTGCCAGGTCTGTGTGGGGTCTGCAGACACCAGCCAATCTGATCACTCAGGAGCTTGTTAAACCGGCAGATGCTGGGGATTCACCCTCACACCCAGTGGCTCAGACCTGGAGTGAAGTGGGGGACAAGCAGTCTCTCTGGGGGACTCTGAGGCTCACTGAAGTTTAGGAACCATTGTCTTGGACTTGTAGAGAAAGGGATGATAACATGGCCAGTGCTTCTCAGACTTCCAGGTGAAAATGAACCATGGGGGAGGCCGGGGAATCCTGTGAAAATGCAGATTCTGATTGCACTGCGTGGAGAAGGGCTGAGAGTCAGCATTTCTAAGAAGCTTCCAGAGGCTGCTGCTTTGTTGCCCACACTTCCAGTTACAAGGGTCCCAGCCACTGGGGAAAAGCTCAGGCCTGTGACCTGGGGCTTAGGTCACATCTCTGCTTTCCATTCTTCCTGTGGGCTGTTAGCAATGTTGGCCCGCCTCCGAGGCTTACTGGAATAATAACGGGATCACAAGAGTACAGAACACAATCTCGACAGGCACACTGCATTTTACTGTGTTTGTTGCACACTGAAGGTTGGCGCCAGCCTCACGTCAAGCAAATCTGTCGGTGCCTTTTTTTCCAATGGCATCTGCCCACTTGGTGTCTCTGTGTCCCATTTTGGTAATTCTCGGAATATTTTGAACTTTTTCATGGTGATCTGTGTTTTGGTGATCTGTGATCAGCGATGACAACTCACTGAAAACTCAGAGGATGGTTAGCATTTTTTAGCAATGAAGTATTTTTTTAATTTAGGTATGTACATTATTTTCTTAGAAATCATGCTCTTGTGTGCTTAATACACGATGCTGTGGTGTAAGCATAACTTCTATCTGCACCGAGGGGCCAAAACATTCATTTGACTCCCTTTATTGCCATTTGTGCATCGTTGCAATGGTCTGGAACTGAACCGGCGGGTCTCTGAGGGATGCCTGGACTTCTAAGGCATTTTAGTTCTACCCTCTTTGGGTAAAGAAGCTTCTCGTATTTCCTAGAGCAGCTTCTGTAGTGGCTTCCTCGGCTCAAACCAAACTGTCACCTCCTTCCATACCAAGGCACTTGTAAGTAAGGCCTGCTGCCTCGTCCGTTTATCTCCGTGACAAGTGTGAGGTCAGTTAGCACTGATGTCCCCCTTGAAGAGAGCTGTGGGCAGGGCCCCCGGGAGGCCAGCAGTCAGTTGGCAGGCTGGCAGTCCCAGCCCAGAGTTCCTCTCCTCTTCTGGAACCTTCTGTGTCCTGTTTGTTCTTCCTGCCATGGCTGGTCCTTGAGGATGGTGCTGGGGGCTACAGGAAACTGGAGAAGCTTGGACTGGCAGGCTCTGGGCTGGATCAGGGGGAGGAGGCCTCATGGGTTGAGTTGGTGGCCGCCCAGGCTGCGTGCTGGCCTCAGACAGGCTGCAGGAGGCTGGAACTGCCTTCTCCTCAGTCCTGCTGCTCCCGGGGTCCATGTTTGCACAGGATGCTTGCCCTGCCCTCCGATTTACCGTGGAACAAGAGTTGCATATAGTTGGCCAAAGACTGGAGCAGTTTTTGTTTTTTTGTTTTTTTTTTTTGTACCCGTCCCAGAAATGCCAGGCCTGTCTACCTGACAGGCATCCTGAATTCGAAGGGGCCTCTGTGCGGTGGCCACGCAGACCTGTTCCAGGCAGGGGAGAACACCAGCGTCTGTCCGGCTGCCAGCAGGGCCTGACATGGAGCCCTGAGGAGGGCACCTGAATGGTTCTGGAAACTGCTTTTCAAAGTGAATCCTTCCAAATAAATGCGCTTCGGTGCATTGGCCTGGGACCAGTGGAGAGGGTGCCGACGGGTGCCCAATTGTTGGCTCGGCCTCTAGGAAAAGCAGGCAGGATTTGAGCGCTATTATTAGCTGTTACGTGTGGAAGTGGCTCCCAACAGCACCAGTCCCCGCCCGGGCTTGCTTTGCTGGGGGGGAAATGCCTGCCTGATGGGGCTGTGTGTAGGGCTTGCGGACTTCTCAGGAGAAGCACTAGCAGAAAGGAGGGGCCATATAAGAGAATGGGCAAATGGATGCACACGTTTGCTGTTGCACACACGAGCGTGTGGATTGGGGCAGCCTTTCTGGAAGGTGGCTTGGCATTTTCATTACAAGGCTCAAATCATGGGAAGCCCGTGTCCCCGTAACTCCCCTTCTGAGACATTAACCTGAAGGTAATAATCACAAATGGCTGCTCGTATTTATGTGTATGGATGTTCATCCCTCTGCAACGGACACAGTCAACTTGATGAAGTCAGAATTGTTTAAATATCTGGTGATAAATGGCTAGCGAAGCACATTCTGGCCCATCCATACGATGTAATTCATTTCAGGGATTAAGAATGACATTTTTCCAAAGTACATTTTTACAACTTTTAAAAAAATATTTTCTTTATTCATGAGAAACTGAGAGAGAGAGATGCTGAGAGAGAGAGGCACAGGGAGAAGCAGGTTCCCCTTAGAGCAGGGAGCCTGATGCGGGACCCGATCCCAGGACCCTGGGATCATGACCTGAGCCGAAGGCAGATGCTCAATCAACTGAGCCACCCAGGTACCCCAGATTTTTACTATTTCTGAAAGGATATACGTGCAAATAGTAAGAAAGCCTGATAGCATAGAAGATAGCTTAGTGATAAGTGTCTGTCTCTGCCTGCTTTTCTGTTCCTGGGGTCACCACTATTTGAGGTTCTTGCATATCCTTCTAGAGACCTGTCAGTCCTGTCTAAGGATAGATGTTTCCCCACTGCTCTTACACGGATGTCAGCTTATATTCACACTGTTCTGCACTATGTTATTTTTGCAGACAATCTATCCTTGAGATCATTCCCTATCAGCTCACAGAGATCTACTGCATTCTTTTCTTTTTTTCCAGCTTTATTGAGTTATAATTGATATATAACACTGTGTAAGTTTCAAGGTATACAGTGTGATCATTTGACACATGAATATATTTACTGTGTTCTTTTTTTTACAGTTGCATATTTTAAAAATGATACTTTAAAGCAATATTTATTGACATGTGAAAATGTTCACACCTTATTTCCGAGTAAAGGCTGCAAGCAGTTTCTGTTGGTTTTTTTCCTAAAATGAAGGGAAAGTATTTTCACATCTATACCTAGGAAAAATACTAGGACCTTATCGACAGATCAGAATGGAAACAGTGGTCATGTTGGGGTGGTGGGATTACGGATGCTTTTTTAATTTCATCCTCTGTGATTTTTGTTTTCTTTGTGTTCCAAGTTTTTTGCCTTGAACCTTAAAACAAAGCAGGAAGCTGCTGGGGTGGCAGGCTGCACTCCTTTATTGGGTGCAGAGTGCTGACTCACTCCCTGCCGAGGCTCCATCTGCCCCTTCGAGGGGGTGACCTGGGCCCTGGTGTCACTTAGGATTACTGACTGCACAGACCAAGGGCTCCTTCCAATGGGTTCTCAGGCCACTTGTATCAGAATCATCGATGGTGGTGGGGACTGATTATAATGCAGTTTCCTGAGCCACATCTCCTAAATCCAGTATTCTGGTGGTAGGCCCTAGGAAGCCGTATTCTTAAAACAACAACAAAAACAAAAACAAAACAAAACAAAAAACACCCTCAGTGACTATGGTGCTCATTAATGTTTGGGAGACTTTGGTGTAATCAGAAATTGGCAAACTTTTTCATAAAACCCAAATAGTAAGTATTTTAGAGTTTGCTGGCCATCTGGTTTCTGTTGCAATCACTCAACTCTGCTCTAGTAGCAGGAAAACAGTCCTAGGCAACATGTAAATGAGTGGGCTTGGCTGTGTTCCAATAAAACTTTATTTACAAAAAGGGGCAACAGACCAGATGTGGCCTACAGGCCACAGTTTCAGACCCCTGCTGTAGATGGATGTAATACCTTAAGAAATTAATCAGAAGATGGGAGAGCTTTCCAAGAGCTCCTTATAGGTGAAGAAGCAGGTCATATTATAAATAGTGACCATTAGTAAAATGCTTTTTATCTGCCAGGCACTTTTCATAGGGGAAACTTAAAATAACACGACACAGTAGCTATTATTGGTGTTACCCTGACAAGGCAATCGAAGAGATGAACTGATTAGCCTGAGATCACATAGTGATGGCAGGTCTGCCTGAACGCAACAGCCGAGGTAGAAGGTTGTAGTGTGACAGTCCTCTTTCTCTCTAGGCTTTGAAAGAATAATTTCAGAGTCTGTTCCCAGGACATCAGGTGTCCCCACGTCCCTCCAAGTTCCCAAGCTAAGGAAGAATAGCCACAGCCGTGGCCTTGGTGGGTACAAGTCCTGGGATTCCTCTGCACCTCGCAGTTGCCTTAGCTGAGTGGGGTCCTGAGCCATCTTGGGGTCTCCAGGCCCTCTGGGCATCAGGAGACTTTCTTGCGGCCCTCCTCTGATGACTGCTCAAGGCTCCAGGTGGCCAACGTTCACCCCACTTGGAGCCCATGGAGATGGACTGGTACCCAACACGTCTGAGGCAGGTCTGAGCAAGAGTGACAGTGTCTGCTGTCTGGGATATTTCTTCCCTCCTCGCATCCCCCCACCCCAGCCTGCCTGAGCCTCAGCCACCTGGCTGGCTCACGGGGAAGCAAAAGCCCCCTGAGTCAGGCTCTGAGGCTGGTAGTTCAGCCGGATAGCTTTGCCAGGCAGCAGTATGCGTGGGTCAGCACCCACTGAGAATACCAATCGCTACCAGTTTCTGAGAGCCTAGCTGGTCTGGAGATGCTGGGTTCATTACATAAAATCTTGACAGCTTGGCTTACTCACTGAGGAAACTGTGATCATTTACATAAAACAGAAACCAGAGCCTAGAATCCAGTACCCAGAGCAGACTAACTGCTCAACCAAGCAGCAGCTAATTATACAGTCATTGTTGTTATTCTGACAGTCAGCAGTCCTCTGGGGTTGATGTCATCATCCCAGTTTCTACCGACGAGAAAGCTGGGATTCCGGCAGCCCTGGTGGGGTCCTCGGGTCTGTTGGACTCCAAAGCTGTGTCCTCTTAGTCAGTGTTGTGCATTTTACTCCAGGGCTGGTGGGAGCCATGGTGGGTCCCAGCCTAAGAAGCTGCAGAAAGCCCGGGACAGATGGGTCTTTACTTCCCTCCATCATCTGGGAGCCTCCTGCCTCCTCACAAACCAGTGGCAAACTCCCCAAGCGAACATTGGGTACTTGCCTCTTATCAGTTAATAAGCCGCTTATCCTGCCTCAGGTAGACACCCGACTGCAGGTTAATGGGGCCCTTTAATCCCTGCCCCCACACCCTCCTGCTCCCTCTTTCTCATCTTCTCCAAGTGCACAGTACCTCCCAGAAACAGCACGGTGCACTCTGGCAGTAACCCCGTTTCTAGATTCCACCTGAGGGCTTGGCTCAGGTTCAGAGATATGGCCGAGCCAGGTAAAAAGCTGCAGCCTTGGCTGACGTACCCCCAACCATGCTCCGGGGTGACCCCCTGCCCCCATCATTTGTATGTCCGTGAACTGCCCTGTGAGCCAGGGATGTAAGGGTCCTTCATTCTTTCTCTCCCCTGCCAGTCCCCACCCCGCCGCCCTTGCCTGCTCTGGTACAACCCCAGTCCTTCTGGAAGCTGTCCCCCTCTGTCTTTGCACGCTGCCATCCATCTGTTCCGCACCCCCCCACCCCCCAGTGGCCTTGGCCCTTCTGCCTGGTCCCCCCACCCCAATGTGGTTCCACCGCAGTCCTCCTGTGTAGTGGAAAGTTGTGTGTGTCTTGTTCTGTGCTCCAGAAATTCCGGGCTCCAGAAATTTCTGGCCTCTGCCTCAGATGGTCCCCACGGCACAGCTTCCCGGGGTCCTGGCTCCTCCTTTCTGTTCAGCTCAGCCTTCACTCCCCCGAGGAGGCCTGCCCTGGCCACCCAGAGCTGGGAAGGGGGCGCGGCAGGGGTGCCCTCGTGACTGGGCTTTATAGCACCATTCACCTTCCTTCTGTAGCATCGTGCCCAGTTATTGAAGGAGGGTTTGGTGAATGCTTGCCTCTCCCAGCCAACTGACCATGTCGGGCTTGCTCACGCAGCGTTATTAATGCAGGGGGGTGCACAGAAGTCCTCTGACCACCTTGGGCTCTGCACCCAAAGGGCTGGAACCTGGAGCTCCTCCCCGGACCCCCAGCACCCCCAGTTTTGTTACTACTACGATGGGACATGTGATCTGGGATATTTCTTTTGATGCCTGTTGATTTGCCAATAAGATAGAGATGGGCATATTCTCCACCAGCTAACAGCTCTTCCTATGCATGGCTTCCTTCCCCTCTACCCCCATGGTGGCCCCCAGACAGGAAGACACTAGGATGGAACTCCTTTCCCTGAGATCACCCCGTGTTTACGTGGCCCTCTGTCTCCCTCAGCGTCTCTTCCTTTACCCATGGCCTGTGCAGACTTGGGCCACTCGTGTGGCTTATTTTTGTGTTCACGCCGCTACGATTTCTTCCTTAGCCTTCTCCCAGTGCTCATTACAGCTTCGAGTCAGACGGGCCGGGGGTCGAGTCCTGGGGCAGCCGCTTGGGAGCTATGACACTTACCGTGACTTATTAACTGTTCTGAGCTTCCATTTCCCCAGCGGACAGATAAAAAGGGGAATCTTCATGATGCAGGGTGGATGAGAATTAAGTGAAATTATGTATATAAAGCAATTTGCTTAGTCCCTGGCCATGTAGTAATCACTCAATTAAGGTAGCAAGGGGAGAAATATCCTGACTTCCACTGCATTCAGATAAGCTCTGTGTAATCCACAGGTCTTTCGGTGGCTGAGATTTGCAGCCTTGGTCGCATTTTAGAATCACCTGGGGGTCTCTTAAAAATCCCAGTGGCCAGGTTGCTCTCCCGACCAGTCAGAGTCTCAGTGGCCCTCCCCAGCCTCCTTCCGACAGAGCACAAACCCTTTGGGACATTCAGAGATGGGAGGGATTGAAGACGTGGCAGAGAAAGCTCTTCTCTATTGGGCCCCCACTATGTGTCAGGCACTGTGCCTGGCTCTTTCTCTACGTGTTCTCATTTTATTTTCACTGTGAACTTGTGACACATGAATTATTGTCCCTGTTTCTTCTATGACCTTCAGGAAGGATGTGTGACTTGCTTCATTTTAGGCATTGGCTGGCTTAAGGATGAAAGACGAAGAGGAGGGTGGGGCTGGGGTACTGTTCTTCTGTTCTGGTCCCCCTGCCCCCTCCTGCGTGCGCATTCCTTCCTCGAGGTGGCTGGCTGAGCCCCTGGTTTTCACCCCCTTCAGGCTGGGGGCTGGCTGCCGCACCTGTCCACCTGCAGTGTTTAATGACCCGGCCCGCTTGCGCTCATTGGGGCCCTCACCAGTCATCTGCCACCTGTTCTTCCATGTGTGGTCGGCCGTGCTGTTTGCTTAACGGGGAGATTTAAGTGCCTCACAAAGGCTCCCAGTGGATGAGGGGAGAAGCATTCGCTGATGAAATGGGAGCATTGTTGTTGTTTTGTTTTTTATTGCCATTCATTTCCAGGCTTTCTGTCGGGTTGGGGAAAAGTGAGGGTTGGGGTGGGCACAGACAGGGAGGGGCTCCTTCTTGCTTCACTGTACAGGTGGATCAGAGGGGGATTTCTGGAGTTCAGAGCATCTAAAACTTTACTGTGCATGTACAACACTCAGGAATCTTGTTAAAATGCAGATTCTGACGTGATAGGTCTGAGGTAGGCCCTGAGAGTCTGCAGTTCTCAGAAGCTTCCGGGTGAGGCTGATCCCATTGGCCCAACAGCCGCACTTGGCTTAGCAAGCCTCGAGCTTTGGATGAGGGACATCCATGTGTATGTTCTGACCCCTGCAATTTCCGTTTGGGGAAGTGTCCTGGAATGGTTCAGAAATCTGGGCATTAGCCCTGGCCGTGCTCTGATTTATCTTCGGACATCTTACGAGCTTCACTTTGTCCTCCATAATAGGATTTAAATTAAGTGGCTTTCAAGGTCCCTTCTGGTTGTACCGTTCTGCAATTCTGTCGGTTGGGTTGGAGTAGGAGAACAGGGTGGATCAGACGGAGCGTGGAATAGGGAGGGTGGAGAAGAGCATCCACTGTACAAATCAGTGTTTCCTCTGAGATCACCAGGCCTGAGTCATGAAGGGTCAGAGGTTGAGGGAGATAGGCTGTGAACTTTCTTTTTTTTTAATGTATTTTTATTTTAAAAATATTTTATTTATTTGAGAGAGAGAGAGAGTGAGAGAAGCAGGGAGGAGGGACAGAGGGAGAGGCAGACTCCCCGCTGAGCAGGGATCCTGATGTGGGACTCGATCCCAGGACCCTGAGATCATGACCTGAGCCGGAGGCAGACTGAGCCACCCAAGCGTCCTCGTGAACTTTCTTTTGTGCTGTGGGTAGGCTGAGCCCAGGGTAGGCTGAACTGGCAGGTAGGCACGGTAGCTCTTACATTCTAACTCATACTTGGCTTCTCTGAATGGCAGGAGCATGTCTGGGGACATCTTGCATTCTGCAGGTCCCATGGAAGATCTTTTCTCTCTGGGAGGCACAAGTCTAGACACTGGGGGATGCAGAGCTGCACACATTTTTGTCCTTAACGGGCACAGAATGTAAGAGATGTATATCTTACAGAACCTGGAGTCTGGCCACTTTTTTCTAATTGGAATCCCTATGTCTGATCTGTCAGTCCCTCTGTCAGATGGGGGGCTGGTGCCACCAGTGGGGATCTCTTCCCATGGGGTGCTCTGGTATTCTCCTGATGCCATGATAGCTGGCCCCTTGAGCCTACACCTCCTTGCCCACCACCACATCTCTAGGATGGCACTTTCTCTCTCCACTGGTCTGTTCTTGGGGTGCTCCCCAGTCGCTTGCCCCTCCCAACCATGTTGATCCGTTGGATCCCCAGGTTCTGACCCCTTCTAGTCTGGCCTCTCCCACTACCACCTGGGACTCAGTCATGAGTCCGGTCTCAGGTTAGGTGATATTTTCATTTCACCAGTTCTTGTAGAAGTTTTTGCACACAGTAGGCTTTATCCATCCTACCCAACTGGACACATCCATCTGCAAGTGGATGGACTTGGGCTCCTGTCCCTGCGATTGCTCTTGGCAGATGTGGGATGGGCCGTGGTTGGGCCAGGGAGGCCAGAGAGGGCTTTTGGAGCAGGTTATGGTCTCCTCCCGGCTTTCCCTGGGGAGCCTGTGATGCTTTTGGAGAGTTCTGGTGCGGGTGGGGCCGCTGCATCGCCTCAGTAGCTCTTCTGGACCAACGAAGGGTCTGGAAACTGGGGACCTTTATTTAGTTTTTGTATTTTATATACTTATTTTTATAAAAGAAGTGTAACTACATCATAGAAGCTCTAGAAATTACTGAAGAAGAGTCAGCAGTAATCCCATTCTTCAGTAATTATCAGTGTTAGCCTAACGCATGTGAATGCGCGGATGTGAAAACACACACGGGCACACACAGATCAGTCTGTACCTGAGTATCTAGATCCACATACATACGTGACACATATATTTAAATGAAAATCATCTTGAACAGTCCATACAGTTCTTGACCTTTCTTCCCCACTCAGCAGTGTTTCCTAAAACATCTTTCCATGCCGTTCACGGGGCCCATCTCTTTAGCTTTCCACAACTCCGCAAAGCTTATTTCTCTTCCTTGCTTTCTTCTTTTCACGTTGCTTGTATATTATACCATTTCATTTGGTTAATTCAGAATTTAATCCATTTGCCCTGAGGCTACATGGCAAGGGGGCCAAGGGTATATTTCTAAAATGCGAATGAGCGTAAGAAAGACCCGGGCCCTGCTCCTCTGCGTCTCCACTCCTCTCAGCTCCCTCGGTGCATGCTGTTCGGCTTGGCTTTGTTCAGGAAGCATCAGGTATAGAGAGGCTTGGCAGAAGCCAACTTAACCTTCTGTCTGCGGCAGCCATGGCCACGCATCAATCAGCAATTATGGATCACCCACTGCGGGGCATTTCAAAGGCCTTGAGGGTCCGGCTCCTCCGTGAGCAGAAACCAGTGTGGAAGCCGGGACGGGCTCCAGTGAAATGTAATCCAAACAGCAGAATCCTTAATCGTATGCGCATGCAGGTCACCCTTGAACAAGGCAGGTTTGAACTGAGCTAGTCCACTCACATGCATATGGTTCTCGGTGCTGTTAGCGTGTTTTCTCTTCCTTACGATTTTTTTTTTTTTTGAAGATTTTTTTATTTATTTGAGAGAGAGAGAGCGCATAAGCGGGGGGTAGGGAGGAGCAGAGGGAGAAGGAGAAGCAGACTCCTTGCTGAGCAGGGAGCCCGACATGGGGCTCCATCCCAGGACCCTGAGATCATGACCTGAGCCGAAGGCAGACGCTTAACTGGCCTCATGAGCCACCCAGGGGCCCCCTTTCCTTATGATTTTCTTAATAACGTTTTCTTTTCTTTGGCTTACGTCATTGTGAGACTATACATACAAAATATGTGTTAATCGACTGCTTATATAATCGGTAAGAATGCTAGTCAACAGTAGGTTATTAGTAGTTAAGTTTTGGGGGAGTCAGAGGTTGTGAGTGGATTTTCACCTGTGTGGGGGCTGGTACCCCAACCCTGGCATTATTCAAGGGGCAGCTGTACGCACACCAGCAAATGCTGGTAGAGGGAGACGGGCAGCGGGAGGCACTGATGGGGGCACATGCTGTGGCCTAAGACGGGAGCCGGAGTCGTCGACTTGGCGCTTTGTGTCTTGGGCCAGTCACCTAGACTCTCGGCCCTTCAGTTGTCTTCGTTTGCAGATGTGAAAGAATCGTGCCGGCTTGAGAGGAGTTTTGAGAGCATCCCCTGGGGTCACCTGTGGGGAGCACTCAGTGCAGTGACTCACACATGGTCCGTGCTCAGAAGGCGGCCCCTGGCATTTTTTAGGGATCTCATAGGTGGGAGAAAGGCAGTGCCTCCCCGGGGTGTGTCCGCTCGTGCATTTCCACTCCTGAGGTCCCTTCCTTTTGATGAACTTAGACTCTTTTACAAAGTTATTTTTATTCCACCTCGGGAGGCACAGGGGAAAGATACAGCCATGCTCTCATTCTATAGAAAGAGAAGTTCAGACCCTGGGAAGCAGTGGTGTGTCAGGGCTGGTGGAAAGAGCATCACACCTGGGATAAGGAGGGGCAGGTTCCCCTCCGGCCTCCGCTGCGGAATGGCTGTGTGGCCTGGGGCCGTCTCTGCTCTCTCTGACCCTCCGTTTCCATGATTCCATGATTCCATGATGTAGGATGAGCCAACTGGTTGGGCCACCTCCTGAGTCCAGCCCTCTGCGGCTCAAAGGCGCAGTCAGGGGCCCCTCCTGGAATATTCTGCTCATCCTGGGTGGACATTCCCGAGACGTCAGTGATTTCTGACGCTCACGAGCACCTGGGGGAGCCACGGCCGTGGCCTGGACTCGGCAATGTCGAGTGAACAGTGGGGGAGCCGCAGCGATAATCCTGTCTGCGGCCTCACCAGAACACGCGTTCTCTCTCTCAGTGTAGCTCAGCTTGAATTATTGAGGATGATCCTTCCCAGTCATTTGGGAAGGTGAATGAAGCCTTAGTCATTGGAGCCCCTTGCACAGTCTTGTCTTGGCTCACGTCTGTTGAGATGTCCACCCACGAAGAGGGCCCTGGGCTCGCCACCAAGTCAGGTGAGAAGGAGCTGGGTTCCAGCAGGCCGTGCGGTCACCACCCTCTGCGGACGCAGAGCAAGGCCAAGCGCCTGGAACAGAAGAGGGCACGAGAGCAGACAACGGACACCTTGGTTCTGGCCTCGAGCCCCTCTTGGTGGCCGACGTGTCCCCTGTGTTCTCCTTTCCCCTCCCTGCCAAGGCCCAGGAGCTGTTTAGGAAGACCTTATCCTCTGTGACGTAGCCAGTTGCTTTCCTTGAGCTCGCTGCACAGAGCTGGCCTCGGGAATGATGAGATGACCGGGTGAAGCAGGGGCGCAGGCTGAGATAGGGCTGGAAGAGGGCAGTGAGCTCACACACACACACACACACACACACAACACATACAACACACACAACAGACACACACAATTCGAAGCAGTTGAATTTCAGTGTTGATAGCTGGCTAGTGGCACCAGCATGAGACCGTCAAGGGCAACTCACCAAAAAGTCAAAACATTGTGCTGACAACAAAGTGGGAGACCAGCAGCCATAACCCTCGTGCTCACAGAAGAGTGTTAAGGCGGGAACAAGTGAGCAAACATTATGAAGACATGATCTCAGATTGCAGCAGGGAAGACAGACCTTGCTCTGAGGAAATGCACATCTTCATTAGAAACAGTAGAATGGATTTCAAAGAAATACCTTTGATGCATAAAACACAACTTAGTGCGGTCGGAGCTGGAAGGAATCCGCCGCATCACTACTAAACATCCGGGCACAGAGCAAAACGTCATCATCTTCCAGCACTGAGCGATGATGGCTATGTGCCAAGAATATTCCTCTCACCAAATCTTGTCATGTTGAAGCCAGCAATTTTAAATTCGTGTTATTTGTAGCTAAGATATTCTGGAAAGTGGCATTCTCTGCCCCAGGATTAGCCCTGTGGCTGGAGGCAAAGCAGGTGTGGCTAGGCTAGTCGGGGGAGCAGAGAGGCCATTGCCCTAGGAAGGCTAGACTGGAGAGGAAATTCAGTAGCACAGCAAACCTCAGTCAGCAGCCAAGTATGTAGGAAGTATGTCTGTCGTCTAGAATTGTCCACTGCTGTCCCATGGAATGGAGTCCAGGCCATGGCGCTCCAACCAGGACCTCTGGGATGCATCTAGTCTCCTGCACTGTGGCTCTCAAAGGGGCTGGAGCCCACTGTCTTGAGTTACGGTAGGAGCTCTTTGGGGCAGGGAGGCTGTGGGTGGATTTCCATATGCCTGTATCCCTCACCTTCTTGTGGAGAAGACTTATGGCCTGGCCACTGAAGACTTGTGCCATCTGAAAGGCACTGTCCCCTCCGATATCCCTCCCAGTGGTTTTATCGTGAGTCAAAGAGTGGCATGGGTAGATGGGCTTTTGAGGCAAAGAAGGAAAGAGGTTTCTATCTTTGTACAGTCTAATGTCTTTCTGCTTCTTCAGTCCATGGGCAGTGTTGAGGCTGTCCCATCTTCTCACCACTGTGTCGAATCAGGAAAATCACGCTCTATCTGCCTCCTCACACCGATAGGATGTATATATATACATTTGTGTGTATGTGTGTGTGTGTATTTATAAAGAGATTTATTTCAAGGAATTGGCTCATGTGATAGTGGGGGCTGGCAAGTCTGAAATCTGTAGAGCAGGCTGGTGGGCTGGAAACTTGGGCAGGAGTTTATGCCACAGACTTGAAGCAGAGTTTCTTCTTTGAGAAACCTTGGTTTTTTTTTTAATCTTGGAGACTTTCAACTGATTGGACGAGGCCCACCCACTGTCAAAGAATCTCCTTTACTTAAAGTCAACTGATTGTAGATGTTAACAGCATCTATGAAATACTTCCACAGCAACACCTAGATTAAGTTTTTTTTTTGTTTTTGTTTTTTTAAAGATTTTTACCTTATTCATGTGGGAGAGAGAGAGTGTCCTCATGGGCATGAGCAGGGTGGGGAGAGGGAGAAGCAGACTCCCCACTGAGCAAGGAGCCTGACGATGACACGGGGCTCTATCCCAGGACCCTGAGATCATGACCTGAGCCAAAGGCAGGTGCTCAACCGACTGAGCCACCCAGGTGCCCCTTAGATTAAGGTTTGATTAAATAGGTAGATACTATAGCCTCGCCAAGTGGACACATAAAACGAACCATCACATTGCTTAACCTCTCTGAGCCTCAGTGTTCCGTATCTACAAAATGGAGTTATAATATCTATAACCTAGGTTTGTCGTGAATGTACTGATGTCCATAATGTTCGTAGTCTGTCCCCAGTAGATACTTACTGGTAGGTAGCTAGCTGTTGGTTTTAGTATCATCAGCAAAGGCGATGGGAGATAATGCTCAGAAGCATCAGAATGCCCTCCATCAACTGTGCCTGGAAGGTGGCTATCTCTTTGTGCCCCAGGCCTTCGAACTAGTATAGACAGGCTTCGAAGGGCTCTGGGATTCTGGAAGGTGATCCTCAGCCCAGGGTGGGGATATTCCTCAGCCAATAGGAAGATGCTGCTTGAAATGCAGCAGTTGGTAGGAGTCTTCCTGGGGAAGTGTTAGGGGGTGGTAGATTCTTCTGAGAGCCTTTAAGACGATCCTTAATCCCAGGCCCCCCCTTTTTTGCTTTGTTCTTCCCAGGTGGGCTATGTATAGAAAGTTGTATGTTTTTGTTTGTTTTTTAGTATAACTAAATAGAGATGCTTAATTCAGCCTAGCAGCTCACAAGGAGTTAGAAACATCTTCTCAAATGCCTCTTCCTCAGGGGGCATCCCCAAGAACAGCTCCTGCTGCTTCTGTTCGCATCTTGTCCCTGTACCATCAATAATTCTCTTGCACAGGACCCGGGCAGACCATGTCCTGAAGCCGGCACAGTGACCCTGGGCAGGTCCTTACGCTGGTGGGTGGGGATTCCTATCTCGTCTTTTCCTTTCCAGCCTATCCCAAGGTAGAGGAGTTTTTAATCTGGTTGGAGAGAGGCCTGGACGTGACGTTCATTATAGGGCCATGTTTTACTAGTGGTCAGGATTCCTGTTCCTAATGGGTCAGGAATTTATTTCTTGTCACCTTCTCTTATATATCTTCCTGCTCCACCTACTTCTGATTGCTGTCAGGTAGGTGCGGTAGCCAAGGCCTACTCCAGTTCAGAGGGTAGAGAGGAAGCTCTGTTGGGCATCTAAGGTTTACCAGAGCTGTCCATGGGGTAGTTGGGCTGCTGGCTCAGTGATTAACCACCTGAGACTTGGTTCCCCTCTGCCACTGTTTCTTGCATATGAAGCTCTGTAGATGGGCACCCTGGGAAGATCAGGGGTAAATGGTAGGATGAGTCCTTCTTGGCCCCTTGGTTATAATACACTTAAAACAGTAGCCAGACCCCTTGGATCATTCTTCGGAGCAGAGTTTGACACCACATCACCTCTTTGCCGTGTGTCTCTCCTTTTCTCAGTGGATTCTGAAGAGGGCTTAGTGACTGCAAGGTGGCCAGCACTGGGCTGGGAATGTGGCTGGAGGGGCATAGAGGAGTGAGGAGTGAACCTCAAGGAACTGAACATTGAGACCTCATTCTCCTCTCTGGAAGAATAAGTCCAGTGATTCACACGCTCTGCCGTTGAGCTCTGTCCGCCAAGGCTGCCTTGAGGGGAGCTCCCAATCCTAGAGTTCTCAGACCAGAGGAGTTCCAGATCATTCTAGCCAACTCTGTATTCCCCTCTCTAAATCCTGAAGCCTTTTAGTGTGTGCTTGTGGGACTGGATTCCATGCTTTCGGTTGTCCAGCCCATGGGTCGCCTCACTGCAACATCCAATTTCCAGTTTCCATGTTTGTTCCCTGTTCATATGAACACTTAGTAACTATTAGATGAACATGGTGATAGAGTGAGAGACAAGTGGTTTTAAGTCCTTCCTCCCCACCGCCCCCCCGTTTTTGATACAGAGTTGGAGACGTTTGGAGAGAGATCAAGTGACTTCTTGGAGAACACTGTTGGTTGGGGCAGAGCCAGGCTAGAACCTGGTCTCTTGATTCTGGATGCTGTGTTCCTCCCACCATAACATTTTGCTTCTCTATGAGCTTAAAATCTGGCCTCCTTGTCTCATAAATCTTTAAGAGTTTTAGGGAATACTTGGGCAATTAAGGGATGGGGTGAATCGGAAAACTTCAGGGCCCCGCATTGGAATTCCTGTTCCTCTTGAGAACATACACCATCGCGGTCTTTCCCCTCATCCAGCATCTTGTGGTTAAAGCCTATGGCAGCTTTTAGCAGGGACCCCAGCCGAGGCACCTTGTCTCTTCTCTCTCCCTGGCTCCCCTCCACATCATCTTGTTTGCTTTTCCTCAGTGGGGTCACGTTTTCCCTTGTATTTCCAAATCCAGTCAGGCTTCCCATATGGACCGCTTCCCCTGGTTCTGTGAGCTGCCTCCAAGTCGCTGCCATCTCTCTGCTAACGACCTGCCCACCGTGCTTCCCCTGGCCACCACCCCAGAGCCACTTACAGCTCCTCGCTGGTCCTCAGTCCCCCTTCTGCGATAGCCAGGCCTTGCGCCGCTCGGCGCCTGCTCTGTTCTTTCAACCCCGTGCTCTCCAGCTGGCTTTGCGGGCATACAGTGTCATTCACGTCACCCCCTTCCCTTTCCTGAGTGTCTTTCAGGATTACAAAGAAGTGAGTGCAGCCTTGGGCACAAAACGTAAGAAGGTGCCAGAAAGCCCCAGTAATCAAGGTTAAAAACAATCAATAGGTTTTTACATTAATGTTGATTTTCTTTACACTCTTACTTGGCAGTCTTATTTCTCTTGATCACTGAGTTTGGAGCACCCCCTAGGTGTTGTGGCCAAGAGGGGAGCATCTCATTTGCTGCGCCCTGAGCAAGCGCCGTCATGCATCCTCCTCCTGTCCTGACTCCGCCCCTCACCATCCTTCGCTGGTACCCGTCTAGTCCTCTGGCCCTTGCGGACTCATTCCTTATGAATTAATGTCCTACTTCCATCTTTTTCCAGATGGTTAATAAAGATGTGAACATGTTCTGTAGGCCTCCCTCCAACCTCTCCATAGCCTGCCCGCTAACGGGGGGCCCCCGCGTGAGGAAAGACACTGCATTTTATCATGAGTTCTGTTGTTTGCTATCTCTCTGTGAGTGTTTCCATCCCACCGGGGTCTGTGCTGTCCTCATCCAAGCACCTTCTTGGCTCACGTGCCGGACTTGCTGAAGCTCCATGAATGTCATCAAAGATAAGCCCCTGTAAATAAAGCTTAGCGCCTTGCGAATGTTGGGGGCTGATGGCATGCACAGTCAAGCCCATTTGGATTCATTTTTCAGGGAAGATTCTGTAGAGGCCACGTCGGTAGCTTTTCTGAAGTCCACTCATCCCTGCCTCCAGCCTCCTTGGCCCCCCCCCGCTTTTTTTGTCGGTCACGAAGACACCTCACTGCCGTGGGCAGGTGTCTCTCGCTCTTCTTGCTTATGGTATGCCGGCCCCATAGACGATGTGCTTCTTCTCTTGACCTCCCTGTTTCAGAAAGTAGCTTGGGTTGGATGTACCTTTGTTCCTTCTTGTCACAGGAAAAGATAGATTTTGTAATATAAATGTGACAAAATGGAAGGTTACTATAGAATGATGTGTCCTTTGCAAACAAGCACATACTTGCAATGGTTCATGTGTGAAAGAAGGTTGTTTTCTTTGTTAACAAAATAGCAAATGCCCATAACACTAACTCAGGAAATAGAGAAAAACATGAAATCGCCCTTACACCCCCAAAATAACCACTGTTTACACAAATCTTAGCATATTTGCTGTCTGTCCATTTCACAAATTTATCATGCTGTGGATACAATTTTATGTCTTTGCTTTCACATAGTGTGGCATCATTATATGTATATGTAATCATTTTAACCATCATATTTAAGGATTACAAGCTTTTCAATCCAAGTAAATCTATCTTTTTACATTTTATCATTCCCCTTTTTTATTGGTCACTTAGGTTATAAATACAGTGATAAATACCAATGAGGTGAACATCTTTGTGCATATCATTTTCCTGAGTTAGGATTAATCCCATAGTTTAGATTCCTGATGATGGAATTAATCCCCTGTATTGACGGGGAGGATGAACATACCGCTTTATAGAAGAGTTTGACCGATTGACAAAGCCATGGTCAGCATAGGAAAGTACCTCTCCCCACTCCTTGCACTGGGTAAAAACATTTTTATCCGTGAGTTACTGTTACCCTAGGAGTTCCTCAGATAGACATATAAATAATTGTGGCACTCTTCTCAGTAGTCTGGTCCATTCATTTTCTCATGCTAACAGCATCAGTGATGGTAGCAATAACATCCCGACTGCTACCTGACATGTTCCTTCCACCAGCACCGTTTGATAGAAATATATTTGAGCTACGCATGTAATGTTAAATTTTCTAGTAGACCTATTCATCAATGTAAAATGAAACAGGTGAAAGTAATATTAATACTTTATTTTATTTAACCCAATATATGTGAAATATTACCATTTCTGCCTGTGGCACTAGCCACAGGTGCTTAATGTCCACGCCACCTTCCCCCAAATAAGCCACAAAGCTCCGGCACACTCGCTCTTCTTTCTTTTAGGTGGGCTCTGAAAGTCTTTTCTGTGTTTTAGTCTCAAGTTCAGGTTGACCCAAAGCCGACTCTGAGCCAAGGACTTGATGGGCAGGTAGTTTATCTGGGAGGTGATTCCAGGAAGCCTATGGGAGCAAGTGGGAAAGCGTGAAGGAAAGGTGAGTTTTCCGAAGACGGGTGTGACACTGAGCGATTTCTGCTGTGGGCGCCTGGAGCGTCACCCGGCTGGGGATGCTCTGAGAAACTGACTGGGACATGCCTCAGAATTGCTCCCCGTGGAGATCCAGGGATGGGGACATCTACTCACGGACCCCCTATCCTCCATTCACCGGTTGTGCTTGTCTGCAAGGGTGTTCACTCTCCCCCTGATTTCAAGTGTACCTGCTCGGGCCCAAGCACACTTCTGTGGTGCTGGAGGAAACCCTCAGGCAGAGAAGTAAAATGCAGGCTCTTGAGGGGGGTTGTAGTCAGGGTGCTGAGACTATCTGCCATAGTTTTCAGTAAACTCAGGTGGGCCAGGAATGTGGGGTAGGGGCAGATGCTGCTGCTGAGCCCCCGGTCCATGTCAAGGTGTAGTGGGATTGTTTTTTGTTTTTTTGGGGGGTTTTTTTTTGTTTTTTTGTAGGCTCCATGCCCAGTGTGGAGCCCAGCATCACAACCCTGAGATCAAAACCTGAGCTGAGATCCAGAGTCGGATGATTAACCAACCGAGCCACCCAGGTGCCCCAGGATCTTCTTGAATGAATGGGCATGATCCCAGCCCAGGCATTTGTGATTACAAGCAACAGAAACGGATTCTTGCCCACCAGGCAGAAGCTAATTGACAGAAGGATGTGGAGGTCACTCAGAATGTAATGGGACTGGGGAGGAGAGTGCTGGTTTGCGAAATGGCAGGGAATATGATTTTGTTCTATGATGTAGCAAGCTGACCGCATCGTTAACATCTTGTAGTGGAACTGAGTGGTTAAGGTGCCCTCAGTCCCCTTGTTTGTTTCTGAGTGTGGAGTGGGAGAGAGGTCACTTTGGCTTCCTTTTGGAAGGTCAGCACCTAAAATTATCCTCCCATTTATACTACGTACGATAGAAGAAAGATGATTCCCCTACAGGAAATCAAATTGCTGTTAGGGAATGAATGCTGGGCAGCTAAAAATGGACAAATGGCCACATGCAGAAGGGGATTGGGCTTTCTGGTGAAATCTGAGTAAGAGCGTGCCAATCCATTTTCTGCTTTTGATCAGGTACTGTGGTTATGTGAGATGTCATCATTGGGGGAAGCTAGGTGATGGGCTATGTGGGATCTTTCTGTACTATTTTTGCAACTTCCTGTGGGTCTATAATCATTTCACAATAAAAAGTAATAAAAAAAAAAAGGAAGGGGAATTGGTGGTTTGGAGATGTAGATACTTTTGGAGTAGAATTTGGAGAAATTGGAGTAGCCAAACCTTAACATTTTCTCCCGCCTCATCCTCAAGGGCACCAGAATACCAGAGCTAAATCTTTAGACCTCAGCTTTACTCCTCCTCCAGCCTTTCAACTCTGAGGAGGGTTAGGCTCCCATTTATTTGGGTTGTAATGGATTTACAATTCATTGTCTTTTTTGAAGTTTGTGTTTGGAGATTTGATATTGATCTGCAATTAATTGGATAGGACAGCGCACGGGTCTGCAAAGGGACTGGGTTTTGTACAGTCAGCTCTCAGTCCCATTTCAGCAAGAAGGAGAAAGGGGATAAGCTCACTTTTGTTGAAATATTCCCTCCAAATAGCAGAATAGCAGCTATTTCTTTATGTGGCTTCCCAGCCAGAATGTATTCTGAGGGGATTATTAAATTCTAGAATGTGACCATTGGTATGAAGACAGTCAACTCTCTAGAGAATGTGAATGCTTCCCATCTTTGTTCTTGTGATGTTCTGATGTCAGTGGAACTAAAAGAGAGTCTAGGGCCTTGGTGGCAGGTACTGTTAATGCAGGCCCAGTGTGCCATCGGTTTGGATTTACCCACAACTCCCAGGTAATGGGTGTTGGGAAGCCATTGCTTATCTAAACAAGATCTAGGAGCTTTACACCCTCATTTAGCTATTAAATTTCTACTAATAATTCTGTAATAAGCATTGGCCAATCAGTTTCATTCTGTTGTGATAGGTTTGGACAGATTTAATCTAAGCAATAATAATAATTCACAACAACAGAAAACACTGAGCCTCATTCTTCTCACTGCCTAAGTTATTCCCTAGGAGTAAATCAGCTATTTAGGGAGGAAGATGCATTCACATCTGCCGGGCACTGGAGCCTTGCTCAGTCAGTTAGCTTTGCTGCAGGGCTAGATAATCCCACAGGCCCTGGTTTCTGAATCTGTGCACAGCCTAGCCCTCGGGCCTCAGGCGTGCGTGCTCACCATCTACACGTAATCCTTCTTCCCGGAAGGCAGAGTATTTTATAGGTATGATCTCATTTTTCCTCCCAGCCTTCTCTGGAGGCTGGGAGGGATCTGCTTTGGGAAGCTCCTAGAAGATTTCTTCTTTCTTCCGAGACCTCTCCCCAGCTCACTTTCCTCCCAAGGCTGCAGCAAGAGGAGCCCACTCCACCAGCTTTTTCTAAAGAGTTTCCAAGGTGCTGCACTATCCTTCGAGGGGAATAGGGATGCATCCTCTCCTTGTATCATGGCATTCAGTGTCAGGGGGTGGGGAGGGGGGGCCCCTGTGCAATCCTGGCTGCACCACGTGGGTGACCTGGCTCAGGCAGTTTGCTCTCCCCTGCCCTCAGTTTCCTGTAGGAATGGGGAGGATACCCCTTGTGTTGTTGAGACATTCAGTAAATGAGAGCGCTTTACACAAGATAAGTAGAGGGCCCATATTATTACTATTAACTTTATAACAAAAAATACTGAAACCCAGAGAGAGGGTTAAAGGGCTCTCCCTGAGTCATTCGCTAGAACCCTGCCTTCTGGTCCAGAGTGCCCACGGCAGGGGTGATGCCCTCGCTGCGGTTACCGTGGCGGCTCTGAGATCAGAGTGTATGATCGCCATTATGATGACCGCTTGCGTTACCTGAGACAAATATGCTGTAGTTGGAAATAACACGACTTCCAGATGCAGACAGAGCATCTGTGAAAATCCTGACCTGAGGGTCTTTTGCCCCTTCCAATCCCTTCCCTTCCCTGTGCCCCAGTCCTGCTGCCCATTTGGTGGTGATACGAGGATATCGTTCCTCCTTTGTTTCCAGTTCTCTCCAGAACTGGCTTTTTAAAGGAGAAGAAAAGATGCTTGACTTTGTGATCCAAATTGAGGTTCCTCCTTGCCAAAAAATGCTTCCCCATCTGTCTGAGGTTTCTTATCAAGGGAAAATAATTTTATGTTTTACACTGAAGTAAAGTGACACTTGGTTTTACCTTCTGTGGTAGGCAGAATAATGCCGCCTCCCCCCCCCCTTCCTCCCCCAAAATATCAGGTCTCCATCCTTGGAACCTGTAAATAGTACCTTATAAGGAAAAAGGGTCTTTGCAGATGTGATTAAATTAAGGATTTTGAGATGGAGAGGTTATCCTGGATTACCGGGTGGGGTCTAAATGAAGCCATGTGTATCATTTTGTGTGTGTGTGTGTGTGTGTGTGTGTGTGTGTGTGCGCGCGTGTGCCTGCGTCATGCTCGCGCCCGCATGCTCGCGCAGAAAGCTTGATTGTATCCATGTGGTCCAGGGCTTGCTCAAGGGCTCTAGGGGGCTTAAAAAGCTGCCTGGTGGCTGCAGGGAGAGGCTCAGGTACAGGCCCTGGCACCAGGGGGATGCCGGAGGGACCCCTCAAAGACTGCTGGGCTCCAGAGGCTCCTAGTGGTGCTAGAGGGGGAGCCTTTCAAAGAGCTACTCACCCAGCCCAGCTTGGGGGCCAGCCAGCCGGCCTGCAGAGGTGATTCAGGTGGTCTGGTCTCCCATCTTCTTGATGAGTTTCACCTCCTCATCCAGGAAGTGCTTCCCCAGGAAGTCCAGGCATGGGGGTCTATGCGGGCAGAACCCAGGGCCTGCAGACCTACCTCATTCAGGTTCTTCAGGATCATGGCAGCTTCCCTGGCATCCAGGGTTTGACCCCACTCATCTTGGGGTGACTCCTGCATGTCTTGAAAGAGGGTGTGGCTGCCATGCTGGTTTTGCATCTTCAGGAGACGCTCAGGGCCCTTGTGCTTCTCAGTCAACTCTCAGAAGAAGTGGCCCATGCCCTCCAGAGCCAGATCGTCACAGTCGAAATAGAAGCCCAGAGAGAGGTAGGTGTAGGAGGCCCGAAGATGCATGTTGACCAGGTGGTTGATGGCGGCCTCCGCCTCGCTGGGATGATTCTGACCAATCTGGGAGTGCATGGTTAATTGGTAATAAGGAGCTACGCTCAAAATACAGTGTTGGCTGGTCCCAGAGCCAGAGGATGGCCGAGAAGATGGGTCCAAAGGTTGTGACTGGACAAAAGGTTGGAGGGTGGTCGGAGGCTGCAAGAAAGGGTATTCTTGGGTCTATTCAGTCCAAGCACTGGTGAAGCAAGAGACACATCTGGGAACCGCCAGGGGCACTGTCCATACGTATCCTTTCAAGAGAGAGGCTGAGGGAGATTTGACCCTCATAGTGGGAGAATGGGCTGAGAGGTTTGAAGGTGCAGGCCTTGAAGATTGGAGTGATGTAGTCACAAGCCAAGGAATGCTGACATCCCCCAGAAGCTGGGACAGTCTAAGATCAGATCCTCCCCAAGAGCCTCCGGAGGGAGCATAGCCCTGCTGACCCCTTGGTTTGGGCTTAGCGATTCTGATTCCACCTTCTGGCCTCCAGAACTATGAGCCAATACATGTCCCTCGTTTGAAGCCACCGAGTTTGTGATTATCCTGTTATAGCAGGAAACCAACACGCCTTCATACTGCTGGGGCTGACCAGGGGGTCAGCCTCGCCTGGTGGCCTGATTTCCTCAAGAGGGTCAGCGCCCTGGCAACATGAAGACCCCAGGGATGGGAAAGCAACTCTCCCCACTGGAGATTGAACCCAGGCCCTGGTCCTGCTTATGACTCAGACTTACCACAGGTAAGGCCATTGCTCTAATGTTCCAGGGTTGGAGGTCAAAGGAAGCTGGTTGGATCCAGGACGGCCAGGCCCTGGCCTTTGACGCCATGTAGTGGGAACGTCCACGGTGATCCGAGCTACGGGGCCTCAGTGACCGGAGCTGGGGCCCAGCCCCAAAGGGCCTGTGGGCTCTCGTGTTTCTCTGACCCACCAGCCCCGCGTGCCCGGGGGTGGGGGGGGTTGTCTGGCTTTTGAGGAGCCCTGGGCTGGGCCTGGGCTGCTGGCTGAGTGCACCCGAGCTGCTCGGGAGGCCGCACCTGGCTCATCACACCTGTGCCAGGCAGGAGGGCGTCTGAGAGTCGTGCTTCCCATTTGCCCCATTTCGACGTATGATCCACTGCGAGACAGGATGCATGTAATTTGTTAGCAGTATGAAAATGCCGACTTCTGCAGAAGGTTTACCTTTTTCCGTAAATTAGGGCAGATTCATGGTTCTTTCGCTAACTTGCCTTCTGGTGTGTTCTCTGGAGGAGGACAGAAAGGGGTGGCGTTTTAGTTAGCCTCACTGGGAATTGCTCAGAACTTGGGGGACATTTGTCTGGCAGGTGAGCCATGGAGATAAAAAGAGTCCAAGAGCCATGACCAAGCAACACTCCCCTTTCCTTCTAGCCACATGTATGGGTCAGATGTGCGATCTCCCCATCCTTGGCTCGTGGCAGACATCACTAATTGATCCTAGCACTGGTCAGCGTGGGCTCAGACACAGAAGCCTTCCCAACATAGTGCCTTAGTCTGCCACTACCACTTGATCGGGGTGGACATGTGAACTGACATCCATTTGCTGTTCCTGATAATTCCTTCCCCAACACTAAGATACCATGAATCTGCCCTAATTCCCAGCAGGTATGCTGGTCTTTCCAAAGTCCCTTTTTAAGCATCTGTTTAATGAGAAGTCGAGCCCCCCTGGCTTTGACTGGGCTAAGTGGCAGGTAATAAAACCAGTTCCCAGTTCATCTCAGTTCCCCATTTAGAGCCACAGCAAATGTCATAATAGAGATCGGGCCTCTGGCTTTTCTGTGGGTCACAGATCACAGAGGAGGCATGGGGACTAAATTTGGAAATCAGCAGCTGTCCTGTAATGGGTGTTGGCTGATTTTTTTTTTTTAAGGGGAGAGTTTTGGGTCAGATGCCTTGAGCACCAAGCAGCATGCACCAGGCTCCCAGAGTGCTGGGCCAGAGCAGCAATGTACCTAAGTTGTCTGAGAAGCTGTGCTTGTCCGCACTACTTGGGGCTGGAGACCGTGGCCTTGCCACCCAAGAGGAGGAGATAGGCAGGAGCGGCTGCGAGGAACCAGCTGCCTCCTGGCTTTGCCAGGGTCTGGTGCCTGGGCAGAGGATGCTGTGGGACTGTGGGCCGGTCAGGAGCCGCTGGGGCACTGAGGGGGCTTATGGGACGAGGAGAAGGTGGAGGAAAACCATGCAAAGCTAGATCCTGAAAGTTATCAGCCAACTGTGAATGTTTTTGTCTGTTTGGTGTTAACTTCCCAGGAATGACTGGAGAAAAATCCTCTGTTATTTCATTTCTAAAGAAGAAAGGACTGGCTAGATTTGCAGTAAGGATCTCCTCCTGGGGTTTGCGAGTGATCTTTATGATGGAGATTCTCAGCAGACCTCACTCTTTTCCCCTTCTTTATGGAGATATGGATAGAAGAATGCTTATCTGTGTGGCCTAGGGGGTGGGTTCCTCCCTCCCACCCTTGCTTGCTTTTTTCTTCATTTTTGAGCATCCGCAATGTACCAAGTACTAGTTTACATATTAGGGTTCAGCAATAAATAGAGTCTCTGCTCTCGTGATGCTTCTACCGCAGTGGGGACAGGGGGGACAAATAGTACGCCAAGAAATACATGTCTAACGTGTCAGGTGCTGATACATGCTACGCTGAAGAAGGTTGAGAAGATGCAGCCAGGTGGAGGGGCTGGGGGACTCTGCTGGATAGGGAAGTCTCTAGAATGAGGGCCAGCTGAGCCCAGAGGGAATAGGCCTCACAGACCCTGGGGGAGGAGTGTTCCCGGAGAACACACAGGAACAGAGGCCCTGGAGTGGATCCAGCAAGCTTGGCCGAAGCCTGACAGGTGGTGATCTACCTGTCAGGGAGTCAGTGACGAGAAGTCTGGTGATGAGACAGGTGTGGGTCCCGGGATGGGGCACAAAGACAGGCCTCTGCTTGCTGGGAGGACTGGCAGGACAAAGCAGGGTCTTGGTGCTGGAGAAATTGGGGGCCCGGCAGGGATTTTGCTTTGTTTTTTGGCTGATAAATAGATATGACTTCATTCTCTTTTGTGAGCCCCAAAATAAGAGACACCAACTTTGCCTTCCCTAAAGTGCCATGTCTGATTCAGAAAAAGCAGCCAAGGGGTGCCTGGGTGGCTCAGTCATTAAGCATCTGCCTTCAGCTCAGATCATGATCCCAGGGTCCTGGGATAGAGCCCCGCATCGGGCTCCCTGCTCCGCGGGGAGTCTCCTTCTCCTTCTCCCACTCCCCCTGCTTGTGTTCCTGCTCTTGCTATCTCTCTCTCTGTCAAATAAATAAATAAAGTTAAATAAAAAAAAAAAAAAGCAAAAGGAGCCAATGCTCACTAGTCACCACATGCTGAGGTGATCCGCACTGGAGAAAAGGAGCCAGGAGGACAGGGTGCAGTGAGGGGAGGCTACAGGTTTTGATAGGGTGGCTAGAGAAAAAAAGTCCTAATTGGAAAGGTGTAACGATGATTTGATGCATTGATGCAAATGATGATCTGAGTCCTTTGAGTAAATCTGACAGAGATGAGGTGGTGAGCCATGCGGATATCTGGGGAAGTGTCTTCCTGACAGAGGGAGCTGCCAGTGCAAAGGCCCTGAGGTGGAAGCATGTCTGACATGTTCAAAGAACAGTAAGGAGGACAGGGCCTGGAGGAAGGGAGGGAGTGGGAGGGTTAGTAGACGTTGAAGTTAGTGAGAGTATGTGGGACCAGGCCACACGGGGCCTTCTAGGCATGGTAGAGACTCTGGTGGCCATTCTGAGTAAGCGGGGAGCCTGTCAAGTGTGTAAAGCAGGGGAGGGACATGAGCTGATCTGTCTTTTAGAAGGGGCCGCTGTGTGGGACATAACGGGAGGAGGCAGGAAGGGTTGCCATGTCCGGTAGTGCAGGCTGTGCCCTGCTCAAGGGCAGGGAGTGGAGGCTGGAGATGGGGTCAAGAAGCAGCGTCCATCAGAGGGGGACCATCTTCCTCAAATTCACCCAAGGTGCCCTAAGGCTAACAGCGACCTGGGTAGTTTTGTAAACCACTTTTTTGTTGTTGTTGTTAATGTCATGAACATCCCCCTCGTGTCTTTAAATAGTCTTTGACAACATGTTTTTTAGTGGATGAACAGGATTACCTCATTTGGATGTACCATAATATAATTAATCTCCTATGTGGGACACTCTGTTATTCCCAGCTAGTCACTATTTTTAAAATGTGCTGATGGACATCAGTGTACATAAATCTCTGTGTACATCTCTGATTATCCCCTGGGCTAAATTTCTAGACAATGAGTGGTCGGGTTAAATAATACGCATTTTTAAGGCTCTTGGTTATTAAATTATTTTTTAGATAACACAGCTGAGCTCAGAAAGGTTGTGTAACCGGCCTCCAGGCATGTAGCTGGGAGGTGGGAGAGTGGGCTTTGAACGCAGGCATATTGGTTTCCAGACCCATCTCCCCTCCATCTCGCCACACTAAGGACAGCTCAGTTGTCAGGCAGCCCACAGGCAGGGCTGAGTGGCCTCAGTTTTGGTGGCTTTGATGAGGATGATGGCTGAGGAGAGGAAACTAGCCAGCGTTCCTTAATCAGCTCTGTGCTGGGAACTGGGCTCAGCGCAGAGTGTGAATATTCCCATTGGACGCTCAGAGTAACCCTAAGAGGCAGTAATGGATTTAGCTCCATTTACACATGGAGACACTGAAGATCAGAGAAGTTAAGCAGCCTACTTGAAGCCACACAGCTAGAAGGTAGGAAAGCCAGGATGGAGCCCTAACGCCCGCATTCTTTTTTAAGATTTTATTTATTTATTTGACAGAGAGATAGCAAGAACAGGAACACAAGCAGGGGGAATGGGTGAAGGAAAAGCAGGCTTCCCGCCAAGCAGAGAGCCCGATGTGGGGCTCGATCATGACCTGAGCCGAAGGCAGACGCTTAATGACTGGGCCACCCAGGCACCCCACACCCACATTCTTTTTAAAAAGTTTTCTATGTATTTACTTTTTAAGTTCCAATATAATTAACATACAGTGTTATCTTAGTTTCAGGTGTACAATATAGTGATTCAGCAATTCTATACGTCATTCAGTGCTCATTACCGTAAGTGTGCTCTTCATCCCCTTCACCTATTTCCCCCTTCCTCCCACCCACCTCCCCTCTGGTAACTATCAGTTTGTTCTCTATAATAGAGCTAAGAATCTGTTTTTTTTTTTTTTTTTATTAATCTCTTTTCTCTCTTCTTTTGTTCTGTTTCTTAAATTCTACATATGAGTGAGAGTATATGGTATTTGTCTTTCTCTGACTTATTTCACTTAGCATTATACTCTCTAGCTCTGTCCATGTTGTGGCAAACAGCAAGATTTCATTCCTTTCTATGGCTGAGTGGAATATATATATAGTGGAATATATATATAGTGGAATATTTTATATATATATATATATATAAATAAAATACCACCTCTTCTTTATCCATTCATCTATCGATGGACACTTGGGCTGCTTCCATAATTTGGCTATTGTAGGTAATGCTGCAGTAAACATAGGGGTGCATGTATTTTTTTCAAATTAATGGTTTCATTTACTTTGGGTAAATATCCAGGAGCTAACCCCTGCATTCTAAACCATACTGTGCGACAGGGCCTTCCAAGATAGGAACCATGTGCCCTAGTTCCTTGAATGATAAATACTTGCTCATGCTCGCGCTGAGAGCTTCCATGCTGCTCTTACCTTCAACAATCGTTATCACTACTATTATTACTATATTACTTTTACTTGATTACAATGTTTATGCTGTTATGGTAATATGTTATATATGCTGATATCTGTATAGTATTAAGTTATACTAACATTGTATGTATTATATTGCTATTACTACATGCTCTTATTATTAACACTCTTACTATATTATTACTGTGAATCTTATATTATCACTATTACCAGGAGCCGTTTCTCATTCCAGAGCCTGGCCTGAAGGGACAGAGCATGCTGTTCTTTCTTTTTTTTTGAATATTATTTATTTATTTGAGAGAGGGAGAGAAAGAGAGAAGAGAGAGAGCATGAGTGAGGGGAGGAACAGAGGGAGAAGCAGGCTCCCCTCTGAACAGGGAGCCTGATGTGGGGCTCGATCCCAGGACCCTGAGAACATCACGCAAGCTGAAGGCAGACGCTTAACCGACTGAGCCACCCAGGTGCCCCCAGAGCATGCTGTTCTTATGGCAGATGGCAGTGGCCTGATAGGATGAGCAGAAACCTGTCATGCCTCTTAAGTTATGGCCTTGTATTATTGCTATAATTATTACTCTGATAATGCTAATCATTAATATTACTACTAGATTAAACATAGACACTGGTATTTCCAGGCCAGCCTCTGGGTAAGCGTTTTGCGGGCTTTCCTCATGACCACCTCACTATAAAGGCGGGTTGCTTTAATGTGTGCCTTTTGCAGCTGGGGAAACTGAAGATAGAAAGTTTCATGACTTTTCCAAAGTCTCATAGTGCAGCACTGATCTTTTTTAAGATATTTATTTATTTATTTATTTATTTATTTGAGAGAGAGAGGGAGAGAGCATGAGCTGGGGGAGGGGGGGCAGAGGGAGAGGGACAAGCAGACTCCCCGCTGAGCAAGGAGCCTGATGCAGGGCTCCATCCCAGGACCCTGGGATCATGACCTGAGCTGAAGGCAGATGCTTAACTGACCCAGGTGCCCTCCCACTTTTTTTTTTAAGATTTTTTAAATTATTTGAGAGAAAGAGAGAGAGCGAGAGCACTGATCTTTTAAAAACAGATTTATTGAGGTGTAAGTCACATACAACAATCTGGAAATATTTGAAGTGTACAACGTGAGGCTTTGATGTTCTATCTAGCCACGAAACCATCACGACAGTCAATTTGGGGAACTTGTCCTGAGTCTGATGTCCCTGGGCTCCGATGACGCTGATGTTGGGGGTCTCGCGAGGAGCCCCCAGCTCTCTGCGGGTGTCACCCCGTCTGGTTCCCCTTGCCCTGGCCCACGGCTCTCAGGAGGAAAGTCTCAGCATTGCCCACTGCTTTTCCAGGACCACGGGCCACTGCCACTGTTCTCTGGCTCCCACTTGCCACGGGGCTTTCTGTGGCCAAGGACCAGGAAAAATAGCAGAGACTGATTTCCAGGGAAGGTGCTTCTAGCAGGAGGGACGGGAGGGGGAGGGGCAAAATTCAAGTAAGGTGAGACCAGTAGAGTAGCCCCTCTCTGCCCCCACCCCCTGCACTCCCCTAGGGCTACTTGAGAAAACACAAGACCTCAAGCTGGTTGAGTGAGTCTCCAGGGGGCCCTACCACCTCCCGCTTCTTAGCTCTTGAACCTTATTTACTCTGCAGGAGCAACTCTTGCTTCCAAGTGCAAACCGAAGGCATTTCAGGACTCCCTGGGGTAGCACTTTGCCTCTGGGGAACTCCCTGTGTCCTGTTAATTGTTACATTGTCTACATCACCCTCAGTTAATATTCAGATGAACTGTGTGGGCAGACTGACTTTTAAGTTGTGCCTACGTTTCATTGCTAGAAATGTCTCTGTGACTGGGTCTGCTCAGGTACATGGCTCTTGACGTAGGCTTGGCCCCGTGAAAAACCACTGTCTTGGTGGCCGAGGCCCGCAGAGAACAGCCCATGGAACACCCCTGAGCAGAGGAAAGCTGCCCACATGTGCCTGGGGCAGAAGAGGGGTGTGTCTCCCCATTTCTCCTTGAAATACCTTGTGTGTGTTGGGGGGGTGGGCCCAGCACATTTGTACTTGTCACCGTGGATGGTGACAGACCACATGTGTCCCCCCCCAGGGAAAGAAGGCTGTGCCTTTTCCTTTGCCTTTCTCTAGAGCAGGGTTTCCTGAACTTGTCTGCACCTTGCAATCCCTTGGGGAGCTTCACAAAATACTGATGCCTGGTGACACCCCTGCGATTCTGACTTAATTGGTGTGGCGGGCAGCCTAGGCTTTAGAATATGTGAAGATCCTCAGGGGAGTCTCATGTGTGGCCGGGTTTGGGCCTAGAATCTAGCACAGTACTGTCTACATGAAATATAATGAGAGCCACATATGTCCTTTAAGTTTCCTAGTAGCCATATTTAAAAAAAAGACAGGTGAAATTAATTCCACTAATGTATTTTATTTAACCCCGTACATCCAAAGCAGTATCATTTCAACATGTTTCCGATTTTAAAAATTTATGAGGTGATTTAGACATTCATGAGTTGGTACTCTGTCTTTGAAATCCAGTGTGTTTTCATGATGATGGTGCATCTCAACCTAGACCAGCCGGTTTTCCAGCTCTCCACTGAATTGGACACTCCAGGGCAGGCACATAGTAGGTGCTCAAGGAAAGGGTTTGAACATGTGAACAAATAAGGGGAGCAGCCGTGGCCGTATCTGTCCCTGTGAATCCAGGCGAGTGTGCCCACGAGGTGGGAAAGGATGCTTCGGGCAGAGTTCTCCACCGAGAACAGTCTCGTTGCTTATCTCTTACGAGTCACGCCTCCGACATCACCCCTCCCCGTGAGGTCCTCCCTGGTCACCCTTTATTTCACCCCTGCACTCTGCTTCCCGCCGTAGCTGGGCACACCCCTGAGATGGCAGAGTTTCGACCTGTGCGTCTGTCGTGACATATACACTCCTTACGGCCACCGTTATGTCCTGATTAATCTCTGTATTCCTAGCAGCTACACACTATGGATTCAGTAGCCGTTTGCAGAATGAAGTCATAAACGAACAATTGGCAGAGATTTGAACAGTCATGGGGATCAGTTTTATGGAATAAGACGGAGCCAGGGCCAATCTTGCCTAGAAGGCAGAGCTGACCCAACTGCTTCTTCATAGTCTGGTTATTCCAGATTTTGATCCTGTGTCTCAGTCAGCTCTGGCCGCATAATGCTGGGTAACAAATGCATCCAGTCTCAGTTGCTTCCAGCAAGCATTTATTTCTTGTCCCCAGGCCCATAGGTCAGCTGGGGTTTGGCTTATGCTAGCTGGGCTTGGCTGAAGTTCTGCTCCAGGTTGTGGGTTAGGTCGTCCACGTTTCTGATTTGGAGGTACCTGCTGGGGTAGCCGAGCAGGTGGCAGGTGGCAGGCGTGCCTCTTAAAGCCTTGACTTAAAACTGTCACTGTCACTGTCCCTGCATTTTATTGCCCAAAGCAAGGCACCCCGCCAAACCCAGAGTCAGTGGGGCTGGGAGGGGGCGGGAAGTGAATATTAACAATCCAAACGACTGTACAGTAATGTGCTTCCCCGGCTGTGGGTGGTGGTGCCCTGGGTTCTGAGAGCCCCTCCCTTGTCCTGGTGCTGTTTTGCTTTAAGCCTGTTTCTCAGTGTAAAAGGAGGAGAGGATTGCAGCTTTTATCGGTCACAGATTCTTTTGTTGCCCTGAGGTCGCCTCTGCCTTATTTGACATCGCTATCTGGTTCTCTACCTCTTTGACCCTGTGAATTCCTTAACATAAGAATTCATGCTAAATTCTCTTCTTACTCTCTAGGGAGGCAGTCAAGGATGGTCAGCCCCTGAAATGTAGGTTATATGAACTGCGCTGCGTGCACACCCACATTGGGGCCAGCTACTGTTGTTGACTCTTAAGGCTCCCTTATTGGTCCAGACGGGACCTGACCGGAGCTCATGGGGGCCCCCAGCACATTTTTCTTTTTGCAGAATCTCTGCCTGCCTTGGTAGCTGTTGCTGAGGTTGAAGGAAATCAGCCCCCTCATTTACTGTCACCTTGATACCCTTCAGTTGGGCCGGGCCGGAGGGCAGGGAGAGGTGTTTGTGTGTCTGTGCAGATGCAGAAGAGTCTTGGGGAGGTGAGGGAACAGGAGAGCGCATAGGGGAGGCTGGACGGCACGTCATTCTTCCATCCAGCTGCTTTGGACCTTGCAAGTTCACTGCCGTTCCAGAGACCTTGCCAAAGCCCGCAGTTGAGCTCCGACCAGGGGCCCCGGATCATTTCCAGAGGAACCTGCTTGTAAGGATTCTGTTTTGAGTAAAGATGCTACTTCTAATGAAGCAGAACGGAACTCCTGGCACATTTCCCCTCCCTCCTGCAGGCCGCAGGCCCCTGTGGGCTCTGAAGAGCACAGGCCTGGCTGTGAACAGAACATTTTGACCCCGAGATAGCCTGGTGCTGCTGCTTTCTCCAGGTTTCTCCTGGTTTGATTTGGCTACTTTGAGGACCCCTGCCTCCCCGCGTGGTGCAGGGGAGCAAAGAGGCAGCAGGACACCCTTCTATTTGGTGGGGGTCTCTGGGGAAGCAGGAGCTTTGAACCCAGTTTGAACCTCTGAGGGTTCAAGTTCCTGTTCTCTTGGCACAGTATGATTTCCTGTTTCGAAGAAAAAACCCAGGGTTTTAAGAGCTTTAAAAAAAAAAAAGGCACTTGGACACAAAATGGCTCTTACAAAACAGCATGTTGATGAGTTAAGTATAAATGAATCAGAGACATATGGATTAAATTTCCCTTGCAATCCGCTGGGGCTTCACAATTAGGGGAAGAGTGTTTGTCAAAATGTGTGTCTGTCTCCGCCAGGGTCTGGGACCGAATGAGAGGCGGAGCAGCCTTGCCCACCTCCCCTTTCCCCCATCCCCTCTCCTCCAGGGGTGGGGCTTGGAGCCAAGGGACTCCCCAGCAAGTCTTAGGTTTGTTCTTTTTACTCCTCAAGCCTGCAGTCCCTTTGCTCTTAATTGAATTGTTCCCCACACATTTCCCCTGTGCCTTCACATCGGGGAAGGGGCCAACATCTAACTCATGCAAAGACCTTGAACCCTTGGGGGAAAGAGAAATTGACACGAGCCACATTGACATGGGGGACATTGCCGCCCACTCCTTGATTAGGAAACATCCCGTGTTGGCCTAAACTATCTTAACCCTTCCTGGCAACATAAATACCTGTTGGTGTTCGGGTGTGGCTCTTAGGAAGACCACCCTCCATGGCCAGGAGGAGGGGGCTCCAGAGCGGGGTGGGGCGGGGGGTCGGCAGCTTCTGTCTTGGATCTCCTGGACACAATTCTTGCTGTCGGGGCGCGGGGGGGGGGGGGGTCTTCTGGTCTTATACGAGGTCTTCTGGTCTTATGATAGGAATAAGGATACCCGAGGGATGATCAGCTTGTTTTTCACCCAGAATCACCCAGATGTCCCAAAGTGTGTTGGCCATTGTGTTTTCTATCTAACTTCCTTCTTTCTTTTCAGTTTTTGGCTAAGGGGCAGAGAAACAGCATATATTTGGAGAGATTCTGAGCACCTTCTAGAACTGTGTTATTGTTGTTTAGCCTTAGAACCCTTGAGGCAAAAGAAAGCTTAATGGAAACCTCCTGTGTAACACAGATAAAGAGCTTCACCAGATGAACCACGGGGGAACACACTCTCCCCATTATCCCCCCTTCTCCTCCCACCCCCCACCCTGCTTGGCTGGACCCCTTTTTCTCCTTGGAACACAGTTTGAAAGCACACGCAGTGTTCTAGAATAGGAATCACTAAGTTCTTTGGCCCTTACTGCCGGCAGCAAAGTTAATAAATGTCTCAGGGACATGATGTGGAGTGAAAGAAGCCAGACACGAGAGAGAACACGCTATGTGATTCCATCTATATAGAGTTCAGAAATAAGCAACCCTAATCAGTGCTGATGGAAGTTAAGTAGTGGTCAGTTCTGGTAACGATTGGGAGGAGGCATGGAAGGCTGGAAATGTTCTGTGTTTTGATGTGGTCGATGGTGACACAGGTGTATACCTACATAAAAATTTTCTTGAGCCATATGCATAAGGTCAGCGCACTGGATTCTCTTAATTATATGCATACGATTTGTTCATTGAAAAATAGAAACATCGTCCCGTCTTTCCTCCCCCCTGAAGTCTGGGGGGCCCCGCTCTCCGGTGGACCTCTGAGCGCGGTGCTTGAGAATCTGGGCTTGGAGATTACTGGTGCAGGGATGAGGGCAGAGCCCAGGTGGAGGAAGGCACGGTCAGAGGTCAGCCTTGGAAAGTACGAGCAGGGTCTCCTGCTCAAGGCAGGGCTTTAGTGATCAAGAAGGTCACAGTGGAACTGAGAGCACTCAGGGGGGTTCTGACTGAGTTGCCTCAGCCTTATCCCAGAGGTCAACCTCGGAGCCAGGCTATGGATGGGCTTAGCGGGCCCTGGAGGGATTGCAATCTGGCGGAATAAGTGAGTGTGGGAGCCCAGCCCCGCCTCAGGCACATGTTGCCACCTTATGCAGAGGAAGGCCCTATCTTCACCATCTTGAGATGCAGAGGGACGCCGGGGTGCTCAGGAGAGAGAGCACTGTCTACACAGCCCTTTCCGATTCAGAGGCTCTTGGCAAGTTGGAGGTGCGCAAGAGGACAGAGTGTTCATGACCAGCCCGCCAGCCTTCCAGAAAGGGGCTGCACTTGTCCCAGGTAGTTGGAAGTTTGCTTGAAGAGATGGATTAGCCTTATCGGGCTAGCGTGCCTGGCTTCTGGCTGGGAAACATAGTCGGTCAGTGGGATTGAGGAATGTGGCCTGCACAAAGCATGGAAGCGGTTTGCATAGGGTCAAGGCCCTCACGGGAGCAAGGGGGGCGCATTGGGCTGCTCCTGGTTGTCCAGCAGATGTGGGACATCTCCTGCCTCATCCCACCTCCGCCCCCACCTCCCTCCCCTCCTGAGCCTCTGTACCCATCATTGGATCCAGGCCCGGAGGCTTTCTGTCTCATTTCTAGGGTCCATATGTGGAGGCCTGAACCTCTGCCAGGCCAGGCACACTCGTGCAGGAGGGAGATTTCAGTTCTCTTTTGGAAAACAGTTTTCTTTCCAACCCAAGCAGCTGCCCTCTGCCAATCAGTGCTAGAAGTGAACTATGTACAGCTCTGCTTTAAAATTCCCCTCCCGGCTAATTTATCCCAGCCTCTTTCAGTTTAGTGCTAAGACTAGGGAACCCAAACCCGGTGACTCTCAGAGGCTGATGCTGCGCCATCCTGGCACTTTAATTCTTGAAAGATAAGTAATTGTTTTGAACCTGACTGATTGGACAAACTGTGGCCGCGATATCTCTGTGTGCCCACTTTCTTTCCTTTCCAGTGGAGATCCCGAATGTCTGCCATATTGGGGCCACCAATGCCATGCTTCTGTCCCTAACTTGCTGCTCTCCCATCTCAGGTGAGAACCAGACCAGTGACTGGCCTCTGTCTTTTCAGCTCTGGCTCCCAGATCTTCCCCTCACCAGTCTGGGGCCTTTGGACCCCAAGGTTGGAAGATCCAGGTCATCATGGGGTTTAGCCAAACCTAGGGGGACTTTCTGTAAATGATGTTTCCTCCTTGGGCCCATAGTGGCTTTTGGAGTAACTTTTCCTCGTAAATTGCCTTTGGGTCTAATAAGCTCTCAAAAATCAGCATGAAGAAGATAAACAAAAGGCAGGAGCAGGCAATTCCCAGAATAAAAAAAGGAAAAAAAAAAAAAGAAAGTAAAATGGCTAATAAACATATGGAAGTTTGTTCAGCTTAAGTAGGGATCAAAGAAACGCTAATTAAATCAGTTACAAGATTCTGTTTTCCCCTATTAAACTGGCTAAAATGATAATAATACACAATGGTTTAAATGTAGAGAAATGGGGGCTCTCATTTCCTGCTCTGGGGTATGAATTGTTATAACTTTTCTGGAGGGTTGACAGTATTTAAAAAAAAAAAAACATTAAAAACGGATATTCTCTTTGACTCAGCAACTCCATGTCTTGGCATTTCTATTACCTTAAGGAAATAATCAGAGATGTTCACAGAAGTTCACGTAAAAGGCTGGGTACTGAAGCACTGTTTGTAATGGTGGAAAATTGGAAGTGACTGAAATGCTCAACAGTATGGAATCTGTTACATAAATCATGCTTCATTCAAATAATGAAACACCATGAAACCATTAAAATATGTTGTAGAACAATATTTAATGGCATGAAAGTATTTACAATATTTGCTACATAAAACAAGTCAGATTGTAAGTCAGTATATTCATTATGGTCCCGATTTTCTATCAGCAACCCCAAAATTAGTGTAGATGCATAGGAAAAAAAGTTGGAAAGACAACATGCCAGCAATTTAATTGTGGTTATTTCTAGGTACGGATATTAACGGGCAAATTTTATTTTCTACCTTGTGCTTTCCTTTTGCCCTTTCCTTTTTTTTTTTATTTTTTTATTTTTTTAAAGATTTTATTTATTTATTTGACAGAGAGAGAGACAGCGAGAGCAGGAACACAAGCAGAGGGGGAGGGGTGAGGGAGAAGCAGGCTTCCCGCCGAGCAGGGAGCCCGATGCGGGGCTCGATCCCAGGACCCTGAGATCATGACCTGAGCCGAAGGCAGTCGCTTAACCAACTGAGCCACCCAGGCGCCCCTTTTTTTGCCCTTTCCAAATAAGGGATTTAGCGTATCCTTAACTGTTTGAAATTTAGGTCGTTTCCAGTTTTCCATTATTGATCATGCATTGATGAACGTCCTTGACTTAAATTTTTGCACAGACGTCTGTCGATTCATATAAATAGAGTTTTGAGGTCACATGTCCTGTCCCCTAAGTGTGTGTCACTTCTGTAATTAAAAACAAAATTCAGCCCTTTGAGGGTCTGTATTAGAATTCTCCGCCCCTACTCCATTAAGCTGTGACCCGAGAGCTTGTGACTGCTAGCGCCCTGGGGACAGGATTCATGGTTGACATGGGCTCTGCCACCTTTCCCCCCAAGTTCTCACTGTGTCCTAAGCTTCTGGACGCAGGAGGCCTCCTGGTATTCCTCTCCTTTGGTGTCGTGGCTGTTGGCAGGTGGGATCAAGAAGGGGAGAAAGGCCCTAACGTGTATGGCGCACCTGCTCTGGGCCGGGTGCTGGCTTAGCTGTTAGCACACGCTGGAGCATCTTCGTTGACTCTTTCCTTCTCGCTGTGCGCCTAATCCCAGTGCCCCTCCCTTTGCCTGCAAACTGCGTCATGGGTCTGACGTCCCTCAGCTCTGCCGCCCCTGCTGCTTGTCTCCGCATCGTCCCTTCTAGGTCTGCCGTGATGATGGTCTCCTGTCGGCCACGTGCACTCCTGCACTCTCCCAGAGCGTTCTGTCTCCACGCCTCCAAACCCACTGTGGGTTCCCCTGTCACGCAGCAGAAAGCCCAGGGCCCTCCACGTCTGACCTAAATCCCTGCCCCTTTCCCCCTCGCTTGGGCACCGGCCACCCTGGCCTCCCTCCTGTCCCTCGGGCTTACTGAGAACATCTTCCCTTCCCAGGATCTGCTTCCTGTTTTCCCCTCTGTCTGGAATGTTGCTTCTCCAGGCCGCCTCCTTTTGTTCAGGTCTCTGTTCTGAGGTCACAGGATTGCAGAGGCCCTTTCTGACCTTGCTGTCCCCCGACCCTGCTTTATCCGTCATCATCGTCCCTCTCATGACTTGCCATGTACGATGTTTGTTTCTTCATCCCAAGTAGAAGGGAAGCTTTCTGAGAGCAGGAACTTGTCTGCATTGCTACAACATTCCCCGCAGGACCTACAATGGACCGCGCATTCTCACAATAGCCCCTGAAACCCTGTGCTAAGATAACCGAGCTAAGGTTCAGAGATGTTAATGAACCTACCAGTTCAGGTTCAAGGTCATGGCATTAACACATTTTGGATCCAAGCTCTGTTCAGCTGCGGAACCTGTGTTCTGCCTGGGGGCTGCCCTCTTTGCTGCCTTTCCCCAAACAGTGGGGACTGCTGGTTGGGTTTCTGGAGTCCAGGGAGTCTCTGGAGCCCCGATTGGTCATGCCCCCCGATTCCCCATCACATTCTGTCTTTTTCTTTCGCAGCCTGGCCCTGTGCTGTAGGGTGGTTGGTACCCATGTTTCTGAGTCCTGCGTGTCTGGGAGGGAGATCTCCCTGCTTTTTTGCCAATAGGGGAAAGTGCCTTGACCTAGTGGGCTGGTCCAGCCAGGGCTCCGGTCCCGGGGCTCCTTGAAACACAGACAACCGCCTCCCGGCCCCATGTGCAGGAGGGGAGTGTTCTCAGTGCTCTGCTCCGTCTTCCCAGTTGCTGCCTCATCCCCGTTGTTAATTACGATTCACTGAGTGCCCCTACTGTGTTTAGCACGCCGTTGTTCCCCGCCCGAGGCCTTGCAGTCTAACGTAGCCAGACAGATGACTCCGGCATAAACCACCCTCCCCGAGAAGGTGCTTGCCTCTTCAAGGCATCAGGTTTCTCAAGGTTTTCTGTGCACGTGGTTTTCCATTTTTAAAACTCCTCGTGGGAGACATGGAGATGACTCTGGGGTGCGGGCAAGGGTTGGAGGCAGGGCTGGGAGGGCAGAATGGAAAATGTCTGTGTCAGGGTTTTTGAGAAGCAGTAGCACCCCAGGAAGGCTTTTGCAAGGCACGCAGTTTGTGACTCGGGATACGGCATTGTGGGGGGCGGGGGGGGGCAATAGCACACCGGGAAGCAGGAGAAATGAGGGCAAGACCCCTGAGAATGACCCAAGTGCAGTAGCCAAAGGTGTAGCAGACATGCTTACACCCGCTCAGTAGCCTGTTCCTTCACTAACGCAACCAGCCCTGAGTACCCATTCAGTCTTAGCTGGGAATGCTGCTAGATCCGGGGGACTGGTCTTTGTCTGCCCTCCGGAATCTCAAAGTCGACTTGAAGAAGTGCAAGTTCATCCTCAAGACTGTTGAAAAGCCTGCGATTCCTGGCCCCTTTGTGGTGCCCGCTTATGGAGTTCTTCCCGCATTTTGCACACATCACAGTTTTCGATGCTTTTGTGTGTAGTAGGCGTGCTTATTTATTACATAGCTCCCCTTCTGGAGGAGAAGGACCTACTTATTCGATTCATGCGGCCCCAGCCCAAGGGTAGTTTTTGGTTCATGGTAAGCATTTGATAAATATTAATTGAGTCAATGAAGCCATGAATGAATCAATGAAACCATGAGTGGATCAGTGAACGAAGCTTCGTATGGTGTATTAGAGGAATGAAGGAGGTATAGTGAGGAGGCAGGAAAGGATTGGTTGGAGGAAATCCCACGTAATCTGCTCTGTATGCTCCCTATCTAATAACAACAATAGCACCATCGACAGCAAAACCAGTTTCTACCACACACTGAACACCAAGTCTGTGCCAGGCTCTGAGCTAAAAGCCTCACCTCTATCATGTCCTATGAAATAAGTATGACTACCCTTATTTTGTAGGTGGAAACTAGGGCCTTCAGGAAACTAAATAATTTGTCCTGAATAAGCTGCATTGTGATCAGCAGCAGGACTGGGATTCTCATATGACCCCCTTCGATGGTGCTCAGAGTCCCTCTCTCTTCTTGCCCATAAAGGATTTTCACTGTCCTATAAATAACTCTCCCTCATAAGACTGAAGCAAGAGAGGGTCCAGCTGGATGGAGGGAACTTTGGGTGTATGGATGCTTTCCACGAGAGAGGGAGACCCTCCCCCTTGGGGAACTTTCAAGAAGGGAACTCAGAATGGTTAGTGTGAGGTGGTTCTGGGATCCACTTTGGGGACAGAGAGATTCTCCTGGGGTTCCTTTACGGACTCTCTCAGCACCATTAAACTGCTAATGGGAGGTGACAGTGCTTGACATTTGGTAATTAAAACATCTACCGACTGAATAATAACTTTTTATTGACAATCATACTGCGGAAGGTGAAATTAATTTGATTTTAGACATTCTAGCTATGGCCTCAGCTGGAGAGGGGCCAGCATCATGAGAAGGAGTCTCTGATCCCCTGGAGGGTGGTGAGGTGCTCTCAGGTGACCTCAGTTCAGGCCAAGCCTGAGGGAGCAAGTATGGTCCAGCTCACTAGGGGGAGACCCTGCTGATTGAGGCAGCTGAGGGGTGCAGCCCATTGGGGGGCTTGGCTGCAGGGGACTCTACAGTTGCTTGTGGATTCTGGATGCCAATTCTGGAAGGAGTTTGGGGAAATACTGTCGAAGGCAGAGATATGAGGTGCCTTGTAATCCATGAATAGCCAGCACAACCCCCTGGAGGGTGGGGAAGAAGCTTCCAGCTCCAAGAGGACTGGTGTGTGGATGAGTACGGGCTGAGGGAGAACGGTGGTCAGGAAGTGTAGGAGGTGTCGACATCATATAGCCGCTCATTTCATTCCAGCAGTCCAATTCCCCAGGTGATTACTTTATTCTCATTTTTACAGACGGGAGCCAGAGATTCTAAGAATTCAGCAGCTTGCATAATGCCATACTGCTACTTAAAGACTGGGGGTTACTTTGTGACTAGGACTGGCCAGATCTAATCCTGGGAAACTTTTATGTCAAGATGCATTTCTCTAGTGTGAAGGCAGAATGCTGATGCCCCAGGAAAAGAGAGATTGGCTTGGTCAAAGCCACAGGAAGACCAGTTCACGTATGGCCATTGACATCACCATTCACTCACGAGAGGATGCTGGGTGAGAGGGATCCAGACAAAAGGATGTTTGCTGCCACGTTCTATGACTAGAGCCTGTGCTAGAATTCTGTTTGCACTTCTCTCAGAGCTTGGGTCACTCAGGAGACAAGGGCCCAGCCTGAAATCAGAGTTAAGACTCACCATTGGTCTACACTCTCTAATGCAGTGACCACCAGCCACATGTGGCTATTTGAATTAATTAAAATTAAGTAAAATTTAAAAGGCAGCATCTCAGTACCACCAGGCGCATTTCAAGGGCTCAGTAATCACCTGTGGCTACCATATTGGACAGCGCCAATTGGTCTCCTTCTTACAGATGTTCTAATGGACTGTGGCAAGCCAGAGGCCCGCTTGGCTCTTTCTGGCAGCGAAGCAAGAGTGGATCCTGGTCCTCACTTTCAAGCTGGGAGACTCTGAGTTAAAGGTTCACTTTCTCAGAGCCTCCATCTTCTACTGGTAAAAGGGAAGGTGGGGCTGTTGTGAGCATGAAGCCATGGTGTGTGGAAAGCATGCTCCATGGTCCTGGGCATACAGTAGGTGCTCATTAGAGTCTGGCACGGTCTTCTTATCACCAGAGACAAAGACAAGCCCTTTGGTCTGGCGTGTTTCTCCTACAGATTGATTTCCATTTGGTCTATTTACCTGAGGCCACAAGTCTTTCTGCTACTTAACCCTAGTTGCTTTTGGAATAAATATCACCAGAAAAAGGAAAAAAAAAAAAGCCCTCCTTGGAGGCACCTATTTTTTCCTGGATCTGCTCATGTGATAAGCCACCCTCTGGAACCTACTTCCCCTTCCAGGGCTGGGTTGCGGCACTCTGGACTTTTCCCTGGGTCTTGCATCTTTCTCTTTTTTTCTCCTACCTTTTTCTCCGCCTGTCCTTCATGCTACTGTAACAAATTGAAATATTGACTTCCTGGAGCTTGTTAATTAGGGACAGAATGCCCATCACTTGGCACTTGGACCAGCCAAGGCTGTCTTGTGATGCCCTGTCCTACCTGAGGAAGAGGCCGCGGAAGGTAAAGCACTGAGTGGTTCTCAAACTTGGGTGTGCGTCCAAACCACCTGGAGGGTTTGTGACAACACTTGTGTCCCCCACATCCTCCGTGGGCCCCCTACCCTGAGTTTCAGATTCAGTAGGTCTAGGATGGGGCCTGAGAACTTGTATTTCTTTCTTTTAATGGAAGTATAGTCGACACACACAATGTTACATTAGTTTCAGGTGTACAACATAGTGATTGGACAAGTCTCTACGTGATGCTGGGCCCAGCCCAAGTGTAGCTACCACCTGTCACCACAATGCTGTTACAATACCGCGGACTATATTCCCTGGGCTGTACCTTTCATCTCTGTGACTTACTCTTCCCATAACTGGAACTCCCACTCCCATTCACCCATTTTGCCCCCTTCCCTCCCCACCCCCAAGAACTTGCATTTCTAGCAAGTGGCCAGGTGATTTTGACGATGCTGGTCTGGAGACCACGCTCCGGGAATCCCTCTTTTAGGCCATGCCTGCCTGTCAGCTAAGAAATATCCATGTTAGCATTACCTGGAGAGCTTGTTAAAACACAGATTACTGGGCCCCATGCCCAGAGTTTCTCCTTCAATTAAGGGGAGGGAGATGGAGCCCGATTAATTGTGCATTTTTAAGTTCCCAGATGAGGCCGATGCTCCTGGTCTGGAAACCACACTTGGAAGAACCACTGGTGTCTTTCTATCAGTGTTAGCTCTGAGATCTGTCAGACATGAGGTCAAAACCTGTCTCTGCCACTCTGAGGCTTTAAGCTCTCTGCCTCAGTTTTCCCATCTGTCAAATGGAAACAAGGGCCGAGGTTGTTGTGAGGATTGGGTAGTCTAGTAGTAGGTGCTAAATAAATGCTTGAGCTGTCCTGACTGGGCTGCAGCGAGGCTGTCAGAAAACAGAACATTCATAGCTCAGGGTTTGCCCATCTGTGGCTCTCTGCTGTCCCCCAGCCAGCGCTGCCCTCCCTCCCCTCTCTGCCCCGCCCCCAGCCTGCCAGTCCTGTCAGCTCCCCCCCGCTCTCCCCCTGCCCCAGCTAGGCTGCCAAATCCCTCAGCTTTCAAACACCTACCCCACCTCCAGCCTCTTGCTACCACTCCCCAAATTTCCCGAACAAATTGTGTACCATCAAATTGTGTGTTAACTGTGTTACGATAAAATGAACTGTGTTTATTTCCAGATGACCTGGAGCTTTTGGCCGCCTTGCCTAAATGTAACTAAAAGCAGTTAAAAAAAAAAAATAAAGACAAACAACAACAGAAAGTAATAGACAGATTCACTTGATGCGCCACTTGGGAGAGAATGGACACCATCCCCCACAGATTCCTAGCTGCCGGGCAGCGTCCTGCCACGGGGGTGGATCCAGAGAAAACCAAAACCAGTCCCTAGCTGAGCCGGTTGGGGGAGTGTCACCTTCCTTCCTCTGGGGACCCCGAGAGCCCCCTGAGGGGAATGCGAGGTGGAGGGCTGGTTTTGTCCTGGAATCTGCGAGAACCAAGCTGACGGTTCCCGGTTCTTCATGCACTGAGCTACTCTACACGGTAGAGTAGCTCTCCGGATCTGAGGCCCAGAAGCAGGACTCAGAAGCAGGGCCAGGGATCAGAGTAGGGGTTCCTGCACAAGGACAGATATTATATGTAGAAAAGCAAGAATTATATGCCTGCTAATTCTTGCTTCTAGCACAATCCTTGTGCATTTAGCATAGCTGGTCAACCTATTTTCTCCGAAATTCTCTCATCAGGAGCGCCAGTGCATTCCAGCTCTGTGACACGGGAGTGTGTCATTTGTCTCCCCCAGCTTCGGTCTTCCCAGCTATAGAATGGGAATAATGACGCGTTAAGTCACAGGCTTGCTGTTCAGAGTGAGGGACATATGGTCATAAAACCAGACAGCACGGCGCCTACCGTATCGTACGTGCATGACAAATATCTGCTCCTGTTGCCTCATCTTAGCTGCATCGGAAGCTCAGATCTAGGTGTTCAGAGACGCAGGTGCTGCTCTCAATGCATTGGCCAGTGCCCACCCCTCGCTGGGCTCTGGCTGTGGAGAAGGGACGGGCTGGAATCTTCTGAGCAGTGGCTCCGTGGTTCTCTCATTTCTGCCCACATTGCATTCCCAGGCACAAAGGCAGGCTTTTCTCTGCAGAACCAGTCAGGAGGAAAGCGGTGCCCACCCCTTGCCCTCCTCGTGGGGATGTGGTGAGGTCCTGGGCCTCAGGTGCGGGGAGGCGTGTGCAATCCCCAGCTCATCGGGCCTTGGACTTAATCGGAGCTGCCTCCTACATGACTGCCATCCATCTCCCGGAGGCAGTCGAGACTCCGTAAAGATGAGTTAGGATGGGAAGAATGCGGTAGGACTGAACCCTAATCAGATCATTACTGCAGCAAGAGAAAAAAATCATGCCGGGCCAAGCTGATGTGTCTTTCTGTATCTCTTATTTATTCCCTAATAGCTTTTATATATCTCTGTTTCTGCTGGAGTTAGGAATCTTCCTTCTCCTCCTCCTTTTCATCTGGGCCCCCTTTTCTCTCTCCTTGGTTTTTAGTCATGGCTTTTCCTTTTGGCCGCCAGTTGAAAGTGGTCCTTGGGCCCCTGGTTGCTAAGAGCATCATTCGCGGACTTGCAGCTCGGGATGGGAGGAGATGTGCTGCTGTGGCTGGCCCTGGGTTCCCCCTCCCAGGTGGCCCTGCAGACCTCAGGCAGGCACCGAGTGCACAAGTGGACAGGCTTCTGTTTCACGGGGTGGTGGTGGGAGGGCACTGGTGATCAGGGAGGGCAGTGGTGATCAGGAAGGGGAGAGGATGCTGGAAAGGGAGTTAGAGCAAAAAGAGCAAGGGTGCATGGGAAGGAGAGGATGAGGCCTGAGTATTGACCACCTGACGTTAAGCAGTCCTCAGAATAGGACCTGTTCTCATGGAAGGGAGAGCGGCTGGAGTTCTCCCTCGCTCTAGCCCTGGTCATGTTCCTCTGCCCACTCACCACATCTGGGTCATCCGTGATGATCCTGTGCATCCCCACCTGCTTGACGGCTAGCCTGAGCACCCACAGATCCTCCGGCCACCTCTCGTTGGTGCCACACCCCTCCTGGCCCTCCCGCTGGGCCCAGGTTGGTGGGTGATCCAGGCAGGAGGTGGAAGGGAAAGGGGAGGGTGCTTGGAGCCTATGGGAGACCCGGCGCAGGTAGGTCTGAGGAAGCTGCCCAAGGCGGTCAGACTTCAGGGCACTTGGTACTTGCTGCTTCTTCTAGTACTGACCTTTTCTCCTCCTACTCCTCAGACTTCCTTTTGGAACATGGAGGCCAGTTTTCTGTTGAGTTCATTGATGTTGAATTCACATATTTTTCCCCCATTGATGGTCCTGTGCTATAGGGCAGCACTAAGGATGGCGGGAGGAGGGAAGAAGGAAGCAGGACAGCAAAGGCTGTGTGGTGGGTCCTGCCCTAGCTGGTGTGGCTCTTGCTGTGGCCTCCTCGACTTTTCCTGAGATCCCTCTAGACTCTAAGCAGTGACCCGTGAACTCTGGCTAAGGAGAGGAGGCACCTTGCTTTCCTGAGCTCTGCGGGTGCTGAGGTCCCCGGCCTTTTTACCAGGTCAGCTTCCTTTGTTGAGGTCAGCAAAGGTATCTGGCCATGTACCACGGATGCAGTGAAACACTGAAGGAGAGGATGCAAAGAGGCAGATGGCGAGCTGTAGCTGGCATCTGGTAGTTTGGAAGCAAAATCCTGAGTGTTCTGTGCCAACTTCCTCCATGTCGTGGCCCCATCTGTCTGCCAGCCCTATTCACGGGGACCTGGGCATCTCCGGGTCCAGAGTGTCGAGGTCCTGCTCTTCCTATGAGTTGTCTCGCATGGGCATGACTCGGCAGGGAGCATGCTTCCTCACGGGAGGAGCCCGTGTGGCTCTCTGGGCCCCCGGGCTCCCTGGAGACCCTGCTCCCTTCGACACCACTGCGTGGCCATTGGAATCCCAGGTGTTTGCGTGTCACTCCAATTCTCTAAGTGGGTAGATTTGGTGAGCACCTTTCAGTTGTCTCCCCTCTGGATAAACTTGTGCAAAGTTGCCCGTGAGTCATAAAGATCATAGAAGTACAAGGACTTGGAGTATTAATAACAGGACTTCAGGGTGTTGTGCTGTGAGCTTCCCAACAGCATCTTGGGCTGTGATTCATCTTGGATCGAGGAGGCCGGGTGGTTGCCCAGAGGTGGTTAAGATGTCTTTCTTCCTGCAAGGCTGTTCTCAAGGCTCAGTCTTCTGCCACAGAGCTGGAGAGCAGGACTGAAGATCTGAGGCAAGGCTGATGACCCTTGATGCTTCATCTGTCCTGTGTCATTGACCCCTTCCTCATCGGTGACCTTGACTTCCACTCCATTTGGGCGATGCAACAAGGACATTCCTTGGCTTGCCCCGTGGCTTGGAATTTCTCTAAGATCCGGACTTCTCTACCTCTCTCCCTCCCTTCTTCCCACTGCCCCTCTTCTTTATACCCATCTTTCTTCCCGATGTCCCTTTTCTTTATACCTTACCTTGACGTCCCATCTCTTGGCCCCCTGTGACCTCTGGGTCCTCTTGGCTGCATTTGCTTCCCCATCCAGACCCACCCCATTGTTAGCCATTCAAGGTATCTCCCTAGAACCCTAGACTCCCCCACCCCACGAGCTCCTCGTGCTCTTCCTGCTTTTACAGTCCCTACTCTGCTGATCCCCATCATGTGACTTTCTGTTCCCAGTCCTGAGATGCTGAGCGGGGCAGCCATAGACCCATGCTCAGTGGGTCCACTGCAGATCTGGCATTAAAACCTGCCAGGACCCTCCCTGCTTTTTGGCAGGCCTTTGATTCAGCTCCTGTGCACCCCACAGCAGCGGTCTCAGGCCCCGTCCATCCCTTTTAAGCCCTGTGGCTTACTTCTGTAACCCTCAGGGAAATATCCCACCTGCTTTGTGGAACTTGGAGCTGCTCAGGGCTGTACTTGGCAGTCTTCCTCCTCCTGAACCTCACTGTCCTTCTGTATCCTCACCTTACCTCGCCCGTATCACTTATAGAAGCGTCCAGGCAAGTGTGTTCATTCATTAAATGTCCATTATGCACTCTGTTTCTGACGTAGGAATATACATGCCACCGAGTCCCGCCTAAGACAGTCATGGCCTGCAAGGTATTGACTCTCATAAAAACTACCAACAGGGTGTCACAGCATAATGATGGTGGTAATAATAGTGATGAGAGCAGTTTTCACTAATGAGCACTTAACTCCATTAAGCCCTGTGTCAAGGGTGTTTTTGTTTTTTTTTGTATGTGTCACACTTAATCTTGACCCCAATCCTCTGCGTTAGGGATTTACAGGATTCTCATCTTATAGAATTAAAAACGGGGGCTGAGTGCTTCAGTAAGAGGTAGAGTTGGGATTTAACCCAGAGTGTCCCTCCAGATTCCTCTGCTCTTGCCCCCTTTTTGCCCTGTTTTCCTTCCTCATGGGTGGGCTCACCCAGGGAGGGTCCCAGAGAGCCTGCAGCCCCCCTCTCACATTGCCTGTGCCCTCTTGGCTTTCCCAGTTGGTGCCTTTCTGCTGAACAAGCACTGCTGCTCTGACCCACCACAAATTTAGCTGCTGAGCACGTGTAGAATCACATCGTGCTTTTAACTGCAGGCAAAACCCAGCCCCCTGGGAACTGTCCCAGTTTGAGGGTTAAAAAAAAAAGGCAGTCATGTTAAAATAGAGATAAATACTATAGACAGAAAGAGACATGAAAATAGATCCAGGAGGGATGGTAGATACTCTATCTAAATAGATACCAGAGATAAATACATGGAAACCATAGATAATTATTGTAGGGAGTTATGCTCAATGGGAGTCTCTATGGATAAATGTGTAGACCAGGCATAGTGGAATAATACAGAGGAAGTGAACTGAAAGCAGCCGTGGGAGTCTACAACTCCGAGGGGCTGTGCTGACCGGGCCTGAGCCCTCAGGAGCACACACTCGGTGGAGCTGGTCCAGGAGAAGGTCGACAATATGTAGGTGGACGGCAATATGCGGGGGCCATGTGGGATGCTGGGCAGAGGGAGTGAGTGGGATTAACTGGGGAGACTCATTGGGGTTGGAGGAGATGAAGGCGGACTTGTGAGCATTTTCTGCTTACACAGGGATGTGGTAGGCCCATTGGAGCCTGGGAGGAGAGAGGCTAGCTGGAAAGGGGTGTCAGGCCCAGGCCCTTCCAGGGGCCCCACTGAGGGGGGCTCAGGGTTCCAGTCCTATAAGGAGTGCCAAGTTCCCCTTATAGTAGGTGAGCTAGCCAAGCAGGCTGTCGAGAGGTTGCAGCCCAAAGTCATGACCACACAGAGAAAAATCCATCTCAAGGTAGCGCTGTTCCTCTTTTTGATGATTGTGGTTCTATTGTTATTGGATTTGGGGTTAGCCAAGGCTCTGCCCACCGGTAGCCAGGGAAGATAATGGAAAAGTAGGGTGAACTTGGGACAGACAGCCACTCACGTGTCCTTCTCTGCACCCTGGTCTTTGCCTCTTCCTTCCCCTGTCCATCCAGAACTTTGCAGTTCTGTTAGACGAATGTTCTTGACTGTGCTGTTTGGCTATAGAATTTTCTCCTCAAGGGCATACAAAATGGGCAGGAGGGGGCTGCAGTTCAGGAAAGCAGGACAGTGTGTCTGTCTCTTTATTGGCCTTCAGTCACTCCTTTGGGTGATTGAATAGGAAGGGGGTCTGCAGGCCTTAGATGTGGACTTTTATCCTGGACGGAGATCCCGTCTTCTTATCTCTCCTTTTCCAGGTGGAAGATAGGACTGTTCACTGTCCTTTTGAGGGCCCTTGGCTTTGATAGCTAACTACCCATCATTTTCCCATGCATGTCTGGGAGACATAATCCACTGATTATGTTGCCTTGTTTTGGGGTGGGTTGGGGCTGTGGAGCATAGGTACACGTGGTCTTTACCTTCAGAGAGTTTGATATCAGAAAAGTTTATGTCAGAAAGCCAAATTGTGGTTCTGTCTCCAGTGGGGACAAAGAGCTCAGGTGGTTGTTTCCTTTATATCAGGAGTTTTGTCTTCTACACATGATTTAGTTGCTATGGTGTTCTTCCAAATGTCCTAAGGTGTGGATATGGTTCTCAGGGCTTAGTCCTACCAGTTAGCCATGCTGACGAAGCCACTTCTCCCTGAGTCGGGGTCTGTTGAAGGAGAATTGTGGGGTATGACTCATGGAAGTGTGAAGAGGGTCCAGCAGGGGCATACTGAAGCGGTCTAACAAAGCCCTACAGCTGTCTGATTGGAGAGTGTTAGATGGAGTTTAGCAGAGAGCTCGGGGCCCTGAACCTCTGTTGGGTTAAAATTCCTGCCCTGTTTGTAGACAAGAGAGGTCTCCATAAATAAGAAGGGGAACAATTCTCAGGAGAACTTTTTCAGTAGGAATTTGGCTAATCGAGTCTCTAGCTGGGCTTATCCCTGAGGATTCATGAGAATAAAAATTGAGGGGACAGGCATCCAGATGGCATATGGTAGGGGCATAGGTTCTGCTCCAGCAATATTCTGGGGTATTTGCCCAGTCTTGGCTGTCTGGAACACCCTTCCCTCCCCTCCAGGCAGGGGGGTGTCCCAGAGAATGGGCAGCCCTGAGCAGCCATCTGGTCACCGGGCAGAGCCTCAAACCACCTGACTTGGGGACAGGGACCATATGGATTTCTCAAGGTTTTACCTTGCTTACTTTTGACTTTAGTTTTAAAGTCCTCTGAAATGAAAATAAGATGAAGGACAAAGTTTTTTCCTAGAGAGCCAGAAGCTATGATTACCATGGGTCCGTCCCCCCCCCCCCCCCCCCCCCCCCCCCCCCCCCCCCGCCCAGTAATGGAATGGTCAGACTAGTAGGCAGTAGGCAGGATGATAATCCAGTAGACAAAGGATGGGGATAGAACTGGAAAAACCAGTCTTCCATGCGAAGTTGGCTACTTATCAGTAGTGAGAAGCTAAGATGATCTCTGTCTTCTCTCTATAATGGGTAGAGAAAGTACAATCATGGAGCTCGGATCTGTCAAATTCAGGGACACCATTGAGTCACCTAGTTGAGTGACCTAATTTTTTGTAGCCTCTTGATAGATTACAAAAAATTTTTATCAAGCCTGGGTTATGTGCCAGCGAGTGTGCCAGGCATTGGAGAGACTGAGGAAAGCAAGATGAGGTCCCTGCACTGAAGGGGCCCTCAGTGCAAAAGACATTATTCTCATTCACCATGCCTCTCTCTCAACCGTCAGGAAACCATGTGGTCCATTGTTGTGGTGGGGGCGAGGGGACACTGAGTCCCAGAGTGAAGGAGTTACACGGAATCAGGGATGGGACTTGGGGCTCAGCAGCAGAGACCCCAGAAAGCTGTTTTGTACTGGTTTGGGCTCTTTTAGGGCTCTGGGGTTCTTTCATTTCCAGCCTTTCTTAATCTAGACATTGAACCCCACTGCCATTGGGGTGGGGGGAGGTGTGGATGAGGAGGAATGACAGTTGTGAGCATGGAAGCCGGACAAACCTGGACAGGAGGCCCAAGTGTGCCTCCTGGAGCAAATGACTCCCCTCCATAGGACTTCGTTTCCAACCTGTGAAATAGGGATAATAATGGAACCTACCCCAAAAGGCTGTGGGCATGTTACTGAGACAATGCATGCATCTTTCCTGGCATTTTAAGAAAGAGAATCAAAAGAGAGGATGTAGAGGTTGTGGATGTGACGTTTAGAGCTGGAGGAAGGTCATGTGTGGCCTTGATGGACTATCTGTATTTGCTTCTTAGGGCTGCCATGCGAATTACCACGAACTTGGTAGCTGGAAATAATGGAGATTTAGAATCGTACCATCTAGAGGCCGGAAGTCTGAAATAAGGTGCCCGCAGGACCATGATCCCTCCAAGGCTCTTGGGAGAATCCTTCCTTGTCTCTTCCAGCTTCTGGTGGCTCCAGGTGGTCGTTGGCTTGTGACTGCATACATACAATCTCTTCTTCTGTCTTCACATGGCCTTTTTCTCTGTGTCTCTGTGTGTCCTTTGCTGTCTCTCATAAGGACATGTGTCCCTGGATTTAGGGTCCAGCCTAATCCAGTGTGATCTCCTCTCAGTCCTTGCCTTAATTACATCTACAAAGACTTTCCAAATAAGGTCATAATCTGAGGTTCCAGGTGATCCTCTTCCTTTTTTGGAGGCTGGGGAGCACTGATCTGCATTGACCAAGATAGAAGCAAGGGAGGATCTTTCTCTTTTCACCCAACTCATCAGTCTCTGGCTTCTAGGCTCCTGGTTACTTGGCCTTTCGTGACCAAAGAAATGCAGCTGTCAGATGGATACTGTGCCAGGTGTTGGAGTGTGAAGATGAAACAGAAGAGAGGAAATGTGCTGCAGATGACTGGGGGCCAGCCAAGGGCTGTCCCAGTGCTCAGTGCCTGGTACCGTTGGGACGTCCATGCTCAGTGCCCCGGGGAACTCAGTCTTCAGGGGATGGTGGGTGGGTCATGAGTGGAGGAACAGCCTGGGGCTAAGGGAGCACCACAGGGATGCCCAGCAGAGCATGGGTGTTGTCCAGAAAGGCCTCCCGAGAGAAGTGGCATCTGAGCTGAGTTTTTCGGGACATAGAGAATCAAGTAGTCAGAGAAGCTCTTTCTGGACAGATTGGAAATCTGTAAAAACAGACTTGAGAGAACAGGCCAGTGCAGAGAGCCACCAACAGCTCTGTCAGTCCCTGGGGGTATGAATACCTTGGAGGTGGAGAAGTAAGAGAGGAGGCTGGGCAGGCATGGTAATGCATGCCACCCCCATCATCAACATCACCGCCATGTATGGGACCATGGAACCTAGCTCTGACCCCAGTCTGAGGAACTCGGTCTTTCCCCCAGAGCAGTGCAAGTGTGTGTGTGTGTGTGTGTGTGTGTGTGTGTGGCAGGTGGGAAGGCACCTCACTCGCTAAACACCTTTATGTGGAGAAAACAAGAAGTTCTAAATGCCTGGGATTCTGGAAGTGGAGGAGGATAGGGGGCCTTAGGACTTTGACCCGGGGAGCGCCCGGGGCAGCACATGGAGAGGTAGGCCTGGGGGAAGGAGGCTCCTCACCCCGCTGACAAAGCCGGTACTGAGAATAGTGATTGCAGTGATGACAATGACAGAATCAGTTTGGCTGTGAGTAGCCGCACCCCTCCCCCTACAAATAATGATGCCTTTAAAAAAAGAATCAACTTTTGGGGCACCTGGGTGGCCCATTCGGTTAAGTGTCCAACTCTTGGTTTTGGCTCGGGTCTTGGGATCCAGCCCCGTGTGTCAGGCTCCATGCTCAGGGCGGAGTCCGCCTGGGATTCCCTCTCCCTCTTCCTCTGCCCACCACTCCCCTTCTCCCCTCCCACCCCCCCCCCCCGCCTGCTCATGAATGCACTCCCCCCCCGCCAAAATAAATAAATACATCTTGAAAAAAAATCAACGTTTATTTCTCTCTTACGAAAAAAAAAGGCCTGTGTGACGTTGGCTTTGGCGAGGACTTGTCACCCCGCCAGGCACCAGCTGGAGAAGCAGGAAGTGAGAAGGACGGGCCTTGCGGGGGACTGAGAGTCAGTGGGGGCCGCCTTCCCCAGCCAGGCGCCCCGCCGCGGGTCTGCCTTGCCGTTCCTGCTCTGGGCTGCTTCTCTTCATTAAGGTCAACCAGTCCCGACCTGCTTTGGGCACTGAAGGCAGGACGTTCAAGATGCTCTTTTTTTTTTTTTTTTTAAGATTTTTTATTTATTTATTTGTTAGAGAGAGAGAGCACAAGCAGGGTAAGTGGCAGGCAGAGGGAGAAGCAGGCTCCCCACTGAGCAAGGAGCCCGATGTGGGACTCGATCCCAAGACCCTGGGATCATGACCCGAGCCCAGAGGCAGACACCTAACCAACTGCACCTCTCCAGGCATCCAGGGCATTCGAGATGCTCTTAGCAGCCGCAGGCTGACCCTTGCCCGTTGTGGGGAGGGAGGTGCGAGCACTCTGTGTCCCTTCAGACTGTTGGCGGGCAAGCGGGAGGTCAGTCCGTCGCATGAAGGAGGCCTCGGTGGGGCTCTGTTCGCAGAGCCCAGTGTGATCAGTAAATAGTCAAACGTGACCATGATCTTGTACTATTACAAGTATAGGTTTCACGGGCAGGTTAAAGTTAAATTTATTCATTTACTTAATCTTTATTACAGGCATGTGTAATGATTTATTGATTTTTTTATTAGTTCATGGAGGGGAAGCCCAGTTTCTTGGCCAGCAGGTTGTCACCCGATGCCAGATTTGAACGTCGCTAAACAGGGGTCTGTTTTTGAAATAGTGAGAGAAATACTTAAACATAAAAATCAATAAAGGTACATGAAAAAATTGAAATGGATGAGCAAATTAAAAACAAGGTTTTTTTGTCCTCTTAATAAAGATCATTTAAAAATTTTTTTTTTTTAAGACAATAAAAGAAGAAAGAAGCGTGGCGACTCCTTGTCTGATAGCAAGGTACAAAACCCAGCCGCTGTGAAATTCTGGAGGAGAGAGATTGAGGTGGCCCTCCTGGGGGGTGCCCTGCTTCCACTCCTCCTCCCTGCACACACAGTGGCCCAGGTGGTCCTGTGAAAAGGACCCAACCCCCTATGGCTTCCCATCACCTGCAGAACAGTGTGCCCACTCTTCCCCATGGGGCTCGGGGCCACCGCCTCCCTGCCCTCCTCTCTCTCGTCCCTTCCTGCCAACCTCCCTGTGCTCTTCCTGAGCACGCTGAGCATGCCATTCCTTTGGGGACGTGGCATGAACGGTTCCCTCTGCACGGCACGTGCTTCTCCTGGGTGGTCTCATGGCTCCCTCCTCCACCGCATCCAGGCCTCTGCTCAGATGTCACCTCCACGGGAGGCTCCCCGCTCCCCATGTCGTACCCGGCCCCTTGGCCTGTTTCATGTTGCTCCATAGCACGGATCAGTGCCTCCTCGTATGTTCTGTGTTCACTCTTCTCTGTGTCATTGGTCCCATCCACGGGAACCGAGCTCGGTGAGGGCAGACTTGGCCTGCTGTGTTGCCAGGACCGGGCCCCTGGTGGACACTCGGCTGCTATTTGTTGCACCACCCAGCCTGTGTCCCTCCCCGTTTTCTCCTCTCCTCGGGCCTCACTGGATCACTGTGAGGTGGCCAGGGCAGACGTTATTGTCCCTGATGGAAAAACTGAGGTTGAGAGCCTTCAGGTCAGCAGTGGGGCAGGCCAGGACTAGACCCAGGGTCTCTGATCTCAGCAGCTGCTCAAGGGACAGCCGGACTTTTGAGGCCACACGTGTAGGTGGTGGGGACTAAGCAGGCCCCTGGCTGGAAGGACCAGACGTTCTCCAGCACCTCCCAGCACGGGGCTTGGAGAAAGAATAAATGCAGTCCGTGTTTGTGCAACTGAACAGAACTGAAATGATTGTAGTGATTCGGTCGGGGGCTCGTGTCCCGGCTTGTCACTGACACAGTTCCTTCAGTCTCTCTGAGCTTCTGTTTCCTCAACTCCACAATAAGGACAGGAGTTGAACTTACCTTCTGCGGGTAGGATTGTTGGGAGCACTCAGAGGGATGATGCCTTGCAAGTGCTTCACACAGGCCTGGAGTGTTTCAAAAACGGTGGTCCCTTTATTGATGTCATTGTTGCCCTGTGGCCGTGGCCCTTGGACGCTTTTGGAATGCTCGGACCTTGACCCTGAGTTGGACTCCCGTACTCCATAGTAGTTGTAGAAGCAATAGCGGGAAATCTTTGAGAGCACGGTCTAGTCGGCCAACCTTTCTAACAGACATGCAGTCATTAAAGCGTGGAAGACCAGAAGGGTTCTGTAGACAGGTGTCCTCGTGCAGAGGTTGGCCCGCATTTCCTGATATAGGCGGAGCCCCCGTCATGGTGGCTGTGTGACCCTGTGAGCACAACTCCCTCCTGGCTTAGTTTGCTAGGACTCATAATTTTGCCATAACAAAGTACCACAGACGGGCTGGCTTAAGCTACAGAGATCTCACCACGGTTCTGGAGGCTGGAAGTCCAAGACCAAGGTGTCAGCAGGGTTGGTTCCTTCTGGGGCCTTTCTCCTTGGCTTTTAGATGGCGGTCTTCTCCCTAGGTCTTCACGTGGTCCTCCATCTGTGTACGTCTGTGTCCAGATCTCCTCTTCTTATCAGGACACGAGGCGTATTGGATTAGTGGCCGACCCTCATGACCCTATTTTAAATTAATGACCTCCTTAAAAGTCCTTATCTCTAAATATGGTCACATGTTGAGGTGCTGGAGGTTAGGACTTGAACATGTGCTCTCCCTTCCTCCCTCCACTGTGATTCAGAGCGAAGGCAGCTCTCTCTGCAGACATGGCAGGTGTTCTAGAAAAGAGGTGCTAGCACCTCCTGCCACGTTCATTTGCCCGTGTTGGTTGAGGTGCCTTGGGACGCTTGCTCAGTGCACGTGGACGTGATTGGAGCTGTGCGCAGGATGGAATGTGTGTAAGGTATGTGCAGATGTGGGCCATGCGCGGGCTGTGTTTTTATGGGTCCGGGATAGTGTGTGTTTCATTCCAGTTTTGTGCCTGTAATTCAGGGTTTATAGGTGATGGAAGGAGGAGAGCGACAACGCAGTGAACATAGGACACGTGTACTCCTTACCAAGTGAAGTCCCCGGCTCTCGGGGCACAAAATCATTCTGTATTCTGCACTCTTGTCTCCCAGCAGAGCCATCCCTGATCTATCTGAATTACAGATTAACTGGCACCGAAGGGACAGCAGAATTCATTGAAATGAATAGCTTTCTAATTTATTAAAGGGCTTATTTATGCTGCTGGTATCAGGCACTCGTCAAATTCTTGGAGTGGCACAGGCCCCTCTCCTGCCCCCTGACCCATAGCTGCTGGAATATTTTATCTTTTCTAGGAGAGCTGTGACGGGCTTCTCAAATGGAGAGCTGCGTATGGCCAAAGCCAAGGGCGTGCGTCCCTTCTGTGGGCTGGTGGTGTCCCTTGTAGACGAGCAGTTAGCTTGCTGCCGCCGACCAACGTCTAAATCATTGGGAAAAGGCCAGAGTCCCACATTTCTCTCTGTGGGCTCAGAACAGAATGAAGGGGGACACTTCACTGGCAGCTAGACCGTTTGCTTATCATCATCCCGGGTGTGATGCCATTGAGATTTCCAGAACCTGACACGTGGTTCTTGAGATGCTCTCCTAAATATGACCCCACTTCACTTTCCGAGCCTCGTGGTTTTGGTCAGCTTAGAGTTGCATCTTATAGTTGGAGACTGTTGTTGTGTCTGAATATGCAGGAAGTTGCCTGCTGGGTTAGCCAGCGAGTTCTTTTCTTAGAAGTGAGCACTGGGCTGTGGTGGAGGGTAGTGGTGCTAGGGTTGCTTTGGGGCAGATTTTTGGAAAAGAGGTAGAAAATGGCCATGCTAGGAGTCCTTCAGGATAGAAGAGAGGCTCAAAGACAGAACTTCCCTCGTTTGACTTGAGATTTTCACTGACCTTTGACCTTTCAAAGAAAGCTACTCAGTCCCACTTGTGATAAAAACCTAACACACACCAGATAGTTTTCATCTATTTATTCATTTAACAACCCTGTAGGTTTGGTTGTCTTATCACTGCCATTTTACAGATGGAGAAACTGAGAGAGAAGTGAACTCTCCAAGGCCACCCAACTAGGAAATGGAGAAACTGGGATTTGAACCCAAGATCTATCTGATGTCAGAGTCCTATACTTAAGTGCTGCTCTGGATGCTCAAGTTTGCCTCTTAGCTCAAAGCCACCTGAGTTCCTGCAAACCTGCCCCTGACCCTGTCAGAGTCCAAAGCCCTGGGCTGTGCTCTCTGGCATCTGCTTCTGCCTTCTACCTGCCAGGCAGAGGGATGGGCTGGGAAGGAGTGGGAGATCTCACCCAGGGTGGGTGAGCTTTGTCACCCGTGGCTTCTGAGGTCTGAGCATCTGCTCGGCTGTTCGTTCCTGGCCCTCCTTATTCTTTGCGGGGGATTCGCTGCGTTAGCCGCACACTGACAGTAGGCTTCTCCCAGCCCATCATCAGAGGCAAAGGAAGAGTAAGCCCAAAGAGGTCAATCCTTCCTTCCCAGAAAGATATTGGGAGTAATTTCGAGTAGGTTTGAGGACGGGCCGGGTAGTGGCTGTCCAGAGGCGCAAGCGTGGGTGCAGCCTTGCTTGCTGGTGGGGAGGTGGTGGGATCAGGGTTGTGTTAGCACCCCTGCACCCTCCAGGGGCAGAGCTCAGTGCTCGGAGGGCAGACCTGACTTCTTGGGTGCTCTCCTGAACTTGTGGTTGACCGCAACATGGAAGAACCTTTAGCTTTCCTTGGAGGTCATTGGGAGCTTCCCGTTCCTGCACCTTCCAGGACTGGCCAAGGAACCCACAACTCACTGCCATGGGTCAGGACATGCTTCTCTCTGCTCCTGAGGCCACCTGCAGGAGTTCAAGTGAAAGTGATAATCAGGAGGGACTTTGTCCCTACCCTGAGCCTGTGAGCCAGAAAGAGAGCACTCTCTGCCCTCCGTGGAGGCCTCACGGTGGGAAGACACTGGGGGAGTGGCAGAAAGGATTTTGTCCACACTCTCTTAATTAGACATTTTCTAACTATGAGGAAGCATGCTAAGGTTTTGTGGAAGTCAGTGACGGGTGAGCTGTACATTTTGTGAAAATGCCGTCTCTGTCATATTTGAAATTTGTGTGAGATTATTTTAATTCTCGAAGCAGGTACCTTTCCAGCTCCAAATTATGATCTCATTGTCAAGCTGGAGCAGTGTATTTGTTCCCAAGTGGAACTGAGGCCCTGAGGCAGATGATAAACTATATAAGTATTGCTAACCATAGGTAGAATCTTTACTGTATTTGCTTTTCTAAATTGGGATCATGAACAACAACAACAAACAAGAAAAAAACCACAGAAATTTTATCATCTCTTTTCATCTCCAACCTTATGCCCTAAAATTTTTACTTATTATTAATATTTAAGAGCTATCACCATATGAATCATTGGCTATAAAAAGACATAAATTTTGCTCTATTTCCATTTTATACACATATTTCTTCAACTTCCTACCATATGATCGAGGTTCCACATTAAAAATACATACATACGAGGAAGGTCGGCACTTACAGTGCCTCCCCCCTTGTCTTAACTGATTTGTTCAGTTGTGAGCTCGAGGAAGCCTTCACCACCAGAAGCCACGGGACCGTCCCTCTCCTGTTCTCCTCTTGTGCCCCTTTTCTCTCCAGTTTGACCGCAAGCCATGCCTTAACCTACATACTGGCCATTCTGCCGCTGGGGCACTTTTCTTTGCCAGTTGCAGTCTTCTGGAAGTTTCATTGCCTCATTTTGGTGATGATGGAGGGAGATAGGATGTGAGCCCCTTTCAAGCCTGCCCTCCCTTCCTTATCAAGGCAACCTGAATCCTAAGTCTGTTCTGGCTGCCATGGAGTGGGGGGAAACTTTGACTCTGTATTGAGCAGACTTTGTGGCTGCCCCATGTCATGCCTCCCTCCCTGTTCTGGGTATTTTGCCGCATGGAATCCAGGTAGGGGGGAACCACAGCGTGGTGGTGGATGACACAAATCCTGGGTTCTCTTGTTGGCCGGTTGACTGGGTGTCTCAGGCAATTCACTGGGTTGTAATTTGGTCATGGGCCGGAAGCACAGGGCGTTGCCTGCTTTATCTGTACCAGAGTCTAATTGGCAGAGGGAAGCAAATGAGCCAGTGAATTTGAGAGTGCTTGGAATCATAAAGTGCTGTGCAGACGTAAGGAGATGCTGTAATCACGATGACCATGATGTTCCTGAGGGTCGTTGGTTTAATACATCTTCGATTTCCAGGAAATATGCTATTTGGTTGTTCTTATAAAATTGCATTATTCCAATCTGAGCTTGAGCCCAGTCCAAAATTGGGAGGTGCTTTCTCTCCTAGAACTGCCACTGATTCACCAGTGCCATTGGGTGGATGTGGTCACTAAGACGCCACATGTCCCCATCTGCCTTCTCCTCCTGCTTTAATTTTTTAAGTGGCACAGATCTGTCTTAATCTCTTTCCTATAGAGAAGTGGGGAGGGCTGAAAAGAATTGTTGGCAAAGAGCTTTGAGTTCGTCTGCAGAATTCCAAGGGCTTGGGGTTCTGCCGTGGGGCCGGGGCTTTGCATTCATAGGCAGAATCTAAGCTCACAGGATGCCCTCAGACTCGCCGCTTCCATCAGCCTCCGCCATTTCATGTCTTTGTAAGGCACAGGAAGTGTTCGTGCTCTAAGGTTGAACACAAACGTGTTGAAATCCTAGCTCTGTTCATTTCCACCAGCTTGATGTGGGCAAGGGACTACATTTTTCTGAGCCTCAGTTTCCTTATGTGCAAAATGGTGACATTAGTAGGACCTACCTCATGAAGTTGTGGGAATCCAGTGGGGGAAAAATGCATGCAAAGAGCACGCTGTCTGGGGCACAGTATACATTGCTGTATTTTCAGAAGCTAGGGACAATTCTCTGTGTCCTAATGACCCAGGAGGAAATCCTAATAGAGCCGTGAGTATTCTGGTTGGATCCCTGGGGTTGCCACCATAATGTCAGCTACCAAGGACTTTTCAGAACTCCAGAACCGAAATACGATGCACGTGCTATTTTCCATTGTCTATTCAGCCAGTCATTCATCCATTCCAGCCATATTGGATGCCTGGCAATACACTGCTCATTTGGTGGGACTTAGACATGATGCTAACATATCATTCCTGCTCTGCAGGGGCCTAAGCCCCCTAACCTAAGACCCCACAACCGGCTTCAAGACAAGGAGGACTGTACCGTGTTGGAGGGTGAGGTCGGATGCCAAGGAAGGAGGGGTTGGGTAGGTGAATGTGGCGGGGCACACAGAGCAGAACTCGTAGGAGAAGAGGACGTGAGCCAGGTCAGTGGGCTAGCAGAATACCATGCCTGGCTTGTATTGCGTTCCCAACAAATGGTAGCTATTAATGTTATTATTTGATGCTTTGCTCACAACGGGCATTCAGTGTATTTTTTGGATTGACTGCCTAACTGGCAGGACAAACAAATGAGGCAGATTTTATTATTCCCATTTCTTTTTTTTTCCCAGAGGGCCTCCAGCGTGTACTGAACTGGCACTCCCATCAGTCATGGGGCTGGAGCCCGAACTATTGCCCTTGCACTGAGTTCTCCACCTGGCTCCGCCCCCTCCCCCGACATGCAGCACATCCCCTCCCCCTCGGCACAGACCCGGGGGGTGGGGGGGCGCGGTGGGCGCAAATCTTCCTTCTGTCCACTTCCTGTAGCGTCAGATTAAATAATCAGTGCCTTTTTTGCTGAGCCTGATCTCAGGGAGGAGATGTGAACTTCCGATACTTAGCGGTTCCATTAATCCCAGATTTTCATCTCAACGAGATATTCAGACACATATCCACACCTCAGGACTCTATTAATAATAGCTAATATTTATCTAGCCCCTACTATGTGCCAGGCACCGTGCTACAGCATTTTCCAGACATTTCTTACTTTAAATATTATAACAATCTTAGAATCTCGAAAGGGAGGGGCTATTGTTTTTCCCATTTTTCAGCTAGAGAAACTGAGGCACAGGATAGGAAAAATAACTTGCTCAGCTGAGACCCAAAGACCTGGGACTTGAATTTAAAGGGTCTCTTCCCATAGTCGGAGCCCTTCACCAAGATACCTAACAGCCTTATCGTATGTCAGGAGTCAGATCCATAGCTGGTTTGCTCTTGTCAAACTCCGGGTGAATTGCAGGCACCCATGGTTGCAGATTTCAAGGACTGTTCATGAAAAGGACGCTTTACGAGGATCTTGTGTATCAGTCTCAGGAAGCTGCTCAAGCCCCCCCACAGCTCGGCGCTTCCACTGTTGATGGGGTCCGAGGTCTCCTGCCTTATCTACCTCGTGGAGCCACCCAGGTGCTACCCATGGGCCAGGCCATTGGAACCCAGTGGATCCTCTAAGCCTCATGACCACCCTATTTGTAAATTAGCTCCCGTCCCTCTCCGTCCGCCTTACACTGCTCATCTCCCTTTGAGGCTCTTCTTACTGTTTGACACGTATTTATGGGTTTACTTATCCACCGTCTGTTGCCTCCCCCTGGAATGTTAACTCCACAAGACAAGGGCTCTGTGCTGTACACTGTTGTATTTCTCGTCCCTACAACAGCACCTGCCGCACAGCAGACTCTTAATAAGTGTCAAGTGTGGTGAATGGACTTATTCCCGAGTTTTACTGCTGAGGACGGCAGAGCTCAGAAAAGTTAAGCAACCCTACACTCCAGCTAATGAGGCCCCCACAGCTGTCAGCTGATAGCCTTGTGCCCAAAGTAGCTTTAACTTCCCGCTCCTTATTGGTCAGATACCTGGAGCATGACACGTTCTTCCACGGGCCAGCGCTTCTATTGCTGTGACACCTTGGCTCTTGTGTGTGCCGGCAACTGTCCCCGCCCGGCAGCCCCCACCCGTGGCCCCTTTACCCAAAGACTTTTCACTTTCCCATCGCATTCTTCATTGATTTATTAGCATAAGCCATTTTTAGCTGACTATTATAATACATCCGTTAATTCCTTGTGATTACAATCAGCATTAATTAGGCTTAACCTTACAGTATTATACAGTGCCTGGCTGGAGTGGGGAGACTTCTGGCAGCGGGAGTCCAGATGCCCCTTCAGAAGCTGCCCGTGGACGTGAGCATGTTGGGGGACAGCAGTAGCATGCCTGCCCAAAGACTGGAGAAGTGGCCTTTTAAGTCCAACAGACTCGGGTTCAATGGACATTTCCACTTTGTAGCCATGTGTGCCCGCCTCTCTGAACCACAGCTCCTATTTTCACCACGTCATTGGGGGATTACAAGATAGCAGCCATGCTCAGTCCTCCCTTGGCCTCTCTGCAGGACATGCTGTGGGGTGAGGGAGCCCCATGTCAAGTGCTGTGTGCTTCCTGTCCCCTTCTTTCAGATGAACACCTGGAAATAGTTACTATATCACCGGCTCTGCACTTCTCCTTTAGGTATGGAAATTAGGGAACTGTGCCCATCCGACAGAGCCAATAGCCCTGCCCTTTAACATTTCCTGAGTCCCTACTCCATTCCTGAGTAGATGAACAATCCGGCAGAAGTCCATGGAAGCCAGAAAGAGTTAGCCAATCGGTCAGGGGAGGGCTTCTTTTCCACCTCTAACAAGCTCAGGTCTTATTTGCACCAGTGAGTACTCTTTTTTTGATCAGACATGAGAAGCGTTGGTTAGCTCTAATTCCCTAGTGCAGAATGGGAGACTTTCCAACATGCAAATGCCGCCATTAGTGGCCATATTAAAAGAGGAGGCTCTCAAATCAATAATTGGCATGGGCCTTAAAAGTATCAACAACAAAGTTTTTGTATTAGCTAACTGCCACGTGTTTTTGTGTTTATCAGTGTTACTATTAATGTTGGCCAACCACTGATGCTATGCCAAGTGGATCAACATTTGATTTAACCCTACCAGCAGCCCGATGAGGCAGTCACTGAGGTGAGCCCCACTTTATTGATGTGGAGACAAATATTTAGAGAGGTGAAGTGACCCAACTGATTTCATAGTAGTTAACAGAACGATGGGACTATGCTTGTGAATTAGACTTTCTCGTCATCGTGACCAGCACTGTTGTCTTTCCTCAATCAAGAGGAGTAAAAAGGCGATGTCAGAACCAGGTCCTCCCTTTTTTTAAAGCCTTATTCTTGGGTTGCAGAGAATGAGGATCAATGGGAAGAGACAAGAGGAGGGACAGGGAAAGCTTGATCTTCAGATGGGTTGCAAGAATTGAGAGGAGGAAGTGCTGGGTGGGTGAGATGGGGAAGAAGACGAGGGAGTGACAGGTACAAGCAAACCTTCCAGGCGGTGATGGAATTGAGCTGGCTCCCAGGAAGTGCAGAGTTTTGAGGGTCAGGCTGGGGCACAGGTGTGACTGGGATAGAAATGTACATTGTGCATTTGGGAAGTAACCAAAAAACATCTTTTTACTCAATAGTAAGAATTGTGGTTAGTAGATCATTAGGTGATGATGGGCTTTGAGTGTCAAGCCTAAATTATACATGTTTATGAATCAGGACACACCTAAATAAAGTTAGAGAGTGAATTTGAAGGAAACTCTGCCTACACACCCAAGGAAAATGTCAAATATGCTCTCTCTTCATACTGCTTTTTTAGGTTTTCTTAAAATGATAGTTTTGGCAGGCAGTATGTGTACTGGCCTTGGCGGGAGCTGGTTTTGGGATTTGAATTCCAGCATCACCATTTATCAGCTGAAGGACTATGGACAGGTTAATAAAATAGTTCTGAGTCTCTGTTTCCTTGTCTTTGAGATGGAGACAATCATTGCAAGGTTGTAAGGGTTAAATGAGGCAATATTTATAAGTTGCTTGGGACAATTCTTGGCCATAGTAGATATTCATCCAACAGTAGTTTGATTAAATGAGAGAATACAGGGTGCCTGTGTGGCTCAGTTGGTTATGTGTCTGTCTTTGGCTCAGGTCATGATCCCGGAGTCCCAGGATCGAGCCCTGGGTCAGGCTCCCTGCTCAGCGGGGAGTCTGCTTCTCCCTCTGACCCTCCCCCATCTCATGCTCTCTCTCTCTTTCACTCTCTCTCTCAAATAAATAAAATCTTGAAAAAAAGAGAAGTCAACCATTTTTAAAATAAATGCCACTTATTAGCTTAAGGATTAAAATATGGTGGGGCATCTGGGTGGCTCAGTCAGTTAAGCGTCTGCCTTCGGCTCAGGTCATGATTGAGTCTGGGGTTCCTGGGATTGGGTCCTGGGATTGAACTGAGCATTGGGCTCCTTGCTCAGTCTGTTTCTCCCCTCCTCTCTCCCCTAACCCCCACTCATGTTCTCTCTCTCTCTCTTGCTCACTCTCTCAAATAAATAAATAAAATCTTTTTTAAAAAAGGATTACAATGTGGTGACTTGGAGAAGCCTCTTGTTTAGGACCCATGAGTCCCCTCCACTGTGAAAGTTGTTCACCCACATATGTTCGAATTCCCACCAACAATAAAGAACGACAATGAACAAAGACCCTGATATTATTACATAACACTTCCTTTACTTCTCTTTGGAAGTTCTCTTGTTTACACTCATAATGCTTAACTGGATTTTTTTTTTTTTTTAAATTCTGGAGTAAATTGATAGAATGAAGACCTCCTGCCTTCAACAGAGATACCATTACGTGAAAAAAGTTTACAACAAGCTTTCCCAATAGATACGTTTCCAAATTGTTGAGTATAAAGTGGGTCTAGGAGCACGAGGAGAACAATGCTATGTGTGTATCTAACAAACTTCTTTACTGTCTAATGCTTTCCTAGAATTTTCTCCATCAGTTCCAGAGATGTTTAATCATTAATTCTGAACTATCTTTGATTATAGGGGACTTCTAACACTTTGAGTTTCTCTGTCCCAACTTCTCCTTCAGTTGGTTAATGATCTTAAAATACCCTCATCTGTACTACTGTGCCTTTAAAGGGCTTGCTATTTAAAGGCATCTTGGGAGGAATCCCCTGATTCACACATTTGCATATTAGGCCAATGTTCTGAGTGCGTTTGGGAAGTCAGCAGTTCCAAATAATACTGACAGCAGCTCCTTGGCTGGGATTGACATTATCCAGCTAAGGCTTGCTACCTACGGATCTTTCCCGTCGATCATTTCGCTTTGCCTAACTGCTGAGGTCAATGTCAAGATCAGCTGATGAATACTGGTGTTGGCTCACCCCGTAAACACACACATATTCTGAAATGGACACGTTAAACTAGGGTGAATTTAAAATTCCATTATGAAACACTGTGGGGTTTTTAATAGAATGCTAACAAACAATATTGTTAAGCAATTAAAAAATAATAAAGCAAACCTGCTTAAGTAGCTGTAACCTCACAGCTTGGAATTACGCCTGCTGCCCTGGGAACATAAACTCATGAGAACGAGGGGAAATAAGCTGTGAACCTAGACAATTTACAATAGCCTGGGCTTACTATGGAAGTAGTGGGAGTCGCACATCCTTGCATGGGGCGCACTTAGCAGGAGTCGGACTGGCTCTTCTCTCTTGTCTCTTTGGTGCCCCCATGCCATCATCCTCAGCTCCAGAGCTGCTTCTGTGCATCTTCTGTCAAGCACAGGGAAAATAAAACAAAACAAAACAGTTTCTGCATACCTTGCCAGGTCTGAAAAAAATCCTCCGATCCCTCTGTTGCCCTTGGTGGCTGTCAGCATTTCATTTCCTCACGGTGCTGCGGTGTAGCGGGAGGTTATGGTTGACCTTATGTGAGGCATTTGAAGCCTCAAAGAAACAACGTGACTGCTTCCCCATCGCACACCGTTGTATTCACAGCAATGCTGGTGTAAGAATCTGGATTAGAATTCAGGACCCTTGTGGCATCCATCTGTTGCTCTTGCCTTCCATGACAAATCTCTTTTCCTGCTAGGATGGTTTGCCTTTTACAAGATCTTGATTTCCATTTTAATAATCCCAAGCCTTCCCTCGACTCTGCAAAGGAGTTAAATTTAAATACGAAGCCTACATTTTATCTTGACATTTTCTTTAGAAGGCAGAAAAAATAAAAAAAAAAGAAAAAGAAGGAAAACGGGGGGCCAGATATTTAGTCTTCCCATCATGAGAGCAAAATCCTCATTTTCTTTCGAACCCTTTGTTCCAAGTCTCTCGGGAGAGGTGTAGGGCGAAGGGCTGCTTTGCTGGCCTCCAGGCTCTCTAGTTACCCCTGGAGACACCAGGAACGCTCTGCCTCCAGTATTCCAAGTCTCTGTGGGAAATGTACCCGTGTCAGCATTAAGTGATATGGCTTAAAGATAGTCTTGTCAGTCTAATTGATCTTGAGTCATTGCCTTTCCTGTCAGAGCTGTCTGTCTCCTTACCCATAATCCTCATCACTTTGATAGCCCGTCAGGTATATGGGACTTGGCCCAGCCTTGCCTTCATCCAATAACATTATGAAATTGATACTGACACTTCTATTGGCACTAATTTCTCTAAGAGATTGGAGCCAGAGGACAAGTGGTTTAGCTTCATGGCAGTTAAGCTTTCCAAGTAGATCAAGATGGCCTAAGATTGATTGACCTGTACCCTGAGGAAGGGGGAGGTAGAAGGGAGGAGAGAGAGAGGAGGGAATGGAAAATCATCATCATCATCAAGTGATCAAGATGGCCTAAGATTGATTGACCTGTACCCTGAGGAAGGGAGGAGGGAGAAGGGAGGAGAGAGAGAGGAGGGAATGGAAAATCATCATCATCATCAAGTGATCAAGATGGCCTAAGATTGATTGACCTGTACCCTGAGGAAGGGAGGAGGGAGAAGGGAGGAGAGAGAGAGGAGGGAATGGAAAATCATCATCATCATCAAGTGGTATTTATTTATGGAAGCATGTTGGCTAGAGTGGTTTGCTGCCTACTTGTGGTATTGCCCCCTGGTGTCTGGAGTCCAAAAGGGCAATTGATTCTACCCATGACCATCTTTTCTCCACCCCTCCACTTCCATACCCAGGAGGCCTAAGTTACCATTCATTAGAGTGATTCTGTTGTTTTTTCATCCAAAGCATAGTGGGCACTATGAAAAATCATACACAACAAGTGTACACAGGACTGCCCTAGGAAAATCAGGATGTTTGGTCACCCTCCTTTTAATAATTATAAACTAAACATATGTGAACTGAACAATGAGATAGTTTGACAAGTTTCAATTCCTTACCTGAATCTCCTTTAGGTTGTTAATGGATTCCCGAGGAAATTGGGTTTTGATGATGAAAACGAGAAGTTTTATGAATTGGTAGGTTTAATAATGTTACCTGATCTGGAAGTCAGTACAAGAATAATACCTGAAGAGTGATTGCAGGAAGTCACAAAGATGAAGAAGAATATGCATTTTGAGATTAGGTGGTTAAGTCTTGGGATTTTTTTTCCCTTTGTACCAATCTAGCCCATGTGTCCATCTTCAGGGAAATAAACGACTAACTCACTGCTACTACTTCTAGCATCTCCCTCATCTCCATCTACCTCACTGTCCCTTGGTGGGACATTTGGCTCGAGGATTTAATATCCTCAATGTATTACACTTAAGTATTTTATATATATTACCCATGGTAAAGAGTTTGTCTGGTGATATGGAGGAGTGAAATTATAGAGAAATGCAGACCAGTGAGTCTCCTTACACACCTGCTCAATGAACAACAAACTGGTATTGCTTCATGTGTGAGTTCACGTGTATTCTTGCTCAGGAGCACATCTGTGTGAACACACATGGGATCTCCAACATGTGTGTGATGGCCTGGTGGACACGTGCCTGTGATGTCATTGCTTTGCCCTCTGTGACTCAAGCGACTTCTCAGAGAGCATAGCTGTCTGAGTGCTGGCCTGGCCAGTGGAGCCCCTGCCCCGGGCTGGGGCAGGTGTGCAAACAGGAACAGGTACTACAGTCTATAAAACGTGCCATACAAGGGAAGAGATCACAGAGTTGATACGGTGTTATTTTGATTGATTTTGGTATTGTATTTATACTTTCACGTGCTGGAAGTCAGTCGACCCTCTGCCCCCTCCTCTGTTCCTGCTGTAGCTCTGTTCAAATGAAATGCTTATATCACTTTTACGGCTTGTCTGTGAAGGGGATGAGTGAGCCAAGAGATTAATAGGGGCTGCTGAGGGCCTTGCCCAACTGCAGCCCAGGTGTGTGGGGAGAAGAGGCAGTGGCCAAGGTTCAAGGTGTCTTGGAGGTGATGGCCACCACATAAGCAGAGATAGTGTCATGGGGCAGGAGGGAAGGTGGGTCCTCTGGGGTGGGGCAAGGACTGTTTGCAGGGATGAAAGGTGATGGACCTAGAGTGTTTCCTGGGCGGGGTTCCTTCTCAGGCTGCCTTCCTCTCTCTCTTCTGCCCTGGCTCAGTGTCTCCCTTGTGCTGTTGTACTGCCCCGGGTGCACCTGTAACATGCTCCTTGCCACATGTGTCATCTCTCTTGGTTTATTGTGTGTCCTACCTGTAGACCTGGGGACCTTCATGACCGGGGATGTGTCTTCTCTCTCCCTAGTCTCTAGCTGACAGCCCAGCACACGAGGTTGAGTTTGCTGAGCGTGTGTGTGGGAAGGCCAATTAGGAAGGTGCAGCCTGAATCAGGAACTAAAATGTTAGGGTCACCTTTGAGGACTCTGGAATGGGCTTAGTGCTATAGTTGTTGGGAAGTTGCCCTTGGAAGGTTAAATGCCCATAGAGTGCATTCCCAGTTTATCCCAGAACCAGTTTTTTCATCATTCTTATAATGCGCTCTCATCCTAGGGTTGAGAGTGAGACAGGTGGGAGACTTGGGTTGTGGATTGAACTGTGTCCTGCAGAAAGATATCTTGAAGTCTTAACCCTTGATACCTGTGCATGTGATCTGATTTGGAAATAGGCTTCGCAGGTGTGATTATGACGTACATTAAGATGTGATACTAGAGTAGGGTGGGCTCTTAATCCAAGTTGACTGGTGGCCCTATAAAAATGAGAGACTCAGAGATAGACACACACACACACACACACACAGAAGAAGGCCATGTGACCAGGAAGCATGATGCATCTACAAGCCAGTGAGTGCCCAGGGGCTGCTGACCACCAACAGAAGCTAAGAAGAGGCAAAGAAGCATTCTGCTCAGAGTCTCAGAGGGAGCATGGCCATGCTGACACCTGGATCTCAGACTTCTTGCTTTCAGAACTGTCAGAGATTAAATTTCCATTGTTTCCAGCCACTGAGCCTGTGGTATTTTGTTACAGCAGCGAAAGGAACCTGATACACTTCGGGAGGCAGTGCCTACTGATACCTGGGATAACCCGTGGACAGCACCTATTTTCCGACTGCCTGCTGTACTAAAGGCATTTTACTAGGGCCTCAAAGAGCTTCAAAGATACACAGGATAGAGTTCTTGACCTTAGAGATTTATGATCTAGAAACTTCAGGACCAGCTGAGGAGCTTGAATTGGGATGAGCAAGGAGACCCATCAGTGTTAACCCCAGGACAATCTAACAATAGGACAAGTTCAAATGTAGTGGTCAAATATAGATATGGTTTTCTCATAATTTTCTAAGGACATGGTGTTTCTGATGAAAATGATAACACAGGCTAATAGCAAAACTAAGTTCCAAGGTGAAATTTCATAGGACCGTTCTGTGACTCGTCCACAGAGATACCCTTGCCATGGATGCAGGGTGGAGGGCTACTGTTACAGGACTCTGAGAGCTGGATGTACAGTCCTGTTGGAGGCAACACTTGCCTTGACAGAGAGCTGGACCTGGTGATGGTCAGCCATGGTAGGTAGGTGCCAACCGCTGGTCCAGCGAGCAGTAGGTGAGAGACCACAGAAGGGCCGGGAGGCACACCTACAACAGCCCGTCACCTCTGAAAGGGCAGGGCCTCTGGTGGGACATGCATGGTGTGGGGCCTTTAGATGATGTTGAACTCTGCCAAACTCTGCGGGTACCACCGTAGAACCCTGGTTTCTCATCTAGAGACTGCAGGGAAACCTGGGCATGTCTTGACAGCCCTGTTGTCCCTTCCAGGGATGGTGGCAAGAATCTGCATTCTGTGGGGCAGTTTTTTCTGGACATCCCTGGGGCTGACTTTGGCCTTGCACTGCCTTTCCTGAGGCACACTTTCCCTTTGTCTGGGTCTATCATGTGTGGTAGCCCTGTGGTTTAAAAGTCACCCCTTGTCAATTTCTAATCTTAGGTAAGGGAATCACAGCCAAACTCCGGAGATCCCCAAACACCTTCCACAGAGATCCATTTGGCGGGGTGTCCTCTTCTTACTGGCTTCTTACTGGGAAGCTCCCATCAGCCATGTCTACAGGGACTCAGAAATGCCATTTTGGGTCTTACTCCCAGATGGGGAACCACCTTTTACTTTTCTAGAGGAGGTAAGTTTGATATGAACTCAAAAGAGCACTGGATTGAGAGTCAGAAGAGCCGGGTTCAAGTCACAGCTCTCCCCTGATTCTGTGGTAGGTCAGTTTAACAACTCTGAGTCTCTGTTTCCTCATGTGTGAAAAGAGGGTGTAGCCCCTATCTTGAGGATCTCATTGGGTTGCTGTGGTGATTGAGTTCATGGAGAGGAAATAGCCTTGTCTGTGTCATACAGAAATGAGGGGTATCCATTGCTGTTAGATTATGGGTTTTAATGCACAAAATCATGGGATCCTCCCATCCTTTTTTTTTTTTAATTCAAGTATAATTGACACATAACATTGTGTTAGTTTCTGGTATACAATATAATGATTGGATATTTGTATACATTGTGAAATGATCACCATAAGAAGTCTAGTTAACATCTGTCATGGGTCTCCCATTCTACAAGGTTCTGTGATCTCATTACCCTCCCTACTTGAGGCTGCCAGGAGGCCTTATATCTTCCCAGTGAACATTTTCTAATAACGAGAGAAATATCTTCTTTGGCATAAGGTGATGGGCCAGGGTGAGTTGGGTGTGAACGCAGGATTCTCAGGCCTTAGGAATGAGTTTACAGTCTCAGAATGGCCTGGAAGAAGTCATTGCCCTTTCATGGTTTCTCTCCATCTATAAATTTAGGCGGCATTTCAGCATCTTGGATTTAGGGGCATTGTAGTTCTGAAGTGTTTTCATTGTAGACCTTGCCGATTTGAGGCCATGTGATTACGTACCATGAGGCAGGCAGGGGAGTGATTAAGAACATGGACTCTGGAGTCTTACAGCTCCATCTAGAATCACGATGTTGTCACTCACTAGCTGCATGCCTTGAGCAGACTACCTCACTGCTCTGACTCTAGTTATGGGACCCACCTCACTGAGCCACTGTGGGCCCTGAATGAGATCATATGGACACAAAGCCCAGGCTGGTACCTGGTGGTCAATAAATGCTCAACGGGCTTTAGCTGTTATTCTGGATAAAGAAGCTGGGTTTTCTACAGGTGACAATATGCTATAGCATCACTCCACATGTACTCTTATCCTGGGTAAGCTACTGCGTGCAAAGCAGTGTGTGAGGCCCATGCAGCTGTGGGAGGCCTTTCTTACTGGGAAGCCCCCATCAGCCATGTCTACAGGGCCTCAGTTTCTCCTGACTTTTCATCCACAGGTTAACCAAAGGTGTTTTAGATACTGAGTTTCCCACTTGTGAACTAGGTAAAATCAGGGGCTTTTGGGCTTTAGCTCCCATGAATTTGGCCTGTCATTCTCTTGTTCATGGTGTTGAAATAAGATGGCACAGATTATGCAGAACAGTTCTGTTAGTGAAAAAGTTGACGTGAGTGAGTGGGTGAAGGGTATGGAGACATCAGTGATCCAACATGGCAGCACCTAGTACAGCATGCTCACAAACTGCGATGTCTCCTTTCATTCGCTGGAAGTTCCCACTAGGTTGGGGGAAAAGCTATGCATAATTCTTTAGGGGAAAATATGTGCCTCCATTTTGGGGTGACGCTGACTAGCCCCAGTACAGTGGCTAAGGACGAACTGAGGAATGTTGAGCTTGAGCTGTAAGCTTTTTATGGGAACCAGTATTATGTATTCCACTTGTCTTACATGTGCAACTGGAAGGTAGTTACTTGCTTCCTCTTTGTGCCTGGGATGTCTGAAATACCATATGTATAAAGAGTCTTTGGAGAAAGCTGATGACATTCGCCTTCCCTCCCAGATGCATATTTTCTTATTCTCAGGCCCCTTGCTGCCTGCCATTCTTCTGCCTCTGCGCTCCTATGTAGGACTTGCCGCTTCCAGCTACAACCTGGTGCATAGGTTCTGGGTCTAAAGTTCCCGAAATGTCATGAGCTCCACTCCTAAATGAAGCCAGTTTTCCTACAGATGAGTCTCAAGGGAATAAAGATTGGGAGTGGGAAGGAGATTGTGCTTGATCCATTATAACTTGTCCCAGTGTCAGAAAAGCGATGCTAGAGGCTCAGGCAGCATGGCACCATGGAATGAGCCCAAACTATGAAGTCAGATAGACGTGGGTCTGTCTACCATTTATTAACTACGTGACCTTGGGCGAATGATGAAACCTTGGACTTCAGTCTCCTCAACTGCATTACTGGGATGGCAAGATCTACCCCCAGGGTTGTCGTGATGATTAACCGAGGTAAGGGAAGCCTCATGTTCAGAGCGCCAGTCCTGCCTTCCCTTCCCTTTCCTTAAATGTGTGTCCTTAGGCTGCTTGATCAGAGGCATCATTTTCAATCACCAAGTGATACCCCCAAGTATGGATGCTATGAGGCATGAACAGTGCCTTTGGTTCCCGTAAGAGGCCAGGAAGGAATTCAAGCCAGAGAATAGAGCTTATCTTTTGGGAAATGATTCAGGGAGGGGCACAGAGAAATGAGGGCATGGCATCTTGGGCAGCGTGCGGGTCCGCAAGCTTGGGGAGTCATGACGGCGACCTCAGTCTGGAAGCTGGAGGAGACAAAAAAGGGGAAGGGACCCCAGGAGCTGGCCTAGGAACAGACAGTTGGTGACTTGTCCCCAGGTATACTCTTGGGCACAGCCCATGTTCACTTGGCCTCTGTCCCACATCTGCCAATAAAAATTAAAGAAATTGATTTTCTTTTGTTTGCCTCTGAGGACTAGGCTCTTTTTATGAGACAGTAAATGGAATCCCTCTCTGAGCGTGGCTGGATTTTTAATTGTGTTTGTTGTGCTTTCACCTTATTCCATTTTATGAGTTCCTGCTCCCAGATTTGTTGATGCGAAGCTCTCACCCACCAGGGACACATCAATATTTGGTTTTTATCAGTAGGAAAAGGTTGAGGTTTTTAAAAAATCATTTTCTTAATCCAAAGGTTGGCTTGTTTGCTTCATTCTGACACATTAAAAACATGAGACCTGTTCATAGTTGTTTTCTTTTACTTCCCAAGTCCGATCTGGGGTGGGGGGAGAGTCTCTCTCAACCGTGGAGGTCATGGTCTGGCTCTATGTGGAGCTAGATTAGATTAGATTAGATTAGAGCTCAATTTTGGGACAGAGAGGGAGGAGACATTTTAAATGAATTATATCATCGAGGATGAAAGATGCACCCTTTGTTTTGCATAGGACAATTTTGGAAAGATTTGTTGAAAACGGTGTGAAGGAAAACATTAAAGTAACCTTGTTCACTGTGGGAATGATTTTACTGCTGTATTAGTCAGCACGAACTAGGTTATTCTGTGATAACAAACAGTACCCCTGTCAATCTCAATGATTTAAAACGACCAAACTGTATTTCTCACTTATGCCACAGATCCACCTGCTCTGTGTCGGCCTCACTCAGGGGCAGAAGTTGCCTGAGGCTCAGCCTCATACTTCCACAGTTGCCAAGGCAGGGAAAAGAGAATGCAGCAGGTCACACACTGGATTTTAAAGCTTCCATATGGAAGTGATGCAGACTGCTTCTGCTCACTTCTCATTAGCCAAGGAAAATGATGGGGCGCCGCTGTGTAACTTGAAGGGGTGCAGAAAACTGTCCTCCTAGTGATGCCTAGAAATCCTTGGTGAACAGCGGTCATAACAATCACAGTTCCTAAGAGGGTTTTCTGAATTGGTAGGTGAAATTGCCCCCTTCCTTGGAAGGAAGTACAAAGATAAATGAAGGAATGAAGAAATGGATGGATTCTGGCCCCAGGATTTTACGATTTAGCCATAACTTTGGCCTTGACTACCCAAAGTTATCTTATATGGCTTGGTACTGCCTTGAAAATATTTGGTGATCTATTTCTAGATGCCTTGGTTCAGATGTCCTGACTTCTTTATATGGCCTCATGTATTTATACCAAGTTCTGCTTGTAAAAAATACTTCATGTCGGGGCACCTGGGTGGCTCAGTCAGTTAAGTGTCTGCCTTCAGCTCATATCATGATCTCCAAGTCCTGGGATCGAGCCCCATGTGAGTCTCCCTGCTCAGTGGGAAGTCTACTTCTCCCTCTCCCTCTGCCTCTCCACCCCACTCATGCTCTCTCTCTCTCAAATAAATAACATCTTTAAATAAATACTTCATGTTAGCAATAGTATTGAGAAAACGGGTAGTTGAGTGGGAAGAGTAAGAACTTTGGAGATGGACAAACATAGATTCATATATAGGCACCATTACCTCCTACCTAGGCAATTTTTGGAAAATGAATTAAACTTATTTGAGGATCAGTTTCCTAGTTGGTCAGATGGGAATAACAGTACATCTTGTGGGTCAAATGAAAAGAGAATAATTGTTATAGTTACGTCCTTGGGACTCTGAGGCATTTCTTTGGAAATTAGAGATGAATCACGTCTATAAACTGGCTGAGCAAATGCCATTGTGTTGAACTAGTGGCTGGATTTTCTTGGGGATAAATTTCTGAGAATTGTTAATGCTTTGAAAGTTGGGGAGTTGGTGGATATTGGAGAAGTAATTCCAAAGAAGTGTTCCCCCTGGTGAAAGGGGCAGTGTTTATGTGTTGATGCGCTACCAGGGAGATGGCTGCTTTTCCCTCACTCATTTTGTGCAGTGTACAAATGCACTTCTCTTTGTCCACCAAGAACCCTGACTCACCAGAGGCTTCCACAGGACACCTGTCCTTGCAGACCTCATGGCAACTTGCATCCCTCAGATCCCCTGTGATGGGGCCTCCGCCCACCTGGTGGGTCAGAGCCTACTCTACTGCAGTGAAGTCCCATCTCCCGTTTTCATCAGAGACCTTTGCTTTCTGGGGGCACCTGACCCCACATTGGAATCAACCGCTTACGAAAATCTAAGCTATTCCATTTCAGCCCCCTACTTTTTCGCATTGAAGGAGCAGAGAGGGAAAGAGAAGAGACTCTTTAAAGACAGTTTGGACCATTCTGCTGGGCAAGACACCTGCTGGGGCCCTCAGGCTTTCTCTAATGATCCAGTGGTTCAATTATGGTATGGTTAGAAGAGCAAAACCCACTCTACGTCTGAAAGAAAAAAAAAAGGCATTGATTTGGGAAGAGAATCATGTGATGGGGATGTCTGAGCCGACCTAGATTCCCTCCTGGTTCTCTCTCAAAAGCTTGAACTGACCAGCAAGCCTTGCAAAGGCTTGTGTCTTTTCCTTTTTGTTTATTAGTGCTACATAACAAAATAATGTGTCCTGGATTAGGATTAGGAATGGATTAGAGACAGCAGAGAGGCCCGTCACAGGTACTAGACAGTGTGTGTGTGTGTGTGTGTGTGTGTGTGTGTGTGTGTGTGTGTGTGTGTGTGTGTGTTGGGACTGTCGGAAGACAGCAAATTTGACTCCACCTGCCTTAGGCCTTGGTGGCTTCAGGAAAATAGAGAAGCTTCCCGGACAGATGAGATGTCTCCCACGTTATTCGTTCTTCTTTGTAGCTTAATAAATTCTTCTCTGTGGTTATTAAGGTGAGAAGAAATGCCTCTTCCTCACAGGGGCCCCAAGTCTGTGGCTTTTCCCCTGAGACCTGAGACCTGGCCGGAGCCAGAAGGATAAATTGGTTCCTAGGGTGAATGCGGGTTCCCCTGTCAGCGGATCTCAACCCAGGGCAGTACTGTCACCCCAGGGTGTGTTTGCAAATATGTTGTATGCTGGGTGGGGAGACTGGCTTTTTTAACATTTATTTAAAAATATATTTTTTTATTAGACTTTATTTTACTGAGCAGTTTTGGTTCACAGCAAAATTGGGTGGAAGGTACAGAGTTCCCTTATATCTCCCCGCCCCCTCTCCCCCCACATACCTAGCCTCCCTCATCATCAGTGGTACATTTGTTACAACTGAGGAACCCGAGACTGCCTTTGAACGCCCAGGTCCAGAGAGGCCACATATCCTGCCATACCCAGAGCAGCCCTGTCCCCAGAGGACTTGTCTCACCCCAGCGCTGGCCACAGCCCTGCTGGGGACCCTGCAGATGGGCAGGAGCGAGCTGCAAGGGTCTCCTCATAGGTTCTTTGAAGTGAGGGGTCTCTGCACTCTTTATGGCTTTTATTTTAAAGGATGTGGTTCATGGAAGAGTGGAGGTGAGTAGGAGGGCTTCAGGGACCGGACAGCAGTCTGACAGCACTGTGCTCTTTTTGATGTGGATGTAGCTGAATGCAAGCGTTCCGCAGCTCTGGGATGCAGAGCTCATGATGAATTATCTGTAATCTATCTGCATGAGTCTAATGAGGTGATTCACTCTTGTCCCTATTCTTGAGGATCAAGAGCAACCTCTTTAAAAAGGGTCTCAGGAACCTGCAATTTAAAGCAGCTGCTCATGAGGAGGATAATGTGCCAGAATTGACCAAGTGTCCCTTTGAACACATGCTCTCCCCCTCATGGTCTGCACTTTCCGGGAGGCAGTGCTGCGTCACTGTTATGTGCTTAGACTCTGGGGCAGACCAGGTTTGTAGCCCAGTGAGCATCCACCACTTTGCATCCCACTTTGTGCTGTGTGTCCTTGGGCAGGTCACTGCTCAGTGCCTCAGTGCTTCCATCTGTAAAATGGGGAGAATAAAGGCACCAACCTCATAGAGGCATTATAAAGTTAAAGACATTGCATTTACAGAGCCTGTTGCATAGAAAGTGCTCAATAAAAATGGCGACAATGGTGAGATCTCCAGTTGACTCCTCAACACGCTATAGCTGAATGTTTTCCTCCCACCAGTCCTCTCTGGGACCTGCTCTCACTAAGGCTACCTTCTCATTGACAGATACAGTGGCCTATTTTCATTCTTCATTCTACTTGGCCTTGATAGAGTATGCTCTTGACCTTCTAGGTATTCTCCTTCTTGACTTCTAAGTCAATGTCGTTTTCTGATTCTCTTCTGCTTTTCTGGCCATTTCTTCTCATGTTCCTTTCCCTGCTGCCCTTCCTCTGCCCGCATTCTAAGTATTAGTTTTCCCAGGGCTTTGAAGTCTGCTTTATTCATTTATTTCTGTGAAGTCTTCCTGGGTGACCCTGTCCCTTCCTGTGGCTTGGGAGCCTGTAGCAGGACCCTTCTCCTCCCTGTGGCTCTTACCTGGTCTTCTCAGATCCTAGAATAATGTTGAGAAAGCACAGACTGTTTTAGATCACAGGCTTTGGAACTTTGTGTGGACCACTCACTGTCCATTGACTCCCTGAGACACAGATTCAAAGAAACAGCCTTTTGTAAAAGGCTCAAGTCCCATCGTTTCTGTCTTCTCCAAACTCCTCCTGATTCTGTGTCCTGCCGCCATGTTGCTATAACAACCCACATCCCATAATGCTGGGAACAGACCCGGGTGCGGGGGCCTTCTGTCGCTTGGAGCTGGATCTTACATTCCCTCTTTTCCCCGTTTGCCCCTTTGTTTTGCCAAAGCGTCCCCTCCTGCTGCTTCCTAGGAAGGGGGAGGTGAGTGTCTGCACACCTGCGAGTACCTGTCTTCTGCCCTTGCAATGGGTGAATACACTTTTATTTATTTTTTTAAAGATTTTATTTATTTGGCAGAGAGAGAGAGAGAGAGCACAAGCAGGAGGAGTGGCAGGCAAAGGGAGAAGCAGACTCCCTGTTGAGCAAGGAGCCCGACACGGGGCTAAATCCCAGGACCCTGGGATCATGACCTGAGCTGAAGGCAGACGCTTAACTGACTGAGCCACCCAGGCCATCCTGTGAATACACTTTTAGGGGTAGAATTCTAGGCTGAAAATTTGTCCATCAAAAATTTGAAGGAATTGGGGCACCCGTGTGGCTCAGTCAGTTGAGCATCCAAATCTTATTTCAGCTCAGGGCTTGATCTCAGGGTCCTGGGATCAAGCCTCGTGTTGACCTCCTGCTCAGCAGGGAGTCTGCTGGAGATTCTCTCCCTCTGCTCTCCCCCTGCTCTCTGTTTCTCTCTCAAATAAATAAATAAATCTTAAAAAAAAATTTGAAGGGATTGCTCAGCATAGTCACAGTGGGTTGTTATGTTATGCATTGTCTTTCTGATTTCTGTTCCTTTTGAAATATGACCTATCCCTCCCTCCTACAAGCTCTTAGCATCTTCTCTTTATTCTCAGGGTTCTGGCATTTTATAACTTTGTGCCTTGATATATGTGTGTGTATGCATATGTGTGCGTGCGCGTGTGTGCGTGGGCAGATGCACACGTGCATGTATTAATTATGCTTGAAACTGAGTGGACAGGCCATTTGGAGAAATTTTTCCCTAATTTTTTATCCTCCCTTCCATCTTTTCTATTCTTTCTCCTTCCCTTTCTCCCTCTCCCTACCCTGCCACCTTTCTTCTAGTCAGATATTGAATCTCTGGATTGAGTCTTTAATTTTCTTCTCTTTTCTTTCCTATTTATTGTTAAATTTCCTCTTTCTGTTTTGTTTGACTTTCTGAAAAATTTCCTTGGCTTTATCTTCCACTCC